>NW_024342475.1:6267927-6578737 GCF_902729225.1 Pteropus medius
TGGGATTGCTTATCATATAGTTATTGCATGTTTTTTTATTTTCATGCAATTAAGGTAAGCATGCATTTAACTTTTCTGGATTCATTATAAAATAAATATAATAAAAAATCATACTTGGAAAGAATATTTAAAAAAAATTATTATCACAGTTATGTTAACAAAAGTACCTTTACCATTTAGGACTATTTTAAATGAATAACAGAGCAGCTGAAAAAAGTAACATGTGGCAGACAGGTAAAATTGAACTTTAACTAAATGGGATAAATGATGATTCTCTATCATAATCACAGCTACAACTGTGTAGGTGAAGAGAAAATGCTCATATCCCCTTAGCCACCATGATATCATTGCAGGAGATCCAATCTCTACCCATCAGCCGAAATTGTTTCTAGGATGGTGTGAAAATATCTGGGTAAGGAGTCATATGTGATTGCTGCTGCACTCCTATATCATAAAGAAAAAAATTTCTGGTTATGTGAAATGTACATACACTCATGTTTTTTTTTAATTCTTGGAGTTGAGTCAGTTGTTAGGAGATTACACCAGTAAATAAAGTAGGTATGCTTTAAATTGGAAAGATGCAAATAGAGGTTCTCAATTTATCTAAATGTTGTAGAAATGAAGGCAAACAATGTTCAAATCTCTTATCTTAGAAGACCTGTATGTCAGCACCTAAGGCAGGCCAGTTGCTTTGAAGCAGAGACTTTCTCTTTAAGCAAACATTGTCTAGATTAACTACCCAGAGAGAGGTGACTAAATGCCACGTTTTCAATGAAAATATATCTCTAACTGCAACAAAATTGACCTTGTTAGGGTCTAATCAGGACCTGGTAGCATAGTTTGGATTCCCTTTATATAATTTAAAATTTTTTTGTTTTCTTTCTTAAATTTAAGTGTGAGGGGGTCCCTATAACATACTTCTATAATAATTTGATTATGCTACTCTTAAAGCATTGAACACATTTTACCTTGATTGAGAGCATCACCTGAAAGCATTGTGTAGACTCTAAAGTATAATATAAAAATACCTAGTGTTAATTTATGATATCATTATTTATATGCCTGTCATCTTTCTTACTGGATTTTAAATTATTTAATGGCAGGGATTGTGATTTTATTTTTTGTCTCAAACATAATACATACTCAATAAAGACAGTGAATCGATGCCTGACTCTCACATGTATATGTTACACATATGAATAAAGGGAGGGTGACTGCTGAAGAAGAAACTCCTGAAACACTTATTGGTCAGCACTTGAGATTTTAATCCCACTCTTTCTTTTCTTTGCCCTCTTTTCAGCATAGTAAGAGATTCCTCCTGCCCCTAGTCCTACTTACTTTGCATTCTATTCTTTTCCTTTTTCTACAGAATGCGGTTGGGCAGTTGATGTTTTCAGGCAGTATCTTGATCAAATTTACTCAGCTAAAAATTTCTGCTTATAACTTCAGTTTTGTTTGTCTCCAGTCAACCCTTATTCAGTCCCCTTGGGGCAGGGAGAATATTGTATTTGTGTCTGTTCCCTGTTTGGTATCTTGTATGCCTGGATGGTTTTCTTCGGTTACTTCTCTGCTCAACCAAATGCTAACTATCAAGCAAGTAGATAGAAAGGCTTCAGTCTCTGTTGGTAAAGAAAACAGATGTGGCCTCCACCTTCAAATTTCTAAGTGGGGAGCCAAATGTGAATATGTAATTTCACAGACAAATATGAAAATATAAGTTATAAATTCCAGGAAAGAAGGTGTCAAAAAAAGAAAATAATAGCATGTTGGCAAGGTAACTTACACTGGAGGATCAGGGAAGGCCTCACTGAGAAATGGCCTTTAAATGGAGACCTGTTTCTTCAGCTGGGGTTAGCTGGAGAGGCAAGAGAGAAGAGTATGGCATTATAGGTAGACAGAACAACGTTTTTGAAGAGTCTGAATAAAGAAAGAACTTAATGTCTTTAATGAGCTGCAGACCCAAAGCTGCAGTGAAGGGGGATGACATGTGATGAGTTTATAGAACCAGGCTGGAAGCAAATTTTTCAGGCCCCAACTCTACCCAAGACAGTTTATATGGAATTCTAGAAGGAAAGTCATAGATGAAGTTTGATTCTGAGATCAACTTGTTCCAAAACACCTTTTTAAAAGATTAGTAAATTGCTATCAGAAGAAAAGTCAGTCAAATGGAGAGGCTGGTATTCTGGTACAGAAATTATAATTATAATAATTGCAGGAAAATGTGGGATAAGAGAAGAGTTGAGAAGAAATGTACAGAACTGAGATATATTCTTCAGTTGGAATGAGATCAGTACTGTGTGTTAAGTCGGTTGTACGTTGGAAGGAAAAGGATGTAGCAAGGTGGCCATTTGGGTTCCCAGTATAAGCAATCAGATGTAAATACATAGGTTAAAAAGTGAAAGATGCAGATGAGGAGGCTGTGGATTCAAAGACTGATTTCAGATATGTTAAGTTTGAGATAACCAGGTATACTCTAAGTGAAATATCAAATAAGCGCAAAGTGATTCTGGGCTGGAGACAGAAGTTTGAGAGTTTGGTGCATAGAGCCGACATTTACAGTGCAGGGCAACACCCTCACCCATGCTGAGTGTCCAATGTTCAAATCCCCTCTCACGTTTGAAAAACTCTTTACCTTACGAGTCTTAGGGTGGGATAAAATGCCTCTCCTTTAGGAATCGATACTAGGTACAGTCCCAGAGCCTCCCTTGCCATCAAAGTTTTGGGCTCTGCCAGTCAGATTCAGCCTTAACTGGGGTTTGTTTATGACTACTTAGCCTCGAATCTGATTCTCCAGCCCTTCCAACAATTTGGTGAGCTTCTCTAAACCCTTTTAACAAATGTATTTTTTAGCTTAATCAGAGTTTGCTTCTGTTATTTGCTACTAAGGACCTTATCTAATATACATGGGGCTGGATGGGACTTCTTCATTGAGAGAATAAAATGTGAGCAGAGAAGAGAGCTCAAGACTTAGCCTTAAGGATCTCTAGTATTTAACTTATGTAGATGGGGAGTTGGTGTTAAGGGAAACAGAACTCACAGAATAGTACAGAGCTTTTGAGAGTATGTTGACGGCAAAAGCCAAGACAACAGAGGATTTCAAGGAGAATAAAATAGCCAGTGATATCAAAGACTTCTAAGAAGGCTGGAAGCATTAAGTTTGAGAAGTGCCCACTGCATTAAGCAACATGGAGATCTTATGGAAAAACCTGACAAGAAGAGCGTTAGTAGATTATGTGTCAGGGGACAAAATTCACTGAGTGGGAGGGAAGGGAAATGAAAAAGCCAGATGCCTGAGAAGGCAAGAGGGGGCACAGGCTCCAGCGAACACACGGAAGGACCTTGTTGAGAGGTGGGCAGTTTTTAAGCTGTAATAGAAAGAATAAAAGTGGGTGCAGATGCAGATACGTGTCTAAGTTATTTTTTATTGACAATATAGCCTTTGGTTGACACCAGCTTCACCACTTGGCAGCTGTAGATCCTTGGGCATATAAATAACCTCCATGTGCTTAGATTTATTAATCTATAAAATGGAAATAGTAAAGTACTTACCTCATAGGGTTGTTATATTAGTCAGTGAATGTACGTAAAGAGCTTTAAGAAGTGCCAGGCATATAGAATGTACTTTTAAAATGTTAGGTATTATTATTATTACCGTTATTAGTGGTGGTGGTGGCGGTGGTGGTAATAGTAGCAGTAGTATTTTAATCTCAGGTTTATTTCGAAGATAAAATATAAAGCTTTTAGTATAGTTCCAGGCAAATATAGAGATGCTATTTAAGCAAGCATTGTTACAGTTGAGATACTTGGGTAAGTCAGCCAGAAAATATGAAGATATTGTCAAAAAGTGAACGCTTTAATTAGCAGTTCAGGTTTTGGTCATGGTAATGTTCAGGTTGTGCCTATTGGAAGAGGTGCTAAGGCGGAGTAGAGGAAAAGTCTTTGAAACTGGGGATGTCTGGGGACAAAGACCTGTGCATGGAAGTTACTTAGCATGAGAGCTGGATTTGGGATGGAGAGGAGGACAGCGAGCCAGGCACTGAGGTCCTCACTGGGTGGGAGGTGGTCAGGGGTTATGGAAGGCTAGACTGGTTGGACAGTATGAGCTTTCAAGGAGCAGGGATCTTTTGATAGAGAGAGAGGATGTGATGGTCTGGGAGTGGGGGAGAGGAATCAAGCAACAGATTAGATTTCCTGAGAAGAGTCTGAAGGTATGGGAAAGTTTGCTGGTTATAAAGCTGTGTCCAGAAGACACAGTACAAAGGAGAGAGGACACATGGAGCAGTTCATAGATGACACTGGAGCCCTGAACTTAGGAACGTTGTCCTGCATGAGATGGAGGCTCGGGTTATCCAGTAGTGCTTGTTAGGCTCCTGGCTTGGAGAGCAGACCCTAGTTGATCCCTCCATCCCTGCATGCCCAGCCAGGGACTGAGATGAACGATATTCTCCTCCTTCCAGGTCACTTTGGCTGCCCTTTCTCACCTTCTGAATCAAGCCCCTCAGACACAGCTCAGACATTCATCTTTGCTTCTTCTAATGGGTTTTTGCTGAGGCCTCGGTGGGAAAAGCCTGGGAGGGAACATTATTCTCACATCCTTAGCTTGTCCATTCCTGGCTCTCTCCCCTTGCTTTTCTTCTGAAGTTTCAGTTTGCCCCATGGGTGCCCTTGCATGGGTTAGTCCAGTGAGTAAGACAGTCAGTGGCGAGGGAATATAAACTCCCATGGCTACTCTCCCTTACCGATTAACTGTGAGTGACTTTCTTCCCTTTTCACACATTTCCATTATTCTTAAATCACTACAGTCTGAGAGAAGTTCAGGCTGCAAAATTCTAAAACAAGAATGATTTTTTTCTCTGACAATTACATTCTAGCTGCAAACAACTCACAAACTTTTGGAACATAACAATTCCAGTTAAGGAAGTACAATTTGTGTTTCAAAGTAAAACTAGGTATAACTTTATTTTAAAATAGTACATATTCATTGCAAAATACAAACAGTGCAGAATATTATTTAAAAAATAAAATATCATTTGATATTCCACCTCCCTAAAATAATCACCTTCGGCATTTATTATTCTAAAAATCTGTTTAGCCATACTTAATTTTATGTGTTAACATTAAATTCCTGATTATCTTGTAACTTTTTTCTTTATTTACAATATAGTAGTTTAAATAAATCAAAATTTTATATATTTTAATTAAGTATATATTACATGGCCAATTTTAATACATGTATATTTTAAACTAATTTTCTAATAATGAAACTTTATATTGTCTTTAGTTTTTTAACATTATAAATAACACTCTCATAGCATTCTTGGGCATTAACCCTTAGAGAATCTTTCCAATTTTTTAGTTAAAATTTGTTAATATTAAAAATTTGACTAACTTAAGATTGATGTTCAAAAAGATTGTGCAAATTTATACTACCACTTATGTAGGTGTCTTTCTCCTCACACACTTAATAATACTGGTCAGTATTTTTAACTATTTTATATCTAATAGGTAAATAAATACTACTCCATTTCACTATTTTGACATTTAATGTTGGGGGTTAAACTTTCAAAGATCTATTTGTTGGCCATTCGTATTTCTCTTTTTATAACAGAATGGTTTTAAGAAGTGTTTTCTGGAACTTTTTGTATCCTATGAGATTCTTTTTTCTTCTTATTGTGTTGAGAGCTCTTTTTATATTAGAAAATTGTAATTTTTTTCAATTATCCTTGATTGTGCTAATTTTTTTGTACATAATTTTTAAAAATTATGTTTTCAACTTTATTGATTTTTTATTGGTTTGACATGTTTATTCTTGTGCATAGCTAGCATTTTAATTGATATACTTTGCTTCTGTATTCTTTATGCTGGTAGTTTATAACTAAACTATTACACAATTAAACATCATCTCTTTCAATGAAACCGATTACTCTCATGGCATCCTAAGTGTGATAATGGCTGGAAGAAAAAAAATATGTAAGGAGACGTTGGACGCTTGCCATGATTAGCACCGAAAGACTTTCTCTACTGACCATAGGATGGGGTGGGGCAGGAATTTTTATATTTCTGGAAGGATGGTTTTACTGCAAAGTCGACTGTGCTAAATGTTAAATGAGGGTAGGGAACCTCATCTTCCTATTGACCAACTGTTAATAAATTAACCAGAATTTCTTATTTTAAACACTCTTTTTTTTTGGTGATAATTTTTAGTTGGGCACTGTTAGAGATATGGAGCTTTTTAACAGAGGATCAGGAAATTTTTAGTGTACTATCTTAAAAGTACACTTTAACATTGCTTAGGGACGCAGAGCACCTGCACTGATAAACGTGTTTGGTATTGCCACTATTATCAGCTTCACTCCTAGATTATTCTATAGACATGTACAAGAAAAAACTAGTCAGACAGCATCATATATCTATGTTCTATCTGCATACTAATTGTGGTTCATAAGATATTAAAGCAAGTCACAGCTATCAGAAAAAACTTGGTAACATGGTTTATGGTTGGTTTATAATATCATTATTAATAAGAAGCATTTAATGAGACAGGCATTGTTTTAGGCACTTTACATAAATTATCTCAATCACCATTTCTCAGATAAGAAAACAGATTGAAAAAGTGGAGCATCTTGGTTCAAATCATCTAGCTACGTAAGTGTCAGAATAAAGCTTCTAAACAATTCTTTTTTCTGATACCCAAGACTATTCTTTCAGCACTATTAAAGAAATTCCGAAATGGGGCTATCTTTGTAACCATTGCTATATTTGACAAAACTGCGAGCCATGGTTAAAAGTGAAATGTACTGCATTACCTATATTCACTAGGGATTTGTAGCAGCTGCAGTAGGAAATAAAAGCTAGACTCAGCATCAGAGAATTCACCAGAAACTTGACAATATTTTCTAACTGTTAGAAAAATTTTGGCTACAATATAGGAAATATTTCTCTAAAGCATATCACTTGAGAAAAAGTGAC
Organism: Pteropus medius; assembly: GCF_902729225.1. Classification (NCBI taxonomy): domain Eukaryota; kingdom Metazoa; phylum Chordata; class Mammalia; order Chiroptera; family Pteropodidae; genus Pteropus; species Pteropus medius. The sequence goes on from NW_024342475.1 coordinate 6,274,897, forward strand.
ATGTCATGAGAAAACTGGCAAAATAACAGTCATCCAGATCATCCAATGTGAGGTAAGAATGCTGATGTTGACACACAGAGCTCATGGAAGTTTACAATATCTGCAAAACTGAAAAATTATGTGGTAATTCAAAAAATCGCATCCGAATTTATATTTTCTGAGTGAATTAACTTTTTTTGTGTGTATGAAAATAATATCTCTCCCTTACTCCAGGATAGGAAGAGAAAATGGATGGCCCCAGAGTAATCGAGCAGCAGAGAAAACCAGGTGACAACTTTTCAGTGCTTTTTTTGTTAACCCTCTTGGAAGTATGTTGAATTGACTGTGTGTTGCTTTGAGGGCTTGAAACTGTCAGACCACTTGCTTTTAATTTAGTCATTTCAGTAAAAATTACACAGGGGACGATGCCATTATTTCTTCATCTTACCATAGAACATTTAAGAATTTATGTCTATCATAACGGTTGTAGAATACAATTGTTTGTTTAAATTCAGTGCTGTCTGACCTATGTCACTTAATTTAATATATATAAAAGTAAATAAATTTGCCATTTATAAAGTTACTCTTACCTATCTTTTCTGTTTTTCATATTTCTGAACTTTGTAATAAGACATAGACATCTGTATATACTTCCACTCTAGAATCATTACATGTTATAAAAGATAAATAGCTAGCTACATTTCATTAGGAACTGTAAGAGATTTCCAAGTCTTCTGGTATTCATTATTTTCTTAGAAGTAAATCTGATAATTGAACATAAAGACTAAATTGAACTTTTTAATGGCAGAGTTTAAAACTTAGACAATGTTTTATAAATCTCCATGTAAATGCTGATTGCTTTGTATCATTTTTGGGTACATGTTCATGTGTGTTTCCATAATAAAAACACTAGAAACTATAAGAAGGTATATAACAAATGAAAGCTATGAGCCATAGAGGCATAAGTAATAAAAATATAAATATATTAAAGTAATTTACAGTTTATTTTAATAATTATGTTGAAACCTAATTGAACACTTTAGAAAATGTTAAATTGGAGAATTCGTATGTGTCAGTTTTCATTAGAGATTTTCATTTCAGCTCCACTAGTTTAGATAGAGCCTGTACTTGGATAGATCCACTTGTCTGCTAAACTGGGAGAAATGAACTCGGTCCTAAAAGGAAGTAAACAAAACTATGTCCACAAACCACTCTACTGAATGGCATCACAGAAGACACAATCTTGTGAAGAGCAAAAAGATGTTTTGATGCTCTTGTCTTAGAGATAAGCTCTCAAGTCTGAATCAAGTTTGCTAGGGTCTGGTAAGAGCGACACTCCTTGGTCATTTTCTAATAATAAAAATAGATGTTAGCATCCATGCTTGTCAATTAATTTCTTTGACTCTAACTTCTACTCTTAAATCTATTTTAAGTCTGTATTCATGTAATATATTTGATCTTGATTTGATTAGGAAGATGGATAGTAGTAAAAAATGCCATTTTATATTTTCTTTTATCCAGAATTCAAATTTCTTTAAAGAAAAAATAAAATCTATTTACTTCTCTGACTTAGTTCTGACTCTTCATTACTATTTTTTTTTAATAGTAGCAAGTAGTACGTCTATTATTATTCCAATTCTTTTTAGTTGAAACTTTGAATCTGAAATTTTGCCCTCAACTTTAAAACCTAACATTAGAAAGAAAACTGTGATGATACAGAAACATTTTTTTCTTAATAACATAACATAAATGGAATAAAAAAAAGAGTAGAAAAGAGGTTATTTTTATTTATTTTGGTCCTTCCATAACTTGCTTTCCTTTCCAGTCATGGCTTGCCAGTTGGTGAGAGAGCTGAGGCAACTCCCACCAATATTTCTTAAAGTCTTAATTTTTTTTTTTTAAGAGCAGTTTTAGGTTTACAACAAAATTGAGATAAAAGTAGATTTCTCATTATTTTTCTTTCTTTCCTTTGCTCATTGTTCAATCCCCAAAGTTAGACAGCCCACAAGCGAGAGGGTCAGACAGAACAGCTTTGGGGAATTCTACCACACACATTAATGGAAATGCGATTAGGGGAAAGTCCAAGGGCTCCTATCCCATGGAGGGGGAGAGAGTAAGAAAAACTGTTTATTGATTCTTTGATCCGTCTCAGTTTGAAGTTTGAACAGAACAACAAGTACATTTATAAATCAATTCAGTGCATTTTCTGTAGGAGGCACAAAGCATTTTATGTCTAGCACACTAGACACATTCATTCAGGAATTTATCTTTTTTTTTGAATTCTTACTCAAATATTTCAAATGAAAACTTCCAAGACATGAGAATGCCATATGAATAATCGATGTCAATGTTGCTTTCCAAGAAATCCTCATTTATTTAATGTTTGATCCCCATTTCAGTCTTTTTTCCCCATCTGGCAGTTGTCACTTAGGCAGATGGCCACCAGCTGGGAGGGCAGCCTGTGCATCTCCCCTCAAGATCCATGAAGCTCAGTAGACCTGTTGTGAAAGTGTGCCACTTCACTCCATTCGGTGATCGGCAAGCTCAGATATTGACTTATTAACTTGTCACCACTTGAAAGCTTCCAGAGGGACCTCCTTTATGTACATGGGATCTTATGTTGCAGTTTTCTGATGTCATAGTATCCCACATTGACTTCGTATAAGAGAATATAGCTAATATAACTATGTGGTCCAACTCTCCCAATTAAGAGGGTACACATGAAAGCAGTAAGACTTACTTTAATGAAAAGACAGAGGGAGAAAAAAAAGATAGTGAGTCTTTAAAGGAATATATCCTGACTAAAATCCAAACATTGTTTGATGTTTAAGAAATAGGTTTATTCTACTCTAATAAATATATCCATAATATTATGACCACTTTGTTCCAAAATTATTTAAATAGGATATTTTTTTAGTGATATTAAATAGTCTTAATGATCTATGAGGTATGTTGTGTGTAATATATGTACTATACTTCTGGGCTTCTGAAAGAAATGCCTGACTATTTTAAAGACTATCTTGTTACTCTGGGTTCTTACTGCCCAGATTGCATGTGAAAATTACTCTTCATTGATTTTATCATTGCAGCTGCTCTTGAAGAAGCCCGTTGCTGTGTTCCTTTTAGTTCCTGAACCTCTGGGTCAGCCAGAAGAGATGTGGTTCTTCAGAAGATACTCTATTCTCTTCATAAATACCTGTTATCCCCCTACCCCCACCCCTTTATTTTAAGAGATGCATGTCCATGGGTGGGTGGGAGTGGGGAGGGAGAAATTTAAAATGCAGATGTTAGTATATTTATGTATTTCTTTGTATATAACTGTATATATCAGCAACAGGCAGAGGCGCACACACAGCTCTTATACTTGTATTTTTCTAAATGCAGATCAAACTATGTATATACTTTTTTTCCCATTTATTCTTATGCAGTGAGTGAGTTCTTATATCTCAAAAACCCTATGTTTTTTAATGGTTGCATACTTTCAAGTTTATGGCTAGACCATACTTATTTAAATATTCTTTTAGTGTTAGACATCTGAATTGTTTCTAATGTTTTAAAGTTTTAAATAACATTAAAAAACACATTTAGCCATTATATTTTGAGCATATGTTTGAAATTTTAATTCCTAGAAGTAGAATTTCTGGGCCCAAGGATATGTATAATTATAAGACTAAAATTTTTGGGCTGTCAAATTTCTCAAGGAGAGCAAATCATCCAACAATGAATGAGAGTGCTTGAGAATATTATATTTCTGGTTGCTCTTCGTGATGCTGTCATGCCTGCCCTTTGTTTATCTCTGGACCTCGGCCCTGCCACTGCTTTGAAGCTCTGTCTCAGGGCATCCTTGGGATTTTTTTCTTTTTGGTTTTGTCATCCTGTATCACAGCAATTCAAGGTCAGCTCATCACGTGTGAGCTCCCTGGGAACCTTACCACTCTGTTGTCTGCTCGCATTGAGGCCAGATCTTGATAAGAGTATTTTCACAGATTGTAGAATTCTCATCGTAAAACCAATCCAGTTTTTAACATTTATGGTCATGGTTGATGAGGTTGATTAAAACTTTCTCAACACAATTTTCTTGCCAATGCAACCAACATGAATATTTCATAGTGATACATGTGCCTCTCCTTACAGACACGTGGCACAATGTAATTTTAGATTTATTCAAGTTAGTATTTGAGTAGAGTCTGTTATGCAAATTGTATGTTCCATCACTAAGGAACATCTGGTTATATTTCCTGTTCCCCCTCAGCACCCAACATAATGCCTGATGCTGTCACTGCTAGTTTAATGAATGAACCAATGGATCGATGACTCCCTGCCTTGTTCTAAGAGCTGGATGTTGTGAATGTATTTGAAAGCACTTTAAATAATTTAGAAGACTATAAAGTAAATATGACTGCCCTCACCCAAGACAGTGGTCTTCAAACACTGGGTTTGTGTGCATCAGGTAAACTCAGAGTTTGATAGCAATGCCTGACCCTGACCCATAGATTCTTATTCTGGTGCAAGTGAGCCCTTACAGGAGGTTTAGAAATATGTTTTAAGCTGTCTCAGTCTGAAAGCTATGTTCTTACTTTGTTGCTATGTGTTGTATTTTGTGTGGCTGTTTCCACTCACAGCTTTGAGGTGTTCTGAGATGAAATCAGGACCTCCAAGATGAGAGTAATTCAACCCACTTGCAGATGATGAAACTGAGGTTTATGGTGATAATGAAGTCATTAAATAAATATCAAGTGCCTGTTGCTACCAGGTCTTAGAGATATTCCCTAGAAGATTATTATTACAAAGGCATGCGTTTTTATTTTCCAATTTCTTATAAATTTTTTTTTGTCTCAATGTTCCACATTGTTATTTCTTCTTGTTCTATTTTTGGATGTTGTCTATGCTTCGAAAGTTTTGATTACAAAATTTGCTTACTGTTTCTCATTCCAAAAGCATTTATTAATCATCAACTATTTTTTACATCATGCTGGGAATTCAAATATAAATAGACAGTGTCTCCTGTTTTCCATGACTTTAAGCTATTCAGTCACTGAATGTGCCTTCTTGGTCAAGAAAAGGTTCCCATTAACTAAGACAAGATATACAGGAGCATAAATAGATGTGCAGGAGCAGTGGAAGAAAAGGACATTGATAACGTTAGTTTTAGAACTGTTGTAGTTGTTGTTCTCATGGGACTTCAGGTGTATATTTCCAGCAGCTTTTGGATACACAGGGTTTGAGAGTAGGAAAGAGATCTCTACTGGCGATAAAGATTTAGCAGTCACTTGTGTAGTCACTTGTGTAGGGGAGTGTAGATGAGATTCCTCCATGGAGATTGTTAGGGACCTAAGAAATGTGGAGAAATGAGGAGAGAGCTTTAGGGAATTATTCACCTGTAAAGACCAAGAAGAGGAAAGGAGACAAAGAGGACTGAGGAAAAGTGGTCTTGAGGGAAAGATCTGATACTTTATAGAGTGAAGTCCCAGAAATCATGAGAGAAAAAAGTTTCCAAGAAAGCAGATGTCAAGAGATGGGTGGAAGTCAGAATGCAGAGAGAATAAGCATAGACTCTTTTTTCAGGATGTTTGACTGTGAAAGCAATTTGTGACGTATAAGTGGCAAACTCCTGCAGATTTGCATAGTATAGGGTGTTATGTGAGCTCAGTCAAGAACCCATAAATATATGGTTTATTATGAAAAAATGGTCATTTGTTTTTTGTATATGTTATTGTTTCAGAAGCAAAGTCACCAGAAAGCAATAATTTTGGATTTCTCTTTTCAGATCTTTTGATGATGTTTTTAACTAGAAAACTGGGAGAGTTTTCCGGATAACCAAAAAGCATATTTTGTAGACTGCTTGTATCATGTGGTACATCTGCCTAAACACTTGGTGCAGCCTTGTCTTGTTTTATTGTGAAGATGAATTCTTCAAGACATTATTTCATATATACGTCAGTTTCAACCAAAACGGAGATAGTATCTTAGCATAAAGATAACCTTGATGGAACAACCTTGTTTACCAGCTTTTTAGATGCATTTGACATAGAAATCACGAAGTTCTCTTTATATTTTCTTATACGTGGTGGACAGCATGTCTCCTGTACCATACTACCAGTGAAAATTTCATTGCAAATATTCATATACATTCTTTAGAGAATCTAAGAGAATTTTGGCCAATGTCTTCCCAGTGATCAAAAGTTGAGCCCTATAACTTTCACACTAGTAGTTTCTTACTAAGAAGCTGTAGTAAACAGCTTTTTGTTCTGTAGGTTTTTGTTATTTGTAGATATATTTTGTAATTTAAATAGATATGCATAAATGAAATGTTGAACATTTATTTGATGCAAATATAAAAGCGATTCACATATTTTGTGCCATAAAGAAGGAATAAATAAATGAATGACATTCTAGATTTTTGGATACTCAAAATGTATAGAAAAAATTATATTATTTATTAGAAAGAAACTCTTCCTTTGATAACTGTTGTTTGATGTGCTGCATTAGATTAGGTTAATGTGTAGATGCCACCAAGATGTACAGCCTGAGTCCTACATGGCCACGGTCTATGAACACCTAGTTTTCCAATGCATCCATTGTTAATAAGCTTTGATTGACATTTAATAAAACATTGAGACATTTTTACATAATTTGTGTTTCACAAAGTTTAGAACTGTCATCTTTTTTACAATTTTTCCAGGGTTCATTTTTTACTGTATTTGGGAACCCACAATTCTGTTTTCATATTTATTTACCTATTTTGCTTAGATTTATTTTTCATAGCTGGATTATACTTTTATCAGTGTTTGATATGCAGATTTATTTATTATTGCCATCTGTTTCTGTGAAAGCTATTTAAGCGCAAAGCAGTTGCCTGAATTATATTCAGGTCTGCATGGGGGGTAATATTGGAAATTAGAATCTCACAAAGACAAATGCTCTATTTGAGACAAAGCTCAGATACAAATTGGCTTATTTAGCATTTTGTTGTGATCTCACCACAAGTGTGCCATCTGTATCTATGAGTTCTGAGGATGTTCTATCTTTTCAAGATTGATTGTTAATAAGCGTTTTCTTGTTACTAAATTATCTTTCAACATAGTTAGAATATTACCAAATTAAGATTATAGTTCAGCCAAATTTATTTAGAAATGCTAATTAATAATTTTATCTTCTCTAGATTATTTTAACAATCTTAGGCTATATGTACAAAATTACAGGAAAATTAGATATAACCTGACATGTAAATGGGTTCAATCTCAAGAAGTCAGGTGGGGCGGAAACGTGTGTTTCCTTGACTTGATTAGAGCTGGTTAATTGAACAGAACAAATTGGAAGAAATGAATCTTTCAATCCAGTTTCATTTTATCTCATTCGGTTATTCCCAGCAAATCTTTTCCACTTCAGTTTTAACCATCCCTCCACTCCCCTTGACATTTCTATGTGTTTTGGTAATATTGAATGTGTGCCTTTTATTAAGCGCTTTTTATTTTATAACTTAGAGTAAATTGTGTAAATGTCTGTTTTTTCTATTTGCCCTAAGCTACTTGAATGCAAACTCTAAGTCATCTCAGTAGCTTTTTTGCAGTTACTTTTAAGAATTATTTATTTTTATCCAATTAAAAATGAAAATAAGCAGTTATTACTTATATAATATAAACTTTTCTAAATAAAAATTAATACTTAGATGTTCAAACAGAACTCCTCTAGTCTCTTCCACTTCCTTTTTTTCATTTAGCGATATATTATGGACTTCTTTCTTCATCAGTGTCTATAGATCTAAATAATTATTTTTAATGTTCAAACTTTTTTCTAATTCCCTGAAGATGAATATCAAATATTTTTCCAGATCTGTTGTAGTTGTTACTGTTGTCATTTTTCCAGTGGAAAAAAATACTGTAATAAATATCCTCGTCCATATATCTTTCCTTATGCTCATAAAGGTAGGCTAGCTTTTAAAAGGGCAACCACCAAGTCAAAGGCTATATGTATTTTTAATTTAAAAAGATTTTTCCAGAATTTTTTAATAGAAGATGTAGTAATTTACTCATCTACAAGAAATATGTGAGAAGACCATTTTCCTTCATTGCTGCCGGAATTGGATGTTATTTCTTATGTAAATTTTGATCATCTTAGAACAGAGTTGTACATAGTATGTAATCAAATCTTTGTTGAGCTAAGTCACTTAATGATATGAAGCTACATTTTCCTTTTAGCTGTTTAATTAACACTATTTTCCCTTTATCCATATATAGAGTCATAACTTTCATTTATAATATAAATTTAAATTTAAAACTATGAACTTGGAGCAAAATTTAGATCGAATTGTGTATTTATTTGCTCATTGGATTATGAATATCTTTGATGTTGTTCTCTGTCATCTTTATCTCATTATTACCTCTATTTCTGCTTTTATTGCTATAATTACTAATAGCAGTGCTTTGTAATGATAGTACATTTTTGCCATGGTTATTCCACTTTTATTGAGAAAACTACAATGTCAGAAGTTTTAAGTCTGCTTTTATGATGATTCTGGATACTTGAAGGTGGGTATTTTCTGGCTTTTTCTACTATGATGCCATTGCATTTGCCCAACACCTCATAGTCTGTTATTCCTTTGCAAGTCTCCTTTCTGAAAGAAAATGCACGAGTCCATTTCATCATTACTTTTGAATGATCCAATCACTTATGGTTTATATATATGCCAGAAATATTAATCAAAGTACTAAACTTTTAATACTAAACTAATATGTGTCTGGTGTTTATATCTGTTGTAAAACACACACACACGTATTTATATATATTTTAAATTGATCTTTATAATAACTTTGTAATATTGGCAAGATGGTATACTGACTTTAATTTTTATGATGTAGAGACTAAGGCTTCTGAAGAGGTTTTAATGATTTCTTTAAGGACTTACAGCTAATAAATATGAGAACTAAGACTTACAGTGAGAATTCTTGAGTCTAAGTCAAATGGTCTCTGATACTAATTCTTGGAATTCTAAATGCAAACTAGAGTTTTTAAATATTTCAGTGTAAATAAGACTTAAACAAGCAATTTGTATATCTAATGGTTATACACTGTGTTTACTGCAGTTTCAGTTAAATTTGCCTTTGATTAATATAATGGAAAATAAATTAATTCTAAATAAATTTATTTTGGGGGGGAAAGAAAATTAAAAAGCTTTTAAACCATCAAGTTCATAGAATAATAAAGGAACCCCTTAATTGTTAAAATGTTAGAAAATGTTTCTCTAAGATTGATCGAATTTTAATTTGGAAATAAATATCACTTTAAGATCAACCCTGGGGACATTATGCTAAGTGGAATAAGCCAGATGCAGAAGGACAAATACTCCCTCGCATCATTTATATGAGGAATCTAAGATAGTCAAGCTCAAAGAAGCAAAGTGTGGAATGATGGTTGCTGGTGGAGGGGGTGAGGGAAGGGGAAAATGGGGAGGTCAAATTAGTCAAAGGGTATAAAGTTTTAGTTCTGCAAGATGTTTTTACAGAGGTGTGCATGTAGATTCAACTATTACTATAATTATGCATGTTTGTAGTGGGAAAAGTACTCTATAGATATATTCTTGTGCTTCTTAAATTCCTTGAGACTAACAATAGCGTTAAGATGCATTTTCAATACATTACCAATTTATTGTAACAGGTGGGATTGTGGAATCTTGAGGTTTTTCTATGTGTTATTTCCTTGAACTTATTTAATGAGGTGTTTGAATAAAGGATATTCTTTAAGGAAGAAAGAGAAAGATCTATTATTTTATTATTTACCTCCATTATATTATATCTGCCCCAATAGTACTTCTCCATGTGCAATTACACGTCCTTAGATTAATACTTAATTGTTTTTTTTCTGTTTCAACAACAGCAAATTCCGAGTCTTGTTTTTTTTGCATTTCTTTCATTCTAATTTTTTTTTTTTTTTGTCTAGTCTTAGTTTGGCTTTGATTTTTAATAAGCATTAGCTTCATTTTTTGTTGTTGATACTAACACCAAATTATTAAAGGGTAAGACATCATATGTTCATTTCAGAAATATCAGTTCTATTTTGTTCATTTTAACTTGCAATAATTTGAATCCTTTCCATTTTTTCATTTTATCTTATTGTTTTCATTTTCAAAGAATTTCATCACCTTTCTTAAGGTTTTTTACTTTGTTAAAGGGATATATTTTTATTGTACTCATCACAAGGAAAAAATGGAAAAAATAGACAGCAGAAATTTTTATATTTAAGCATAGTTCAAGAAATGGGCATTGATTTTTGAGACCTAACATACCAAAGGCTAAAGAATTGTTATTTCAGTCTAAGAAAAGGTGACTGAAGATATCATGTAATGGGTGGACTCATAAATCAAGGTACATCTACATAGGCACTTAAAAGAAGATGTACAATATATATTCGAAAGCAGGAATCAAATACAAATTATGAAATATTCATTTTTGATATTTGGTCTATATAACTCAATTAAAAATTTCCAGTTGCTATGTGGAATTGAGATCCCACTTAAACTTGTATATTTCAAGAATCATCACTTAAGATGATAAGTATATCATTTTCAAGATAACCCTTGAAGTTAAATACTAAAGATGCATATCAATTAATAGCCATTCATTAGTGTAACTATATCTTTTACAGTTATGTCTGACTTTTACTGACTTACATTTCAGAACTTGGGGGGAGGCACAGATCAGTAATAATAAAAGTAACACCAATTTTGGAGTAAGAAAGTCAATGTTAACAGCTAGACTGCAAATAATTAGGCATCCCACCGAGAATGTTGAAAATAGTAATGTTGCATCTTTCTAAATCCTCGATTTCTTTGAAAACACATAAATATTAGACAGAAATGAAGAATGTGGCTCTAAATTGATAAGTACAGATTCAGTTCTAAAGTATAGATGATGAAAAGGAGAAATTACAAGTTGCAAGTCAAATCACTCAGTGATTACAAGGTAACCTAAAGTCCATTCTGAATTAGTTATTGTAATTTGCAATTAATGCTTTTATTAAGGCAAACCAGTGTAAATGTTCTTTTTTCACATAGCATTTCATATTTCTAAAACTTGCATAACCTACCCTAGACTTTCTTTTTTTTTTTTTTGAGATTCGTTTTTTCTTTTTGTAAGTGATGTCATTTGGGCCATATTGGACAGTGATTTTCATAATAAAAGTCTTACAAAGCACATGTATGGATACTTTTTACCCCATTTGTCATTGCCTGAATCTTGCACAAGTTATGTTTAATTTTCATTCTTTCTAGAAAAACAGTAAGATAATTCCTACATCAAAACCTTTTACTTTGAGCATTTGAAACAGAACATTGATTAGCTGAACCAGAATAAATTCATAGAACCAGAAGCAACAATAGAACATAGAGAGGAAAGTCTACTCAGCCCCGTTAATCAGCTATATACAGTAACTGAGAATGCTTGAACACTGAAGAATGAAAGGATTTCTGTAAAATGGCAATTCACTAGTCAGTCATGATCCAGCTTCATTGAATTGTTACCATAAGTCACAAAAATAAATATCGTATTGTGTCGATAGTTTGTTATGTCATTACCCTAGCAAAAGAATTCCAAGGTTTGTATAGACAGATTGGTTTACAACAGAGATTCCATTTCCTATTTTCAGATGTAATACTTATGATAATTTGCTAAAAAAAAGGAAGAGGCTGTGTATAACTTATTTTGGGTGTATGGTGAATTTATATTTGTTCATACATGTATAAATACATATGTGTGTATACACACACTCATATATTCCCTTTTCCATTTAGAAAAGTTAAGAGAAGGAAAACAAAAGTAGTGACCAGGGTGTGCATGCACTTAAACACACAAAGTAATTGATTATTTTACCAAAGGCAAATCACGCTTGTGTATTTGCCCTGTATCTGATATGGGACCAATTGTTAGGTAACTTACTAATTAAAGGCTTAAACTGAGAATACAAATGTCAATGGACACCTTTTGATAAAAAAGACAGATGCCATTTCATGAACATGTGGCTAGTCAATCTTACTGAGACAACCCACAATTCATTTTTTTTTTCCAATTTAGTCTAACAATTACTATATGATGTGCCAGTCTCTATGCAAATCAATACAGAGTATGAAAAAATAAAAACCCTTTAAGAGTTTAGTCTAATCGAGGAGATAGAAGATGTTTACAATGCACTCAACTATAATACAGAATATGTTAAATGTTATGATAGAGACACAAATACACATACATATGGTTTTATGAAGCAGGCAGATGCAAACGCTTATTTGGGAGAGTAGATTATAAAAGTCACCATATGCGGTGACATGTGAACTGAATCTATCTGGTGGAGATGGGAGTAAGATCAGTTCAGATGAGGAACGTGTGGAGTATTGGTTTGGAAAGCAGAGGACTTTGAGGGGAAAAGCAGGGAGACTGCAGTGTTTAGGACAAGAGTCTGAGGCAATGTAGAAAGTGATACAGTTGGAGAGCAGGAGTTGGGCCTTGGAGACCCATGCTCATGATTTTGACTCTGTTTTAAATGTAGATAATAATCTTCAAGAATTTGGAGCAATAGAATAACCATAAGAGTCACAGCTGTGCAATAGGAAAACTAATCTCATTTCAATACAAAGGCATGAAGAGGAGTTGAATTGTATCAGACCCTTGATGCCGCCAATCATTAGTAGTTTGTTCTTGGGGCCAAACAGGATCAATAATGTTGGGAATTACATCAGTTTTCTAGGGCTGCCATAACAAAATACAAACTAGGTGGCTTAAAATAACAGAAATTTATATTCTCATCATTCTGAAACATCAGCAGGGCCACATTCCACCCAAAACCTATAGAGAAGCTCCTTCCTTGCCTCTTGCATTCCTTGACTTGAGGTGACATAACTCTAATCTCTGCCTTAGTTTTTCACATGGTTGTCTTTCCCCTGTGTCTCTGTCTCTCCTTCTCCTCTTACATGAGCCCCAGTCTTATTGGATTAGAGTTTACCCTATTGACCTCATCTTAACTCGATCACTTCTGTAATGACCTATTTGCAAATAAGGTCAAATTCACAGATATAAGAGATCAGGACTTCAACGTATCACTTGGGGGATACTATTCAACCCATAACAAGAATGGATGGTGGAGCCTAATGGGAAATGCAGTACCAAGGCTGAAGTAGAGGCAGAGGAGAGAGGAGACATAAAATAATTCCAGACTGGGAGGGGAAGAAAATGTAAAACCTGAAGAGTCAGGCATTTGGGACTGGTGGAAGAGGACTACTAGGTGATCTCAACTATGTGACTTCAATATCAGTGAAGTTTTGGTTGCATTTGTGAGCTGACCTAGGCCAATTCCATCATTCAACAATGTTCGTGGGACCTCTAGCAATTGATCACCCAGGTAGAAGCTACGCATATTCTCTATTACAGCCTGACTGTCTCCATCACAATCTCATTATGTGTTTATATCTTATTATAGCATAGATAGTTACAATTAAAACAACTATCAGACTGAAATCTTCCCAAAGGGAAAACATCATCAGCAAGCAGGAAAAACATACATCATGAAGATATTTGTCAGTTCAGAGGCATCACCACTTTGTTTTATGCATTCTGACAAGCACTTTGCATAAAAGGTTAATTTAGAGATGGATGCAATAGTGATCTAACAGGGTTGGGCAAACTTCTAGTCAGGTCAAAAAACAGAGTCCTCTTTTGTAAGTGGAATGGGGTGGGGTGGGATGGACAGGCAGAGAGATGAGGTGAATGAGAACAGGAGACAGAGATGGGAGAGGGTTTGAGGGTTTGAAATAAGGCTAGACGTAGCTCTAGGCCTGAGACTCTGCATAAAGCTATCACGTAGCTGCATTTTTGGATTCCTCTATCTTACACTTCATCATCTAAGTACAGTGGGTCCATGAAATGCTTCATAAATGTTATTCATTTCACCAATGAAAAATTATTTCTGGCATAATTACATAAATAAACCTGTGTATTTTACATAATAACATTTAAATTATTTGCTATTGCTACCATATAGATTATGAATTACTGATTAAGATTTAACATGCTAACAAAGCAACAAATAAATAAATCAAAATTAACTTATATACCTATGGACACAACACTGTTTATACAGAATTATTTTGAAGTAATTATCATATTGAAATATATATCTTTTTAAAAATACTCTCACAATCAGGTGTGTGGGATGTGTGGCTCTTCAATTAAAGGTAGAAGTAAAGACTGTGGCAGAAGGAATGAGTCTCTGAGGCATTGATTGTAAGAGGAGACCACTGAAGACAGATGCTTGAGGGAATTTAACTTTAAAGAATAAGTCGTAGGAAGAGAAGCCAGGCAAAGAGACCAATAAAGGATGAGTAGGGCTGTAGATAAAAAAGCTTAAAGTGGAAGAGGAATAAGTTTTAAGAATGAATGGACAGAAATACCAGATTGTAGAGAGGTGAGATGTATGGAGATCAGGAATAAACTTTGGAGTGAGAAGGAGGAAGACTCTCATGATCTTTAAGAGAGAATTTGCTGTAAGTATGAGAGAGTCTCACAGTGTAAAGAACTTATGTGGGTGAATGGCAGTGAAGAGTGAATTGTGGGTGGACAAACAATACACAGAGAATAAAGATTGTAGGGGAAAAGAGGTTTTTATTAGTCACATTTGCCCTTTTTTGATGAGTGAACTTTTGCTAGATATGAGAGTTAGCTGGACTAACATGACAATGTGGGCTCAAAATAAAAATGAGCATGGTTTAGAGGAGAAGTCTGAGGCTGAGGCCAGTAAGGAACCTGTTTGGACATTATGAATAGTATTAACTTACTTGGGTTTCAAAACTCACTCAGCATTCAGGAGACAGTTGACTTCAATGTTGACTATAATGAAAACTTACAAACATTTATACATGTTTATTTGTATATATTTTCTCCTTCATTTTTATTTGCCACATAATTGTTTTAAAATATTACCTATTTCTCAATAAATGTTAATTAAATTAAATTTCCTCTTTAGAGATCTTGAGTCCCATTTTCCATGGCTAATCTAGTTCTTAAAATTTTTGAACAAATCATAAACTGATTTAACATGATTATATACAAATAACAAGAGTAGTCTTTAGGAAATAAATTTCTTGTTTTCTTGGGAGAAGAGGTGGTGTGGATTATTTTGGAATACAAAAGCCTGGTCTTAACCATGCTTATAAACATAGTCGAATTTATTTATTAGGCAGCTAAAAAGTATGAAGTAAGGTATGCATGCTGTTGACGGGCAAGAGAACTCGTATAATATTTTATACTAAATATGAGATGATGCATTATAGTTTTTTACAAGGACCGTTGTGATCAATGGTATTTCCTGGTTTTCAGAGACTACCTCAAGAAAAAATATATGTATTATATACAATATACAATACTTCTATAGGACATGTGTGATGGCTTTTGTGTGTATTTATATCTCTATGTTTGCATATGCTTTGTATTTACACACAATTCTAACACATCATTTCTTATGCCTAATGTTACAATTTGCATGTTTGTTTTATCGGGTACATTTTTAAAAATTGGAGGGGAATGTATTGTATTATTGCTTATAGAGGTAGGTTGACTTTTAATTATAGTGTTCTTTTTTCTTTTTGATTGCTAATATGCATTTGTACTTACTTTACACATTTATTACGCCTTTGATCCAGGCTGAACAATTTATTACACAAGAGTTAAAGAGCCATTATTTCCAAACGAATTCCTGGAAATTGTTCATTAAACATTTCAGTGTTATTAAAGAACAAACACCAACTTTACATTATTAACAATAGCAATTTATATCTGCACAAAACTTTACAGTTTATTAAAATGAACATTTCCTCAAGAGTTTCTCATTTGACCTTTAAAATGCCTTTGTGAAAAAAAATCTTCCTGAAATAAACACAATAAGAGTTTTTGTTGCCCTTATTTTAGCAGTAAGGTACCTGGGAGTTTTGGTGTTATGATTAATGTTCCACTCAAGTCCTTGCTACTTATCTTACTATGTACTTGATAACTTACTTGTTACCTTCTGCTGAGATATGTGCCATCCATTTCATGGGATATTTCTCTTTTTGTCTAAAAAGTAAAGTACTTTTCTTTGATACATAATTGATATTAGTATTGTTATAATTGTAATTGTAATTATTATTTTGATAATGAATTTCTTGTATAATTGTTCACGTCTCAGTTTTGCCACTTTTAATTATCTTAGTTTTCTGGAGTTGTCAGAACAAAATACCACAGACTGCATGGCTTTACACAACTGAAATGTATTTTCTCAAAGTCCTGGAGACTAGAAGTCTGAAATCAAGATGTTGGCAGGACATGCTCTCTCTGAAGGTTTTAGTGGAGGATACTTCTTTGCCTCTTTCTATCTTCTGGTGGCTGCTATCAATCTTGATGTTCCTTGGCTTATAGATGCACCACTCTAACATGGCATTCTCCCTTGTGTGTCTTATCATTTTCCTTCTTTTCCAGTTACTGCGTCCAAATTTTCCTTTTCTTGTAAGGACACTAGTCACTGGATTAGGGTCCTCCCTACTGGAGTACAACCTCATCTTTATTCATTTATTTATTTTTTATTATTTTTTAATTGAAGTATAATTGACATGTAACATTAGTTTCAGGAGCACAACATGATAATTTGATGTTTTTATATATTGTAACATAACCATTACAATAAATCTAGTTAACATCTATCATCTTAATTTAAGACCTCATCTTAATTTGGTTGCATCTCATAAGATTCTATTACCAAAAAAAAGTCACTTTCTGAGGTTCTGAGTAGATATTAATTTTTGATGGACATTTGGAATTTCAGCAATTGAGCTTTCTTTAAAAGGGTTTGTCCATAGATGAGCTTATGGGGTCCAATAATGAGTAACAATATATTAGGGAGACAGTATTATGAGAATTATTATTAGTAACTCAATCATAATAATCTGAGAGTGGTGCCCTTCTTTCTCTTTGTCACCTTTAATCAAGGTCTGTAATACCTTTGGAAATTTTGAGTTTGTTTTATTTCCGATTCTAAATTATCTGCTTAGTTGGTACTTCTCACCTCATGTTCTTCCCAGCCACTCCTAATTCTGCCATGTTCCCTCCTCCCACCACCCACACATACTTGTGTGCCAGTTGTACCTGGTTCTTGCCTAAACCAATTGGACTAGTCAGCCTGAGGGGCATTGTGCTCTCTTTGCACTAGGGTAGCAGAGGAACGAACACAGGTTAGATCATACTTCCCTTTATTCACCATTTCCCAGATTTGTTTACTTGTCCACAGTGTTCTGGCCTTTCTTGTGCATGGTCAATTTGTGGTAGGTCAGGGGCATCATTTTAATAAATGCATCAATAATATAATGTAATTGGAGAGCAACAAAACAAATGGCTATCTGCAGTGGACTCCATCCTTTGAGTTCTGGAAGTTAATGATGCCTTATTGAAGGAACATTGCATGAAGCTCTGTAACATATGCCTGGTGGTGTTACATAATTTCATAGTCCACAAACCATAATGATTCAATTTTCTTGGAGATGTATTCATCCGTCTATGTCTGGTATCGATTCCTTTTCACTGTGTACTAATTTGGAGGTTATATTATTGTTTACATGAGCCAGAAAATGACCAAGAGGGAAAAGATAATACAAAATAAGTTTTTAAAGCAATATTCTAAATAAATTTACAATTAAATTTACTCTTTGAAAATCAAGGTGCAGATATGCTTTTTAAAGTAGAATTTTTACCTGTCTCTTTAATCAACGGATTCATTCACTCATAGACACCCAACAGATATTGGTAAGCATCCACCCTTTACCAGGCACTGTGCTGGGCTTAGGCTGGATACAGAGGTGAATTTTAAAAAGTCTTTCCATCAAAGACTTTATAGTGTAATTGAGCAGATAAGTCTTGTAGCCTCTCATATCACATAGCTCCCGGTAAATGCCAATGTACAGATGTTGAAATTAATCAAAACTCTATATTTCAGCTGAGGGTACCCAAGAACCATAATAAAGACAGAGAAAATGTTATGGGTGTTCAGAGAAAAGAGAGAAAGATACTCTTGAAAGATTTGTGTAAATTAGGACAGGTAGATTTCTTCCCTCTCTGCCCACGTACCCCTCCCCGCAGTTTTGTCAAAGATTTCCATTTCTTCGATATTACACATTCTCAAAAAGCTAAACACTGAATAACTTCATTTATACGACTTATGAAAAAGGCAAAAATATAGTCACAGGAAACAGACCAGTGTTTATGGCTGAGGCTAGGGGGAGGGTGAACTACAAAGGGGTGAACTTTCTGAGATGATGGAGTATCCTACATCTTAACTGTGGTGATGGCTACACTACTGTATGCTTGTTTAAATTCTTACAACTGTACACCTAAAAAGGATAAGTTTCCTTATATGTGCATTTTACCTCAATAAACCTGAGTTTAATTTCAAATCCTTGCTTTCTTTTGAATGAAAAGGCATAGACAATTTTTTCTTTCCTTTCCCCACCACTCCTTAGGTTTGAATTTAGTAGCTTCTGACTAAAATTTAAAATATATATATATATTTTTTTGATTATGGACCATGGAATTATAATTACCCAAGCATATGTTATGTGTAAGGAGTGCTAATTTGTAACCCCAAATAGATGGCTAAAAAAGAGGCACCCCTCAAATACCATTAACCTGGATATTTAAGTATCACAGGATCAGAATAGACTCTACAAAATTACATTCGATTGCATTTGTGAGCTGACCTAAGCCAATTCCGTCATTCAACAACGGTTAAGGGGTCCCTAGTAATTGGCTTATAGGTAAGGGCTACACATGTAATATTGCCTGGCATTTTAGAATGATTAAGACAATAAAAAATTATCTGGCACTTTATAGCTATAAAAAAATAGGTGAGTTTCATGCCAGGTTAACTCATAGCTAAAGATTATAACCTTATTTTTCATGACTAGTGGTACTGAGAGCTCTAGCTTATGGAGGGAATTAGCTGTTAATAAAAAAGCTCAGTGCTTTTGTTTCTTTTCAGGAAACCAGTGAGAGAGAGGAAGGTGGTGTTTCTCGGTTCTTTTGACATGATCTCAGTGTATGTTGGAGATAGAAGGATTTTCGAAACTGAATTATAGTGCTCAATTCCATATTACACATTTTATATTTTAAAGAGGGCAGAGAAATCTTTTTCTCCTTCCCAAGGAGACAGTTCTCACTTCTAAGAGGCATCATAGAGCTATTGAATGAGTTTGGATTAGAATTCCAAAGCCACATTTCCAGCCCAGCTCTGCCATGAAACTAGCTACGTGACACTGAGAAGAAGGTGGGGAAAGCATCACTACCTCGGATTGTTTTTTTGTTAGTTTGTTTGTTTGTTTCTGTTTGTTTGTTTGGATGGTTGGTCTGTAACTGAGCAGGAAGTTGGACTGTGACCTCTGAGGGTGTCTCCTTAAATTGAAATACATTTTTCAGAACTGTTCTCTATCTTTTTATACTGTGAATTTCGCATGGCCCGGTTTTCCTCTTTAAAGCTCTGACTTTCGACTGTTCATACTTCTACCAGAATGGCCTGTGTTTATCCCTAATGCATTTCTGGGCACTGAATTTAATGTCATTGCCTGGCCTTTCTTGGCTCTTCCAACGTAGGTAACTGCCATGTGTTGCAATCAGCAAAAGTCAAATACACTAGCAAATACTGAGGCTTTCTAAAGCTTGCGTTCAGCTCTTATCAAATAGTGTGCTTCAGCACCTTGGCATGCTAATTTTTAGAATTAATAGAGGTTTCAAAATTTAGAACACATGGTTTTAAAGAATAAAAACACTTTCTAATTTAACATTAAATTGAATATATTTTAAAATATTTTCTAAATGAGGGTTTCATTTAGCTCTAAGAGCTTCAGCTATCAGGATGCCTTTCAGGCAAAAACAATTGGTTTGTTGGTGAGTCTGCGCAGAGTGCTAACAAACTAGAAAAAAAATATAGAAAACTGAGAACTAGGACTCTGAAATCATTACTTCATAAAATAGTTGCAATTTTGAAAACATCAAATTTGAGCAAACATGAGGCTATTTATCTCCCATTCGATTTTAAGTCAGAATGAATTTTTTATGTAAGTGTTTGATACCTGCATCAACAGTGGCTGTGATATGATAAGAATGTTTTGTGTTGTGGGGTTCTGCTTTAAAAAAACATGAGACTAGAGATGATTTCCCCAAGTTTTTCTGCTCTCCTGAGGTTCACCTAAATTATTCCAGATATTTTGGTTTTCTTCCCAGCTCTAAAGGTCCTCAGGGAGGGAGTCTACACTGTTGCTATTACAGAGACAATTTCTCTTTTGTCAAGAAATTCCTGATAAATTGAATATCTCCTGCTTCTGTTTAATCCTACTTCTTCTTGCTGAATCTTGAGTGGGAGTACAGAACTGAAGAGAAAGTTCATCATTCTTTTAGTAGCAATTCTCCACACAGTAAAGCAATGTTGAGAAAATGAATACTTATGCGACAACTTGAGAAGTTTGAGCTTAAAGGCAGAACAAGTCAAAGAAAAAGAGAAAAGAAAAAGAAAAATAGAAGACACTTTTAAAATTAATGACTGCATTATCATTTAACACTTTAGGAAAGAAATGTAACTTGTAGGAGTTTGTCTAAGAAGTATGGGCTTAGGATACATACCTACTAGAATGTTGGCTAGACATATGGTGAATGTAAAATAGTTGGTATATGATAAATAAAGAAAATTGGCTGGGTAATATTTTGGAAGAAATAAAGTGTTGGGAGGAAACACAAAGTCAGAGAACTTTATGCTTCAGAACCATAAATGCAATAAGATGGTTGACATGTCTTAAAAAAAAGAAGAAATCCATGGCAGGGATGAGAAAGGCCAGGAGTCTGGCAGGAGTGCTGCACGTGGACTTGCTGAACCAAATTCTTTCATGTCAAGTTGTATTATGTTTCTATCATCTTGAAGGAATTTGGAAATGGCTGTGATGAATGTCACATTCTTTTTACTAAAACCATAAAATGAAAACCACACAATGCAAAAAGCTCTGGAGTAATTATTTTTTGCATCTTTAATTTCTCCATAATTAGAATCCCCCCTCCCACATGTCTTAAGCCAATTATGTATTACACAGTAGGTAATAGCTAAGCAACAGTGGAAAAACTGGCAGGACTACAAGGCTCTGCTTATCTTTTCTTTTTACTATAGCCAACTATTCATTTATAAGGTGGGTCTAGATCTATGGTGCAACCCTGTTGGGAAAACTCATGTTATATGAATAATTCCTTCCACATATTTTCATTTATCCTTTATTCATTTTAAGAAGTCTTTACTTAATATCTAATATAGGTTTGGCTCTCCTTTAGCCAAAGATAAATCTTAAATGCCTTTGACTGATATTTTTAAACTATCAATTCTTTTAAACATTTTTTAAAAAGTCATAACATGAAGCATCTTGAATCTCCGTGATATAAAACATATTTATTCACATGTTAATCTATCGTTAATTCACTCATTTGGTAGATATTTACTGAATACATCTTAGATGCCAGGAATTGGTTTGGTGGTAGAAATGCAGCAAGGAGCAGAACAGAGAAGTTTTCAGCACTCATGGTAGTGGTTTTGCTCGCATAAATGATTAAGGCTTGAATAAGAGACAAGATTAAAAGCATTGGTTTAGTATATGTGTATGAATGAGAAAGAAAGAGAGGATGAATGAAGTCCAATGACTATGGTGGAGATTTTGATTTTTTTTTTTAGTCCATACACTTATAATTCAATGACCTGCCTTAACGAATCTGTGCCTATTCAAATTTAATGTATGCTCTATGGAACAGTTTAGACCCTTAGAGTGAGATATTTGTTTTTATTTAAATATGCCAAATTAGTCTATGAACTAGAAATAGATTTATGTTTCTCAGACTCCTTATGGAAAGACACTAAGTCGTTTGATAGTCCATTCTGTGTGTCTCTTTCCAAGCTAATGTTGTCTCTGATCATTTTGAGATATTTAAAATAAGGTATCTAACAGGTATAACAACATTTGATGTCTTCCAGCCCAGAATTAGAGAATTTGGGGGCTCTGAAAGTAAAATTGTCTAGAGCTTATCATGCAAACATCTTAATGAATTGTAGATCATACTTAATGAGTGGCAAGATCATGGGTTTGATCTCCAGATATGTTTTCAAATCTCTCCTCTTATAAATGGTACATTCTTAGACAAGCCTCAGTTTCTGTATTGGCAACGAGAATAATTATGTCTAATTTGCAAGGTTCTTGTGAGAGATAAATCAGATTAACTATGTAAAGCAACTAGTCCAGATGGTTCACCTGTTATTCTCAAGCTATAATGAATTTACAAATATGTAACAAAAAGGTTATTTACTTTGTTAAGGGGGAAACACTTGTCTTCATGCAGAATGAAACAAAACCTGTCTTTTTTTTTTTTTTTTTTTGTAGGGGTCAGGACTTAAAGTTAAATGTTTACACTTAAACTTAGTGAAAAGCATGGTGAAAATCAGTTTGTTAAAGTGCAAGTTCTCTGAGAATAGATGGGACCATAATTCTTGACTTCCTCGAGCTATGTGACTCAAGACTCAAAATGAAAAGAATTATTAATTTGTGACATCCTCATAATGGAGAATATTGCTTGTATTTTATTGTTGAATATGTAAGATTAACCTCTAACCTAGGAGACTTTATACTAGTTAACTGATGCAGAGCATGTATTTGTGTTTGAGTCAGTGCATAAAGAAACATAAATCACTTTCGGTTTGTCTTAAGTCAGGATGAAAAGGGCCACACAGAGAGGATTAAGATGAAGGATGAAAAAATATCCTTCAACATCCTGGCTACTCCTTCTCTCGCCAGTTAGATCCATTTCTCTTTAAACATTTGGAAGAGGACAGAAGTTGTCATCACTTATCCATTGTTGAGAAGTAGCCTCACATTAGCATCTAGGTGGATTTGGAGAACACAAAGAAGTCTTCCTTCAGAAATAAACCCATAATATTGTTTCTGCTTGGGACATAGCCCCCTTTAAAACTTGATTAAAAAAATGAACACTTTATTGGACCAGCAATGCCAACATCTAGTGCACTACTATAAACACATTTAGCATCTGGTTCTCAGCTGACCACATTGTAAATCAGACAAAAGATGCAGCCAATTCCACTAAAAAGTTCTTTTTTTTTTTTCTTTTTCTTTTTTATAGGCAAAGAAGAATGCCAAGGAAATTTCTATATCCTACCATGATGCTTAATGGGTCAAAATTCTAAATTGGGTGATTTTCCTTTCGTTGCTTGAAACAACTAAATAAATATGTGTGTTTCAGTTACAAACAATGATTTATTAGTCTTTTAGAGTCTTCATTTCCCAATCCAGCCACCAGAACTTTGTGGTTAAAGTATCATTAAAGAACATTCTGCTTTTTAATTTTTTTATTTTTAATGTATGTGGGCTGCTTGTAAGATACTATACAGTTGTGCATGACCAAGAACATACCGGAATTAAATTAGCACATTGGGAAATTAACAATGCAGGAGATAATCATGCTTGGTTATAGATAATTCATTCAGTGCTTAAAATAACATTTTGCCATCCATGTGTCATTTCACACCAGATGGTTGGAAGAGCACAAGACTTTTTTTTTTTAAATATTAGAAGGGTACATATAAAAATCTGTTAAAAAGATTTATAAAAAGATCTATAATTTATGATAAATGAATGTTTGTCAAATTACCTTAATCTGTATTAAGATCAAAGGTATTTTAATGTATTCAATAAGCAAAAATATTCTATTCAATAAAATATCAAAATTATATTAAGTTTTTCTAGAATATTCAGTAGAAACCCTCTTTTGAGTCCAGCTTGAACAGGCTAACTGAGTCTTCTGAGACAAATTTCATTATTGCATTATTATTTCATTTTTAATTCAAGAAGAAAAGTCATTGTCACTCCAGTGAGAGAGTACAAGACAAGACCTGAAAACAGAACTCATCACTTACTATTTATTATTAGGACTACGCCCACCCAAAGGTTGAGATGTCCTGCCCACTATAAACTTAGAATATTAATTAAACTCATTAACCCTCAATGTGCTAAAATAGCATCTAAGTGAAAAGATTCTGAAAACACATTGCTATTTGGGTTTTCTATATCAAACTGTAGATAATGCAGAACTGTTTGTGGGGTCACACATGAAACCCAAGTTTTTTACCTCATGGCCTAGAAGAGATTTTTGTGCAATACCTAGAGGCATTTTTGTAACAACTAAATGGGGCAATTGTGCCAACTGGCATCTAACAAATAGAGGTCATAGATGCTGCTAAACACCCAGGACAGCCTCCCTCGACAAAGAACTACCAGTTGGTCCCTGTGATGATTAGTCGAATGTGTCAAAAAATTGAGTACTATTGGCTATAGAACCCAATTATTTGATCAAATACTACTTGTAGATGTTACCATGACGTTATTTTGTAGATGTGGCTAACATCTACAATCAATTGACTTCAAGCAAAGCAAATATCTTTCATCATGTGAGTGGGCATCATACAATCAGTTGAAGACCTGAAGAACAAAAACTGAATTTTTCCAGAATGGAAAATTAATGGAATCCTTAAATAACATGGGGGTTAGAGGTGCCGACTATCCACACAGTCAGAAATCTGTGTATAATTTAAATCAATCCTCCACATATATGGATTCCCAACTGTTGATCAAAAATATAGTTCACCTTGAACAATGTGAGTTTGAACCATACTGGTCCACTTATATTGGTGATTTCCTGAGCAATTAAATCTCCCTTTTCCAAGGGCTAACTGTATATACTTCTCATTGATTCTCTTTCTCTGGAGGACCCTATTATGGACTGAATATGTCTTTCCAAAATTCCTATATCAAAGCTTATATCCCCAGTGGAACAGTATTTGAAGATAAAGCCTTTGAGAGGTTTGGGAGGTAATTAGATCATGGGTGCGGCATCCTTATAAAAGAGATTGTGCCCTTATAAGAAGAGAAACTAGAGAGATAAACTCACTCTGCTATGTGAGGACACAGCAAGAAGACGGCCAGCCATCCACAAACAAGGAAGCAAGACCTCACCAAGAATGAATCTGTTGACACCTTGATCTTGGGCTTCTAGCCTCTAGAACTATAACAAATGTTTGTTGTTTAAGCCATTCAATCTATGGTGCTTGGTTATAACAGCCCCAGCAAAAACAATCTCTTATAAATACAGTCCCAAATTCCAATAGTATCAAGAGTGAGAAATCCAGGTCTAGGGACAAAAATACACCTTCAGGCTGCAAGAAGACTATATAGAATCTCAGTCAGCCTCTTGCAGCAGGCCACATGTCCTAGGGATTTTTAGAACTTTCTGTGAGCTGCACAGGGACTATCTTCTTCCTATTTGTTGCAGCCATTTTTCTATGTTCTCCGAAAAGATCTAGGGACCTCTCAGGATCTGCTGTCCATATTTGAAGACCTTGACTTAGCACAAATATTGTTCCTCTCACTACTTGTGAGCATGTTATCTCTTCTTTAGAAAGAATAACTTAGTAGAATGAGCTCAAGTCAAAGTTCCCCTGTTTTGATCTTCTCCCTTTAATACTATGGACTCCCCTTCTCCAAACTCTGGATTGATTTAAATGACCCTCTGTAACAGACTAATGTGGCTTCCAGATTTTGCCTTATGACTCATCCCAGAGTTAAAGTGATATAGCTCTTCGTTCTTAAAGTTTGGCCTTTAACATTCTCCAGTGATTTTGTAAGAGCAGCTCATAGTCACACACACACACACACACACACACACACACACAACACACACTAACACAGACACAATTTCTCACATTTGAAAATATGGGGACGTATTTAAGTAGTGGATTTTAAATTGATGATTTAGGATGTTACATAAAAAGCTTAGAAACTAGTGGGAAAATTTTTAAACCTTTGGGATTTTCCTTGAGTAATGATTAAAAAGAGGAACCGACCCTGCTCATATGAGTGTGAATAAATGCTGCTTTGTTTACTGATTCTCCCAAGTTCTCTCATTGTCTAGGAGAAATCTGAGAGCGGGGAGGGAGGCGGGGATGAGAGGATCAGACATTTGTGGTGTTTCTTTCATGGCGATTCATGTTCCCCTTCGTCTTACCGCCAGAGGCGCCGTTTCTGACAGCTGCCTGTTGTGGAGCCTTCCGTGAATCAAAGCTTGACTGTCAAAGGGTCTTCTCGCGAGTTAAAGACAATTGGCCTTTTCTAGCTCGGTGGCCCACTTGGAAACAGAAATGTAGTTTTCCTTCAGGTTACTACCAGCTGCCAAAGTGAGTAGAAAGCATTGAACTGGGCAGTAACGGGTGTGGCCTGGGTCCTGGCACCAGGATCTTGCAGGAACCTGTCGGGGATAGCAGCACAAGGGTGCTGGGCTGTCAGGGCACTCCGCCAGGGAGCTTGTTGGGCCCCGTCCTCTGTGGGCTGCTGGCTAGCCTTCCACAAGGCACCGCATCCTCCATGAAAAGCTTTTTCATGTTTTTCCCCTTCCCTGGGTGTCATCCAATTATCACTCCCACACATTTCTTGCAGCTGTACTTTATGGATGACAAACATTTTGGCTTTATTGTTCTGTGAGGACTACACACATGAAAACCACCCGATAATTTATCAAGAGTTTTGAATACAAAATATGCAGAGAGAACCCAGAGTGACTTCGGAGGTGACAGGCAGCAGCAGCACCGCGGCTTGCGTTCTTTAGGTGTGAACTGTGTGAGCTCAACCAGAGCTTCTGGGGGATAAAGTGTTTTGTGAGAGAGCAAAACTAAAATATTGTTATTTTTATTTTTTCAATGCTGTTCCAAAAAGACTTCATGTAAATAATGGGTAGGTAAAAATTATTTACTGTGCTTGGATCCCAAGAAGAGCAAAGGGCCGATTCAGGAGCAGGAAGCAGACTGCTCCACTTCCATCCAGTGTGCTCAGAACTGAGAGGTTTTCCAGGACTTTGTGTTAAAAATGAGACAGTCATTGGTTAACCAGGACGGCCAGGCACTCTGTAACCATTTCCCTCAGTTGAGGTAGAGAGGCTTAGCTTGTATCCTGGTTTGGACTAGATCAAAGACAGTTTCCAAATGAGGTAGCTTTAATGTAAATAGAGTTTGCAGAATGCCTCTATGAAATCTTTGGGATATCACTAATAATTTTTAAAAAGCTCGACCACTCAAATAGTCACAGCTTGCTTTTAAGTTCAGTATTTCTGCATCATCTAGCTGAATATTTTCATAGGACTTAGAGAAATTTAGAGAAGAAAAACTGTATCCTTTGAGTTCTGGGAGAGAGGAAATGATCATTTACAAGAGCTGTAAGCATGTGTTAGTTGGTGGTGGTGTTTGCATTTGGTTCCCATTCCTTGTGTCCTATAGGAAAAACACAACAGGCAAGAACAGAGCGACAAGTACAGTGGGAAGAGGGAAATGGTCGGAACACACTGTTTTGCTTCGAAAAGATAAATCATCAACATTCATGGGAAAGGAGCAGCGGGTCAGCGGGAGGGTAATCTAGTTAAAGATGGAATAATATTAGCCTGACTGTCCAGCTATGCATCCTTTTTGGAAACAGAACATGACACAGCTATTCTAAGACCCGAGCAGGAGACTAATAAGGCAGAAATCACAATAGTGTGTGTGCATTGTTTTACATTTTGCAAAGTACTTTTTCCTACTTAATCCTCATTGGTTCTCACACAATATCCTGAGAAGTGGGTAGTGCAAAAATAGTAACTCTTCATAGAAACGGGTACACCAACTGGGCAAGGGTAAGTGACCTGTATAAGATCACATAGTCAATTAAATAAGAGAACCAGAACTGAGTTCCTGGTCTTTCGGGCTCTATTCCACCAAGGGGTTTGTCAGACTTTTTAAAGAGTGTGCGGGTGAATACAAAACCGTGAAAAATCCATAGGATTTCAATGTCGACCTATGGCTCTATCTTCTCAAGTTAAGATATAAGAAAAAGAAAATGAGTAGTTTCAACCAGGAGAAAGAACCGTAGCTTAAAATTGAAGGCGAGCTCTGCTAATCCCTCAGTAGGTGACCTGGAGCAATAATTCAGTCTCCGTAAACCCAGTTTCCTTGTTTAAAAAATATGCATACTGATAACCTCTGGAAAAGTTGTTGTGAAGATTAAATAAGATAAAGTTGGTGAAATGCCAAATTCGCCATGCAAACAATGTTAACTATTACTATTTCTACTATTATTACTAATGATATTATGACAACTAAAGATGAGCATGGACGAGTTAGTTGAAAACGAGTGCTATGGTAACAAGAGAAGCCTTGGATCTCCTGCGGTAGACTGCAGCTTTCTCGGGCACTTATCCCGTTAACACACAACATTCCTGTCCAGCCTGAGCAATCGCCTCTAAGAAGAAAGAATCCAGCTTTCTTGTGTGGCCTCTAATTTACGCTATAAGGAAACATCAGAAACTTGAAGGCAAAAAGTAAGAACAACAGGGCCAATAGCAGGGCCAATAGGTAAAAGTGACAAGTGACAATAACACTCATATTCCTGAAAGTCATTGTGACATTCAAATGAGCCCTGTAATGAAAATCGTTCTGTCAGATGAGACACGGAGTTTGAAGTTAGCCACAGGATAAAATTAAATTCAGAGTCACTCATCAGCTATGAAAAATGTTACCTGTTTACTTTATTCTATGTTGAATCTGAATGTAGGTGGCAATAACCTCACATTGGTTCCTTCATAAAGGGTCTCTTTTAGATGAATTAACACCAAGGATCTCTTTGTTTGCTTTTAATTTCATTCAGCCCTGACACCACTCTAATGAACAATCAGGATTACTTTTAAGAAAGAAGTCATTGAATATATTTATTTTCCTTAGCTATCTTGTTTTCTTCAAAGACATGTAAAATCCTAGAAACGGAGGTTCTCAGAAGGTTAACTGACTGGTCTAATTCATTGTAGAAAGATTGTTGGCTCTACCATTACAAATAATTCTTCAAAATTCTTCAAATAATTCTTCAAATTTCTAATTTCTAATTTGTAGGGTTAACAAATCTCGGCGAAATCCATTGTATAGCATTTTATATTATGAAATCTATTTATGTAATATATACTTCCAAGATATATCCTACCCAATGAGGATGAAATTCCAATGTTAATCGACTTGATTGGTGGTGGAAATCCTTTCACAATGTATATGCATACCGTGTCACATTGTATACTTTAAATATCTTACCATTTTACTATTCATTTTACCCTTGGAAAGGTAGCCTTGCTATGTCCTCCTTCTCTGACTCTAGGCCAAGCCATGCGACTTTCTTTGACCAACAGGATGCTAGTAGAAACTTGAGAAAGCACCTGCATGTTCCTATTTGCAATCTTGCCCTCTGTCACTGCCATAAGGAGGACATGCATGTGTAGTGTGCTGAAGGATGGGATGTGTGGACCCCACCTGATTTGCTCCAGATCTAGCTGAGACCATCCTAGAATGGCTGTCAGCTGGCCCACCATCAAACACTGGGTACTAGCTTACCTGCATTTGGTCACATACACCTGAGCAGGTGCAGCTGCTCAGATCAACATGGCTTCGTATAGTCCTATTTCCCCCTTTGACTTCTTAGGTTTAGACCACAAATTGTAAATATAAAACAATCTCCATTAATCATACTTGAACCTTCTATCCCCAGTGGCAAATGAACCTCTGGTAGTTAGGCTCTTGTCAATTTTAAGAACCAGAACCAGAACTCAATAACAAAAGAAATGCATTTACAAAGCCATTGCTACACAAAGGGATCAGGTCTTACGAAGCCCACATATTTTCTTTCCAGGGATGAAAATGTAGTAAACTGAGGACAGTATATACTGATAAAGAAATGTTTGAATAGGTATGTGATTTAACACATTTGCTTCTCTGTTATATCCTAACTTCCTTGAGTCATAAGATAGATGTAAAAGAGGGATCAAGGATCAAGAAGTGCTGGAAAGGGCTGAATGGAGTGAAGACTTAAGTAGACACTCTAATAGGATGAGAAGTAACAGCTCTTTGCAAAACAATAAAGAAAGAAAGAGGCAAACTTTCTGGTGATTCTTAGTAGAGAGCTATTCTTTTATGGTATCTGTGGGTGGAAATTAGTTAAAACCTACATGGAAATTTATTTTCATAATGATAATTCAAGTATAGAAAAAGAGTGAAACGATTTTCTGAATATCTTGTTGACCGAGCCAGAGATATATGTAAGGTAGTTTAGAATTTTTAAAATATAAATCTGACAACTGGCAATAGACTAAAAAATGGACTCATTCAGATTATCTCTACTCTTGATGATGTCAGATATTCAGTTCTTACAAAATAAATAGATATTCTGGTTGGCGGCATTTAATATATTGACTTTTTACTCTCCTAATCGATAGCTAACATAGATTTTCTGGTTTGGGTTCATTGATTCATTCAGTCAGTCAGTCACTCAGCAAGACAGTTTTCATTAACTTCCTTCATTGTTAGGCACTATTCTAAGCATCAAGAATACAAAGTCTACAAAACACAGTGCATGCATTTTCTTTCTGGATTTATCGTGCAGTAGTTAGATTCAGGCACATAAAAGGTAAGCAGAGCAAAGTATTACAGGAGCTGTGATAGAAGCATGTCCATGATGCAGTGGGTGTCCAAAAAAGGGAGAAGTTCATTTTCTTGCACAGTGGTGACAAATGAACAGATGTTGCAGGTGGACATAGTTGGGCAAAGGCTTTGCTGGCAGAAGTAACAGTGTGAGCAAAGGTACGAAAGACGTGGAGAAAGAAGCCTGGCATGACAGCTGGAACTGGAAACTCACCAACATGTCACAAGGGTATGGTTGGAGGTAGGACTGCCAAGACAAACCAGGGCAGCAAGAACACAGAAGGATTTGTGTGCCTCACAAAGGAGTTTGCATCTGTCCTGTAGGCGATGGGAGCCATTCTAAGTCAATGTCAGCATGATCAGACTGGTGTTTGAAAAGATTACTTTTATAGTAGGCAGAGAATGGGTCGGAGAGTTATGAGTCAGAAAGCCAAGTGGGAAACAAATTACTTAAGAGAAGAATTGTGGCGACCTGACCTAAATTTGTAGGCAAATAAGTTCACTTTTGTTACTCACTTAGACAAATAATTAAGAACATCTAAAATATATACAGCTATTCTAGGTGCTATAGTGTAAATGAAGAATATGACCAAATCTCTGCATCAATAAAATTATAATCTAGTAGGGAAGATACTATTAACACCACAAAGAGGACATCAAGGGATGATGTGCAAGTGTAAACAGTTCAAGGGGAAAGTGAACACATTCTGTTGGGTCAAACATAAAATGATTGTGAGCAGTGTAGGATTTCAGACTGGCCTTAAAAAAGGAATGAGCTTTTTAAAAGAGAAAATTGTGGAGGAGGATCCATCAACTGAGATAAGAGCATGAGTGAAAAGCATTGGACCATGTGCACAGACCCTTCTTGATGAGCAATAAGCAAACATGTTGGTACTTGTGGAGGAGATGTGTGAATAAGACTGGAAGAAAAGGTGGGGCCATATGGTTAAGGCCCTGAAATTCGAGGGTGAGCAATTTATACTTAGGTCCGTGTTAGGGAAGGAGTGAAGGTTCTAATAAAAGAAGTGATATAGTACAAGCTACCTTTTAGAAAGCCTTATTCAGCGTCATTGGATAGGATGGATTAAAGGTAGGGAGAACATAAGAATGCTATTTGCATTAGTGTGAGGAAAGGGAGGCCAGAAAAAGGGAGAGAAATTGAAAATGAAAGGAGTGACTTGGGGTTCAAGTCAATACTATGTGTCTTAGTGATTAGCTGGGTGTGGAGGATTAGGGGTGCCAGCTGATGGAGACATGAATAGTATAGAGGTTTAGAGCTTGGATGACTGAGAAAACATTAGATCCACTAATAAAAATTAGGAAATGAGGAGAAGATGTTTGGGGGGAGACTGAATTTAATTTAGGTCAAATGGAATTTTAGGGGCTGGCAGGACATCCAGCCAGAATTCAGTGATTCTCAAGTGAGGCAATTTCACACACACACACACACACACACACACACACACACAACGGTGATATTTTGGAATCTCTGGGAACATTTTGGTTGTCACAACTGGGGGAGGGAATGCCACTGGCGTCTAAATGGGTAAACATCTTATTATGCACAGGCAAGCCTCTACAACGAAGAATTATCTAGTCTAAAACATCATTAAAGCTGAGGCTGAGAAAGTCTGAGCTAAATGGTTTTAGGAGTAAAATAGAAATGATACTCAAGAAAGTATAAATTTTAGAAATCACTTATTCAAAACAGAATGTAAATTATAAATTATTTTTACCGTAGACTCAAGAGCTATCTACTAGAAATAGTAATTGAAATAAGAGAGAAGAATTTGACTTTAGAGGGACTCCTACCCTTGGAAACTCCATCTCTAGAGGTAGGAAGTAAAAAAAAAGAAACCTATATAACAGACTGAGACAGATGCATCAAAGAGATCTGACAGTGGCAGGTTACTGTGGTGCTGCAGAAGGTGGGGCAGAGTCTCAGAAGAGCCAGCAGGATGGAGTAGGAAGAACACACATGGGTCCGGGAGTCAGGCAGAACTAGTTCCACTGTAACTGCTGACTGGCGACACCACCTTGGACAAGTTACTGAACATCTCTCTCTGTTTCCACTTCTCCAACTAAAAACAGCTGAGATAATGCCTTGTAAGATTGTGAAGATGACAGCTCATTCATATAAGGTTTCTAGCGTATTATTTGCCACATAAGTAGATACTTAATAAGTAGTAATTTCAAAGAAGGGAAAAAAAAAAGTTGGAGAAAATAAGTGATTAAAATAGCACTGGGGGATTTGGGACTTTGTGGTCAAAATAAGGTATACGTACTGACTAAATTAAGAGGTCTTAAGTTGAATGAAGTCTAATCAGCACTCATGGATATGTTTAAATGTACAAATTTCTGGGCCATAGAATTTCCAGAATCTTGTTTTTTGAGGTGCTCTCATACATAATTCTGATGCTCAACCAGAGTTACCAAAGCATTTTGCCAGATGCTGGAGTGGATGCATTAAAGGATAATATAAGATCTACACTCGGAGTTGCAATAAGAGAAATACAGATGCAAACAAAAAGTTATAATCCAAAATGGCCCCTACTTTAAAAATTTAGAGGCAAAAGAATAGGGGAATTTGGAATAAAGACTAAACTCCAATAAATCTTCACTGAGCTGACAAGAGATGTCTTGAAGGCTGAATAAGAGTTCACCAGTACAAGAGGGAACAGAACACACAGAATTTGTGAAGATGTGAAGAACCATGGCGAGGTGTGGTTTCAATGAAACAGCAGGAAGTCTATGAAGTGTTTGGTAAAATGGAAGTAGAAACGTTGTAAAGCTTAGAAACAGCATGTAGAGAGAAGATGATTACTGAAAGGTGGTGGCAAGGGATAGAGTAGAGGAAAACAGGATTAATAAGAGGAGTTTCATGTATTTTCATGTTAGTCATCTCTGGAATTTAATATTTCAACTAGTTATTGAAAAAGTAATATACAATACACAAAAGAGTAAGTGATAAAATCGAATCGAGCATTTTCCCTAGTTTGCCTCACTTGAAGCAACCCTTAGTTTCCAAAGTTTCATTACAGAAAATGGCTGTGAATGTACAAGCATTCCTTTTCACCCATTTATGTGTCTTTCTGCTCATTCATCTACTTACTCATCAATCCATCCATCCGTCTATCCTATTGGTTCTTTTACTCTGGAGAACCTTAATACACTATCTCTCTATCATCTATTATCTATCTAATCTTAAAAAAATACTCATGAGTTCATACTTAACTCATGGCTTTGTATTTTTCTACCTTACTCTCAACCATATGAGCATGCTTCACCTGAGTATAAAATGATGTTTGTCTTCTGACTGTCATTTAGGTCATTTAGGAGGATTGAATACTTTAGCTGTATTCAGCATCCTTGATCATCCTCTTTGTGTGTGTATGGGAGTATATCCATGGTATAACTTTCTAATAGTAGAATTACTGGGACAACAGATACAAGCATATTACATTTGGGTAGGGATTGATAAATTGCTTTCCAAAAAGTTTACACCAATTTACAAAACTGGCAGCAGTGTATGAGAAGGTTTGTTTTTCTACACTCTTGCCACCATTTATCATTGTCAGGTAAAGAATAGAATCTCACTTTTTTTTTTTGAAACTTACATTTCTTTAACTAAGTGTGACAATTAGATTTCAAAATCACCAGTTTATTTTGAGTTAATGTAGTTTACTTATCTCTTGGTCTTCAAAAACTTTTGCAGTATTTTGATGACACAGTGAGCCTCAATGCTAATGCAAATTTGAATAAAATGCAACAGGCAATTGGCTTTCAGTCCTTGGGTCCTTGATGTCCAGAACTGCAGTCTCTGCAGGCTCTATCAGTCATTTGATCAACCTCAGCATAACATGACTCTGCGTTTGATGTGGAACCCACTTAGAGTATGATAATAGGAATTTATTGTTTAAAATTAAGCCTAAAATTAGTTATAGATTTTTATTAAATATCTGTAAAATTTTAATAAATATTATTGATTTTTAAATTATTTATTATAGAATCACAAGTATATGTCATATAGGAATAAATTCCATTCTAGATTATTAAAATAAAGTTATTTATAAGAAATTGCAAAGCCCCATTGACAGACATTAATAATGGCTTGAATGTATGGAAAGATAGTCTATCTCTATACAGATTGGTTAGTCTCAGTGTTTTAAAGATATCAAATTTCCCAAATTGAATTACACATTCATTATAATTTAGTACAAATCCAAATATTTTTTTTTTGTAGAATTAATAAGCTAAATCTAAAATTTACATAAAACTGCAAAAAGCTAAGCATAGCTAAGACACTCAAGAAATGGAAGATCCAAATGGGAAGACTCAATCTAACAAATATGGCTTATTATAAAACTATAGTAATAAAGACAATAGGACAGGTGTATATAAATAGGTCTATGGAAAAAACATACACACACAAAAGTGGCACTGCAGAAAGAAGCAGATGACTAGATTTTTAATAAATGGTGATGAGAAAATGGGTATTTGTATGAAGACAAATGAAATTGATAGTTATCTCACAATATAGCCAAGATCAATTCCAGCTGTGTGAAAAGCATAAATGTAATAACATCATAGACATCTTAGAATATAAATATAATATTAAAGATTATCTCCACGGTCTCAAGGCAAGAGATTAATTTCTTAATATCCTTAATCATTAAAAACAGGTTGATAAAAAGTGACCACGTCAAAGCTGAAATTTCTGTTCATCAAAAGAAACAATACAAAAGTGGAAAGATTAACTATGTAGTGAGAGATGATTATATACCTCTATCACTATTTATATCCAAATTTACATCCATATTTATATATCCCAGAAAAGTTAGTACATCAAATTTTCAGATCATAACTACAAATCAATGAGAAAGAATAACAGTAGAAAAATGGGTAAAAACATAAATGAGCACATCATAATAGATGAAATCTAATTGGCCATTAAACACTGCTAAATTTTATTTTTAATCAAGGAAATGCACATCAAGACTAAAATAAAATATCCACCTACAAGAATGGCTAAAATATAAAGACAGAAATGATCAAATATTGACAAGATGGCAAGTTAACAGGAATTTTCTTGAATTACAGTAGCCTCATATCCTTTATCTGTGGGGGATATGTTCCAAGACCCCCAGTAAATGTCTGAAACTATGGAGAGTAACAAACCCTGTATATACTATGTTTTTTCCTATTACATACATACCTATGATAAAGATTAATTTATAAATTAGTCACAGTATGAGATTAACAGAAATAATAATAAAATAGAACAATTATAGCAATACAGTCTAATAAATATTATATGAATGACCTTGGGGTCATCGTTAAGTCAAATATTTGTTACTTAAACACAAGCACTGTGATATCACAACAGTCGATTTGGTAACTTAGATGACTACTAAGTGACTGACGGGCAGGGCACATATACAGGTGGATAGTTGAACAAAGGGATGATTTATGTCCTGGGCTGGACAGAGAGCGACAGCTGGAGATTTCATCATGCTACTTAGAATGATGTGCAATTTAAAACTTATCAATTATATATTTCTGAAATTTTCCATTTACTATTTTCAGATGATGGTTGACATAGTTAACTGAAATCTGTGGAAAGTGAAATCATGGTTCGGGGGAGACTCCAGTACCTATTAGACAGAAGAGTGTGTACGGTTTCCTATTGCTGATGTAACACATTATCACAAATGTCATTGCTTAAAACAACACAAATTTATTCTCTTACTGTTCCGGAGGCCAAAAGTTTAAAATTAGTTTTACTGCACTAAAGTCAAGGTGTCAGCAGGGCTGGTCCCCTCTAGAGACTCTAGGGTTGACTTATTTTTCTTTTATCTTCTACTTAGAATTTGGCTTATTAATTTTATTCCCAGTTATAAAATTAATACTTAAACTCCAAAAGATTGTTGAAAAAACTAAGTAGATTATTGAAAGCCTATTAGTCAAGTATAGGATGCCATTTTGCTATAGTTACATAGGAATATGAATGAGAGGTTTGTGGTTTGTAGGTTCCAAGAATATAACAGTTTTCTCTTCTTATTTCCTTTTCAGAGGAAATCTGCAAGATAACTCAATAGTAGGCTTTACCTGTGTGTGCCCAGGTAAAACCAGGCTTTTTTTTTTTGGTTTTACATGCCTAAATGCTCTTGCCAAGCATACATAGATAGTTGAGATATGGCATAATCTTGCTGTGATTTTAGCAATAACTCTATTACAGGTTATAGTAAAAGTCACTGAGAGGGACAAGAAGGAAGCCACAATTCATAAACAACACAAAAAAAGCTAGCATCAGTCATTTCAACCTCTGTAATTGGTGAGGTGCATCCTGAGAATGCGTGATACTCCGGAAATGAAGAGATGTTATTAAAATGACAGAAGTTAGCTTTTCAGACTGTGGTCTGGGTGAGTTAAGATAGCTGGGTTCCTGGTGGTTGGCCAGCCAACACAATCATAAATTACCACATGAGGGTTCTAAGTGTTTCTGGCTGGAGAAGATGATGGTTTCTGACCCCCTGACATTGCCACTTAATTACGCTGTGAGTAAACTCACTGATTCTCCTTAGGCAGTCAACCTCAGAGTGACAGGCATGGAGCTTGTACATTTTTTTACCCCCAAACCTCTGCTACTCATCCATTCTGAGGTTAAACACACACTGACAATGGGCATTCTGACTATTCCCATTTCTTGAATAAAGGAGTATGACTGCCGTAATGGCAAGGTAAAATGTCACGTTACACAACTACAGAACTGGCATGACTGAACTACTAAGGCTGAAGTGGAGTGAAGTCAAATAGCCAAGAAGGGAAACAAAAAAATACATTGTTTTTGTTGGGGCTTGTTTCAGGGTTTAATAATCCTGTGTTCAAACTCTCTGAAGAAAAGTTGGGGACCTTTGGCTCAAATGTTCTGAAATTTTAATTCAAGTGGAAATGGTACTCCCTGCATTATTATCAGGAATATATTTGTTTTGGCTCTGAAGTTCTCTTATGTCAAAGCCAAGGAATTTACAATGAGAGAACTATTTCATGAGAGAAGGATTCGGAAACTCACCTATTTCAAAATGTACCTGAGATCTGGTGACAAATTAAAGCAAGATTTCAGCAAGCCAATTATCAATGAGGGCACTAAAAAGGCATTTAGAATTTTTTTCTTTGCCGAGATGAATATATTGTTGACAAGATAATATATTGTTGAAATTATTTAATAACCAATCCCTATTAGAAGCCTCATTTCTTTATAGGCCTACCATGGGAATTTAAAATACTCAAAACTTGAGGAAATAGTGAAAAATAAACAGAAAAAAATTTTAACATCTACCTCATTAGGTTTTAGAAATACGAGTAAACTCAAATTCTACAAATTGTTAAAAGAAGATCATATTCCAGTGCTTGGAATGAATAAAACATGCCGGATGCATATAGGAAGAGCCAAGCTTTAATGCCAGGGTATTATTGGTAACTGACGGTTGGCTATTTTATTAAATCTCCCATCTTTGGCACTAAGAACTCTTCTCTTGCTCGTTACCTTGAATTACCAATTTGGAACTATTTACATTTATTTATTTCTTTTTCTTTTTTTCTTTAACCGAAGGCTTAAAACTAATCTGTGCTTATCTTTAAAAAGCTTCCAGCATTAAACTTAAAGTTGCCTATGGATGTATGGAGACACAATCATCATGTGTTTGTGTATGTCATATCCCATAAAAAGTATGTTTGAACTGAGTGAATAATTCTTAGCCTGCAATTTGGTATGCAGGTAGTGTCTTTTTTTTTTCTTTTCTTTAATGAATCCTGGATTAATGACCATTCCTATTGGGCAATTTTCATTAGTCTATAGATTGCTACCTGTCTAGACATTTATCTTGTGTAGCAAGTTTAATCTGATGAATAAGAACCAGGCAAATCCTACATAATGTGACTTGAGGGCTAACATGCAACAGTCCCTGCCCTTAAAGCAGGCCAGTCTTTCATAACGGCCATGACTTCTTACTGAGCATATTCTATGTCTAATCATTCTATGTGTTCACTTGGGCATCCAAAACAGACAAACCCCAGGCTTAATTTCTTCACGCAGTTGGCTAAGGGAATAGGTCTCAGTCTTCCTATTTTATCTATTTTCTTATTTATGAGACGTTTGGGCTGATTTTCCTCTTTGTGAGTTGACCAAGAAGAAAAATAGCTGCCAACCAGCATGTACTCAAGCATGAGGACATTTACTTCTTGCTTCAAGAGGTACAGAGTCTTATATATCAGACGTGGATGAGTCCTACAGGCTCACTTCTCTCTCTGGCCTTTGAAGCAGTCCTCAGCTCAAGCTAGTTTTGGAAATGTCTGTTCTGACAGTGAGGAGATGTTCAGGTCGAATCCCTTCCCTTGGCCATGCTTGCTCACATCTTCGTTTTGAGGCAGAGGGCAGTTTGCAATTTCTGCAGAAACAACACCTGTAATCCACACAGCTCACATGTGGCGAGGTCGTACTCCTGAAGCACTTGACTTTAGAGCCCAAGCTTTCTCTGCTATCTACGTCTGCCTTTCATTATTCCTCTGAGACTTTAAGAGGCTTTTTGGTTTTTAATATAACTTCTCATTGTGGAAATCTTGGCTCAAAAAAAAAACTCAGGCAGAAATTCAATACCTAAAACAAACAAAAAAAAGCACCTTTTTTGGTTAGATCTGGAATTCCTGAGGGCTAGGCCTACAGATAACATCGACCTGAACATCTCCTCACTGTCAGAACAGACCTTTCCCTGCACCGCCCCTCCCCCGCTCACACACACACTGGGGGGTTTCTGTGTTCTGTGTGATGCACACCTCTAGCGTGTGCCTTTGACATCATGGAAATTGAACTGCTGTTCCAAAAGTGCTCTGTGCAACTCCACTGATTACACAGCAGAAGCCTGTGTCATTCTTCTGAGTACAATTCCCAAACCGTTCTTATTCTACAAGTGTCAATACTGCTGGAAAGTGTTTCTTCTTGATCTTTTTTCATAAATGTATTGACTGTAGTTCATCCTTCAGCACTGGTTAGAAAGAAAGAGCCAGGTCCTAAGAATTCAAGGGTATAAGAAGTGGGATGGATAATTGGAAGAGGAGATACTGTGGAGCAGTTGGTTTGTCTGATGTCAGAGAAAAGACATCCCAAATGAGCTATTTTCTTCTTCAGATTTTCTCAAGGCAGTCATGCTCTTCCATGCTTGGGCTGGGTGAGGGACAGCTTGTCATTCTTTTCTCTCCTATAATCACTATTCCAGAACTAGTTGCCAAACTGGGAAAAGAACAGATAAATCCCAGCTCCCAAAGACACAAGCATAGTCAAGAAAGAATTATAAATAGTTTTAAATTTTCTTTAATAACGGTATGGTTATGATACTTTCATAAAGTAAAAATTTTGTGATGTTCTAAAACAAGCAATGGATATATTTTTCTCCTTGATACCTACCTCCTTAAATGAAACAGAAATTATTAAAAGAATAAATTCATTTTCCGGTCAGTTTTTTCTTTTCTTTTTCCACTATTATCGATCTTTTTTTATCTTTGGGTTCATAAGACTTAAGTGTCTGCTATCTAAGAGCTCCAAGAATTCATAGGTCGTTTTACATAACAGGTTGTGTTAGGATACCTTGGTCAGTAATCTTCGATGTGTAGAGCTTTAAAGATAGCAAAACTCTCTGTCAGGATCCCCATCACGTCAGCCTTCCCAAACACACGTGAGTTGTATCAAGTGGAAATAACATTTATGATCTCAAATTATTTAATTATTGAATATATATATA
Organism: Pteropus medius; assembly: GCF_902729225.1. Lineage (NCBI taxonomy): Eukaryota > Metazoa > Chordata > Mammalia > Chiroptera > Pteropodidae > Pteropus > Pteropus medius. The sequence goes on from NW_024342475.1 coordinate 6,315,294, forward strand.
TAAACATATATATATATATTCACGTAACATCAATCTATTAACCAAATGATGCGTGACATTTAGAGATTTGATTCTTCATTTTTAAAAGAAATTTGAAGGTAGCCTGAATACCTATAATTCTTTCCATCTTTTCTTCAGACCTTTCAGGATTTAATAATGCAATTTGTACTTCATGCCAGCCCACCCAAGGTGTTAGCAGAGATGGAATTTCTGATAGTGTAGGATTTCAAGATCTGCTATATTATTCTTCTCTATTAGGCACTATAACTATTTCAGTGCATGTCCAAATAGAACATCAGTTGAATAAAAACCATTACTTTAATCTAATGTGATATTATTTCTTATTAAATAATATTAAATGTGAGAAGTGCCCGATAAATGTAGTTAATACTTCAAATACTTTTTATATGAGAGCCAAGCAAAACTTAATTCAAAGTTTTAATAAAAGCTTAAAATACCATCTATTTCATTATGCTCATTTTGGTACAGTGTATGTCAGCAACATATCTATATGGAAACTGTTCTGGAAGCCAATTGTATTTTACTGTTGAGTTATATAGTTTGAAAAGCAATTGAGCGGGATTGAAATATTTAAAAAGATGTGAAATCGGTATTAATGTTCTTCTTGAACTGGAAGACTTGGATACTGCTTTTATAAAGATTGGCTTTTTATATGGTATTAATCAGTTACTATAAAGGCAGAATGGTTAATAAAGTCTTCTAATCCATATTTCTAATACTGGAATTGAGAGCTTGATTTGTGCAAAAATGACAGTGAGATTTTTGTTAGACTGGAATATAAAATGACCGAGGGATTAACCATAAGCAGCACTGAGAAAGGTATTCATCTGTGTGCTCTAATTCACAATATACAGGAATTCTAACTTTCCATAAACTCCTTTCCAGATATTTCATTGTAAGTCTTTAGGATGACACTGTCTTCTATTGATACATGTTCCCCTGGTATGAATTCAGCATTTAATCATTTCTTAGTTAATTTTGCCTTACTATAAATTAACTTAACCACTTCCTCTTTCTCTCTGCTCACTGAATATGAAATAGGATGGGAGGGAGGCTGCCCAGGCCTCCACTTAGAGGGACACTTAAGTTACCAAACCCTAGCATGAGCTCTCCAGGTCACTGGGAAAGAAAACGAAGATGAGGACAGCCTGACTCTAAGAACTAAAAGGAAATTAAAAAAAAAAAATTCTCCTGATTTAATATTTTCTTTAAAACTGTCCCTGAAACAGTGATTGCACATTCCCCAAACATCTGAACATATTGTAGCTCTTAAAAACAAAAGCATTTGGTATCTCATATGCCAGATTTTATACTTTAAAAATCTGATATTTGAAGAGTTGTTTTTTTCAAAAGTTTTTAACACAACAAAAACAAAAACTCGACAGTGCACAGAGAAACAAAAGAAAGAAATAGCAAAGCATCAAAGAAATTTGTTTTTGTTAACATAGAAGCAGGAAAAATAAGGAATAGAAAAAAATCTTACTAAATTTTTACCCTAACTTAGTTCTTTAAATAATTTTTTCCCCACCAAAAGAGCAGAATGTAATAAGGGTTTCTCAACTCTTTCTTTTGTTCCAGAGATTTATGGCTGTCAGGATTTCATCTCTTTTCTGATTTAGTGTTTGGGTGGTGTCATCCCCCATGGAAAAGAAATCCCTTGACAAGCCCAGGCGGTCTTGGCCCCTGGAGGTCTTCCAATAATACAGTCAAGCAAATGCATGGAGGAAGCCAGTAAGCCTTAGAAGCATTCTTTGTGTCTTTCTGTCCTTCGCATACTCAGAGTTATTCTGATAAAGCCACACTGTGTCTCATGAACTCAGTTTGCTAAGCTGCTGAAACTGAGGGGGAGATAATTGACGAGAGATGAAAGGGCCTGGATGTTGGCTGGGAATATCGGAGGTGGGAGAAGTCTGGAGCAGCGAGCTGCTGGATTATGTAAGCAGAGACAGGCAGCCTTCAACACAGTGATTACGAGACTGCTCTTTCAGGTGAGTAAACTATGTGGGAGTAAATTTCAGGCTGTTTTCAGATTGCAGAAACAACATTTTCAGATCCCTGCTATTTCCTTTCATTCGTTTCCACTGCCAGACTCCAGCGCATTTTACCATGTTCTGGGATTACATCCTATAGGACGAGAGCCCAGCCAGTGTTTGTCCAGGCACTGCGGAGCTGTGCTGTGTAGTAACTGCTCCTAAATTGGTGAGGCTTTTGATGAATCAAACCTTTTGGGAACCCTGAAGCAGATTGGGTATATGTCGAACAACTATACAAGAAGTCATTGCCTGTTTATCCAAAGTAAAATGCTGATCCTGGTGAATTCAGGATCCTACGTAATTAATGAGGCCCTCACTGGCTCCTCCGGCCTTTCTGTGTTCTTCCAAAGACACCCTCTGCCCCGTGATGCCAGTCTCATGTCTGCTGGAATTGTCCCTGACTTTGGGTCTTTACTCATGTATGAAATTTATTCTTTCCATGGAAGGTTTTATTTATTTATTTATTTTGTTTTCTAGAATGGAGGTAGTCATTTGCTTTACAGTAAGCTGTGAAACTTTTCATTATTTTAATCAACACATTATACCTAGACAGACATGAAATTTTATGAATCTCTAAATAGAAATGAGTTCCTAAAATTTTTCTCTAAACCAAAATGATGGTAGCCTGCTAACCATAACACAATAGGTACACAGATAATTGCACACAGTGATTTGGACACTACTTTGAATTTTCTCTAATGTCCTGAACCCCTTTAGAGCAAGACCAATAGATGTCATGGTGTTAATACATGTAAATTTCTAAGAACCGATGTGTCTGCCCCTTTTATAAACACCCAGTCAGTGTTAGCCATTATTTTCCCCTCATTTTTTGCAGTCTGACAGTCAAGACAGAGCTGGACATCCCTAGATTCTTTCAAGTCACCAAACCTGGAGGGGGCAGGTGGGATGGCTGTCAGCCTTGCTTCTCCACCTCTCTTCGAGGACCACTGCTGAATTGCCCTCTTAAATTTGTTAATGCACGTGTTCCAGAGGAAAAGAGAAAAGTATACTTCTTCTCACTTTGTGGGAGCTCATCCTGACCACCAGCTTCCAGCTGAGTCTGGTGGATAGCCTTGGTCCATGATGATCTGCTTTCATTGTGCTGGAATTCTGAAGCAACTACCTGTGTCTGTCCTCAGAAATACTGGCACCTCATCCTTAGGCTTGACTCTCAGGGAAGATCAAGATGATTTCTTTTTTAGCCCACTGTCAGACCAATAAACTTAAAAAACAATATAGGACATACAATAAATTGACATCGTAAAATGTCATGGGAAAATGTTTTTATATAAATTCTGACATTTCCAAGCCACTCGTGTGAAATGTCTGATGTACATAATTTGTTGAAGATTTTTAAATGACAACTGATGTGGTTATTGGTGAAAATACCAATATGCCAAACTGCTTTTGATCAGTGAAATCAGATGTATCTTCTTTATATTTCCTCTGTGATACTTTTTGTCCATTCTCTCTAGGGCAAAGGCAAGAATATTTCAAGTATTCAAAGCAGACTCATTCAGGGTTTCACCATAACCTTCTCTCGAAACTGGATAAAATAACTATCATTAAGCAAGGTCTGGCTTCTTGCATACTTAAGAATCCAGCTTGCTTTCATTAAGAACACACACACAAAACCACACATATCACTATTGTACCCTGCCCACATTGCTTCCACTAGTTTGCATGAATGAACTTATCCATTACACTTGCTCTGATTATTTTGAAAGGCTAATGATCTCTTTACAAAAACACAAACACGCAAAAAAATATGGAAAGTTATTTTATTTTAAGATATTACATACTTGTGACCTTGAGAAGAAGAGAACAATAGTAGATATTTTTTGTACTATTGCTACACGGAGTCACACCTAAGGTATTTGTTTATTTCCAAGCTTCTTAATCACTTTTTTATGTTTGATAAGGAGAATGATAGGTTTTTTCTTACTAAGAATCTAAGTGGTACCCACTAGGCCAGCACCATCCTTTAGAATTTTTTATGGTACCAAGTGTGCATTAGGGATGAATAAATATTGAGAAGCATTATTTTTTTTTTTTTTTAGTGCTAAGGAGAATAACTCATGGAAGAGACAGAAGTCCCTTCCCTCTGCCCTAGGTTTCTACCCAGACAGGTGAAAGTTGATATGCTGGTGCTGCTCCCCTGTTCTTAAACCATCATTTAAAGGACAGTTCAGCTGCAATAGCTATGCAAATGTTAATGCGTAGCTTGGAAGTTTTGCCATGGATAGAGAAGTTTCCCTCTGTCCATTCCTGTCCCCGCATTCTCTGGTCCATCACTTTCCTGCCTCTTCTTTCATTTTCACAGGTTCATGTAAAACTTATATGGTATTCAGTTGGTATGGAGACCTTCTCCACCACCATATGCTCCTGATCCTTTTTTTCCAAGGTAGAGAGAAAAGGGCTCCTTAACTTAAGTACTGATCTTCCCAAATGTTCTTAGGTTTATGTTTCAACCTATTTGTATGAATACATATAATGATATATGTCCTAACACTAATTGGATATAACCTTTGAGTATATTTCCGTCTTAGTTTATTTGGGCTGCTATAACAGAATAACCATAGACTGGGTGGCTTATAAATAACAGAAATTTATTTCTCACAGTTCTGGAGGCTGGAAGTTTAATACCAAGGCATTGGCAGAGTCTTCAGGGACTTCATGGTCTGGTGAAGACTCTTCCTGGTTTATCAATGTTGACTTTTCACTGTGTCCTCACCTGGCAGAAGGGGCAAGGGAGCTCTCTGGGGTCTCTTTTATGAGAGCGTTAATCTCACACATGAGGGCTCCACCCTCATGACCTAAGCACTTCTCAAAGGTCCCACCCCCAAACACCATTACCTTGAGAATAAGGTTTCAAAATGAATTTTCAGTCTATAGCAATTCTATTTGCACAGTATAGTGATTGAAAACTGGGGTATTTATCCTGCTGTCTTCACCAATTAATAGCTGTGTCACTCTAAATAACTAACTTAATCTCTTTGTGCCTCAGTTCCCAAGGCTGTGGAATGGGATAATCACAGTACCTATTTTATGTGTATGTTATGAGCTTTAAAAGAGATCCATAGAAAGCATTTTGTATTGTGCCTGGCACATAACAAAGACTGAGTGTATGATAGCCAAAATAATTATTTTTATTTGACCTTAATTATTAAGTCTTCTAAATCTTCTCTTCCATTGAGCTGACATCAGAATCCAAACATAAGAATAATTATATTGCAGGTTTTTGAGAAAATAGAATATGTCCGTTATGAATAGGAGGTGGAGTTAGACTGACAGTCTACACTTTAAGAAGTGGTGCAGTTCCAGGCGGACTCTCTTCTCTCCGGGTTCCACTTTAACTTGCTTTCAAAGAGAAGGGCCAGCAGCCATGGCGCCCTAGTTGTGTCTACATCCAATTTGCCATAGTGGAAAGAATACCGAGTTTGAGGACCTGGCTTTAATCTGTGGTTTGGTAAAAATAAATTCTACTCTGTTTTGCATATCTAAAAAATGGAGATAATACCTTATTGAGCCAATTATGCAGGGTTATTTTGAAGATCAAATGCATTGGTCTATTTGAGTGATTCACAGAGACTGTACATATGGAAGTTATGCTTGTTCTTTGTCTCTGTTTCTGGTTAAGCCCCAGAGAGTGCTTGTGGGATTACAGAAAGTGGAAAGAAATGTGTCCCTTCAAATCCAGTGAGGCGTATTACTAAGATTCCCTGGGCTAAGAAAAGCCGAGGTATGTTCCGATTTCCACTCCTTTTTTTAAATTATTTTTTTTTAATCTGGAACATAAATCCTCCTTAGGGAAAGTTGCTGTCCCAATTAAGAAATTTATTCATACATGCATTTATGTAAAATACATGCATAAAACAAAAACTTTGATGTCTTTCTGAGAATTTCACAAAATTCTCACAAATTATGGGAAGTTCTGAATAAAATTTATCTTCTCAGTTTTAATTTCTCTTTACTTTCTCTGCTTAATGACAATTTGCTCTGAGCACTTAGCAACACCTTTGACGTGTCTGCTTCCCATATCATATGTCAGAAATATGAGCTCCTGCCTTCATCGAGCACACGCAGGCTGTCTGAGTAGGAAGCAGACTCCACTCACTTGTTATAGTCCCCCTCAGTTTTGTGAGCTCCTTCAGAGGAGGGCCTCTGTCACCTGTCAGCATCCAGAGCTGTCCTTGGCTCTTTATAGGCAGTTAGTAAAGGTGTGTTTGTTGAACTGGGTCACTCAATATATTCAGGATGTGATGCTACCAGCCAAGCAGGGTTAGTGCCCATGAGGCCACCATGGAGATGAGCAGTGAAAGCAAAGGTCGATGCCAAGCAAATGTGGTTCTGTGGCCATGAGGACACATTTGCCTTAGAGTTCCTATTAATTAGCAAATGCCCCTGTTCTAGAGAGTCAGTTGGCTCTCCTCTCAGCCAACTGACCATCTACTTTTTAACTGAGACTGATTCATAGACACTAAATCTCTCAGAAAGATAATTAAAAACAAATTTAGGAAAACCTAACAATTGACAATCTGCTAACCTACCTCTCGGCTAACTTCCTGCCTAACTTTGCCTTGCTCTTCTGGGTTTCTTTTGGGTTCTAGGAATATAGAAGAAAAAGATATTTTCAAGGCAGACTTAACTAGCATTCCACAAATGGGTAATGGAATGAGCGTTCATGTTGACACCTGTAAAAATCTCTCTTGAGTGTTTCCACATTTATATTTCATAAGGTAAAGCTTTTTAGCCGTAGGGAGACAGTCAGAGCTGATATGTCCTGAGGCATCGATATGACTACTTTCACTGTACAAAATACTTTCTTAGTCTGATTTTTAAGGACAGCTAAAACCATCAGCGGAGGACCACATGGATATTTATTTTGGTTGCGGACATTGCGGATTAAGTAATTCCATGGTGGTAGGTGTTGCAAAATCGCTTTTGCCAGGGAGCTTTTCTTTTGGATGTTTTGCTCTTGGAAATATCAAACATCTGCCCAGGGCAAATAGCTAAATAGCTGCAATTTTCTAGTTCAGTCCTATTTTTGGCTTTCAGTGCCAGAGGCATTTGAACACCCATGTTGGAGGCTAGATTCTTGAGGAGACTTGGGAACCTAGGAGAGCCAAGCTGTTTTAGATCAATTGCTCCCCATGCTTCAAGGGCTAGTAAAAACAGATTATAATGTTTACATGACTTTTTATGGGTCAGAGTTTATTACAGTTCTATTCTATGACCTACAGCGGAGGAACATTTTACAAGATTTTGCTGCATTTGACAGTTCTGTTTCAGTGCATCTGGTAAGGGGAAGTTGTTTTTTTTTTTTCTTTTTTCTCCCTTCTTTTCATTCTCTTTCGCTCTATTTTATTTTATTTTTCCTTTCAAAAGGAGTAAGCTCATCAGACTCCTTAATTTTAAGCGATCTTTGTCTTACTTGAAGGCTATCAATTGAGTTAGACTCAAGGTTCTATGGATGATTTGGAGAAACCTTAAAATTCCAAATGGTTTTTGGTCTTCCTTTGGAGGTTCCTATATATAATATTCATAAACAAAAGGAGATTTTACCGATAAACGCCCAAGTTTTCATACGCACTGGTGATTTTTTTCCTCTCTACGTTAGTCAGCAGAGGTGGATGGGCCAAAGCTCAGACTTTGGAGGCTGGCACACCTCAATTTGCATCACTATTCTAGCTGTTGGTTGTTTAATTCCAGAGCAAATTTCCTAAAATTTCTGAGGTTGGAATTAATGATACTGACTCATGAGATTGTTAAAAAGTTTTTAAAAATGAAATTATGCAAGTTATACATATAGAATGGTCTCTTCATTCATTATTTTATTAATCAACTATTACTGATTATGTGTGGAACATTGTTTAGGACCTTAAAAGCAAGTGAATGAACTTCGGAGTTTCTCCTCTCAAGTTCTACTGGGGGAGAAATGGGAAGTGAGGCAGAGAGTGAGGCAGGGAGTGATGGTTTGTGTGCTATCTCAGATAGGATGGTCAAGAGAAGCCCTCTGACATTTGGGTATAAGCCTAAATTTAGTGGTTGATTAAGCCTTGAAGCTATGTGAGACAGAACATCTCAAGCAGAGGAACAAGAAATGCAAAGGCCCTGAGGCAGCAGGAGGAGAGTGGTGTTATGGAGCAAGCCAGGGGTCAGTGTGCTTGAGCCCAGTGCCTTAGGGAGAGGTGGGAGACGACACCAGAAAGGTGTCCAGAGCCAGGTCAAGCAGGGCAGTATAGGCCATTGTAAAGACCTGACATTTAGTTTGAGAGACATAGGAGGCCATTGGAGGGATGAAGTAAAGGCCAGACATAATCTGATTTACATATCGAAAGGATCCTTTTGATTTCTATTTGGAGCATAGACTGTAAAGGAGACAGAGAAGCTGAGAAAACAAAAAACCTTCTATATCTAACTGGGGACAATGAAAACACGAACAGCCTGGTTCTCTGGCAGTTAATATTTCATTCTTTGAATGGATATCTATTTTTCTTTTAAATGGCTTAGTTTCAAATCATGAGATCATATTAATTTTGTTTATTTTTGTTTCCATCTTTTTCCTGTTATCAACTTAGTATGAAATGTTCAAAATGATAGAACTTCTCTTTAAATGTTGCTCTTAATTTCTTGTTTCAGATGACTTGATAGTGGTGTATTTATTCCATCTGTATTGTGATTTTAAAAATCAAGAAACTTGGCCAGGTTTGGTTATAATGGGGTGGCTTGGAAACTACATGGTGAATCAGACAGAGGGGTACATTTTACTCATTAAGAATTGTAAGCTGGACCAGGGTATTTGGCTTCTGGAGAAACCCAGTCTTAATCACAGGTCAAAGCCAATCTTCTTTGGTCTACCAAGAACTGTGTCAGCTCCCTGAGGGGTTTCATGGTCTCTTGTGGATCAAATGCATCTATGGAGTGTTTTAAAAACACAGAGGTCAGAGCACCATCACAGGCCTAAGCACACAGCTCTGCTGATGATCTGGCCATTCAACCAGATTTAAGAACCTTGTGGTATTGTCAGCAAAGGATGAAATGTCCAATACATTTTTTTTTTTTTTGTGGGCAGAAAGGGGACATTTTAATGGTAAGGACATTATAGAGTAATTTTATGTACGTTTATTCATCCATCTTTATAACCTAAACACATAAGGTAATTCTTTTCATCTCATGAATTATATAGATAGAACGACAGTCTTCAGAGCTGCCTCTACTTGTAGGCAAAGTCAAGAGCTGTCTGTGGAGGGGTGTGACATGAAGGGGGTTGAGAATGCAATCTGCTCTGCCAATCATGCCTGAAATTCTACCCCAAGAGATGAATGTTTTACACATTTGACCCCTATGAAAATGCAAGCAGTGCTGACAAGGATTATAAATCATTAATATAATTTTATGACTTTATCAGATCCCTCCTTTCAATGGTGGGGAGAATGCAAAGAATGTGTACATAAGTTTGGAGGTAGCAGAGAAATGACCATCTTTAGAAATTGGGGCTATTTCACAATAGGGTCTGAACAGAGATTTCACTATCAGGCCAATGGAAGTTAAAAGTTCAAGACATCACTTGCCATGTATCTGTGCCCAGAAAGCTTGTGGTAGTGCGATGACACCTAAATCTTTGTTCTATAGTTCCCACTTATACAAGGGTAATCAAGATCACTTACATGATTGACTTCAAAGAGGCAGTCAGGGAGCTGGGTCTATACTTCCAAGTTACTCTAATTCAGATGTTCGAAATAGCAGGCCACCACATCTGTTAAAAAAAAAAAATACACACACATACACACACACACACACACATGCACACACACACATTCTCCTGAATTTTTATGAGTTGGACTCATCACATCTCTGCTTTGGCTTAAAAAAATAGTAAAAGCTAGAATATATAACTGTTTTTCATCCCCAAGAGTGGGTACACATATCATATTATGTGATCCTTGGAATACGTCCCTTCCTCTGCAAAATCTAGCCACACTTGGATGTTTTCTTATGCTCAAATTGACTCTCTTTGCCAACTGTTGGACTCACTCTCACAGTACAGGTGGTCAAATCAAAATCAGGTATGAACACATGGCACAAATTTTTTTCTTACCTTATCATATGTAGGACAAATATTAAAAGATAGACTGCGTATTTGCTTTCCATATAGGCCACATGCATTTACCAAGCAATATATTCTTTGTTTGAGACATAGAACATGCTTAAAACTTTTATTGGAATTTCATATAGAATATTAGTTTTTCTTGAATCTTTTGGCCAACAGTACATTTTTGGAGAAATTCTCAGACCCACATAATTCCAAGTGGCTGTCACATCTGTGGTTGTCCAGATAAAAACAAGTGATCTGAGATTCCCTGTGCAAATATAATGGGATAATGACACAGAAATAAAGAAGGCTACTTTGCAAATAAATCACCTTGTCTGTCTTTTCATACTCCCCAGGTTAGATCCCGATGCCCACAAACTTCTCAATAAATGGGTAAACAAAATAGAGTGTGTTAGAGGAAACTGACCAGGATAGAGGGTGGCATGGAAATAGTATCATCTAACTGCTGAAGAAAGGAGTGTGATTCTACTTATATAAAAATTAAGATAAACACAATCACTGTCTTGATATTTTTGAAAGCATTTAGTGGAAGTATACTAGAATGTACTTTTCTCTAGAGATATAGGACTAGAGACAAAGGTTGACCAGTTTTGAAGTGTGTAAAGATGGCATTTCAACTGTTTGAATTGTATAAATAACATAAAGAATCATTGTAATGCTTGTTAGTTTCTTACCATTAAAAATGTGCCAGAAGAGGTTGGACGATTATTCCTCAGGTTTTGGGGAAGCATAGTATCTACCCTGAGAGGACTGGTCATGATTGTTAGAATCCACTTCAATTCTATTATGACAAGATTTATTCAAACCTATATATATTAGTACCTCATTTCCTTTCCATATGGCGAAGTGTTTCTATTCAATATATTTTCATCTTTCACATAATGCTCTTAATCACAGTGGTTATGATGTTTTGGTATCACTTGATATATGCCTATTAAATAATGATTCCAATTTTCCTATTTGGCTTATGGAATCAATCTCATAATTTTAAGGTCATGTTTTATAAAACACTTAATATTCCAATGTAGGAAGTGCAAGTAAAATCTCAGGCAGACCAGAGTGCCCTAAGTTTTATGTGAAAAAATCAGTAGGTTTTCTATTTGCCACAGCTGCACTGGATCAATGAAGACCCTACAAGTGTTTTAATTTCAATTCGCTGAGTATTTCTGACAATAAGACAAACCTTAAAGAATCAATTTCTACAATACATGAAATATAAATGCATTAATGTCTAACTTTTTTAAATTTAAAAAATAAAGAAGTGAATAAAAAAGAATCAATTTACTCTTTGATGAAAAACAATATTTAATTTATAATTCCTCATTAGAGATAAAAAAATGATGTACTGTATATGACATGCAAAATACAAAGAACTTTTAATCTAATAAACAATTTGTTTTAGTTTCTAAGAACAATAGGGCATAAAATTAATAACATACTATCTTTCAAGAAGTTTAGATTCTGGTAGGAGGAAGATGAAATTCATACCGAAATGACTATGGCACAAGATGAAAAATGTTAAGTGACAGAAGTAGTTCCATTACATTGCTATTTCAGTTCAGAAAAGAGAGCCACTCAAGGTTAGAAGGTTAATGGAAAAGATGGTTTTTGAGCAGGGCATGAGGGTGCAGAGAATTTGGGTATCTACACATGATAAGGACACATATTTAAGCAGCTACGACAGCAGAACCATTGCATGGATGCAGGAAAGCAGAATGGGAAGAGCTTTGAACACATGAGGAAATGTCATGAGAAATAACCTACAAAATTAGATTATGCAAGGCCCAAGAAGCCACAGTAGTGAACTTGGGCTGTGAGTGTTATCACGTGAGTAACCAGGGACTATTTCTGAGCAGGTAAGTAGACAGCAATTTTATATTTTAGAGATGAAGTGAAAGTGATGGGTTGGATTAATTAGAATAAGAAAGGAATGGAGTTAATGAGACAATCTAGGAAAATACTCTCATAATTGAGACAAGAGATAACATGAACCAGAGGACTGAAACAGAAAGTGGTATGGGAACAAGAAGAAGATGAATATGAGAATTACTATGGAGTCAGAATTAAAGTAGACTCAATGTTGAACCAGGGCTTAGGAAGAAGAAATAACAAGAACTTATGTGAGAAAAATAAGCTTGGAGAGGAAGGTGGAGAGCTGTGCTCTGAGCTTGCTGAGGGAGGGATTTGGGTGAGACAGTCAGGCTTAAATGCTAGTAGGCAGTTGGAAATTTGGGACCAACTTTTGGAGAGTGATCTGTGCATCATAAAAAAATTAGGGAGTAATCTACAACAAAATCTCATTTTGTAAAAAGGATGAGATTATTATGGGAGGGAACACATAATATATATTTTATGAATTATTTAAGCTTTTCAAAATACAAATACATTCTATTTTTAAAAATGTACTTATTTCCTTAAAAGAATGAGATCAACATAGTGATTAGAACACATTGTTCTTTTGTCATTATTCCTCTACGAGCAAATTGGTTTTAAGAGAAAAAAATATATCCTATATTAACTCTCATCTTTATTTCATGTTTATTTCAGCAATGAAATGAACATTAAGTCTTTAACAAAATATTTATGCTATTTAATATCATTCTGATAAACCTATATTTTGCAGCCAGAAATGGATAAAATTTTTAATAAACCACAATATATAATATTTTATTGGGATTTGAGAAGACTGTATTTTAACAGCATTTAAACAATGAGCCTCTCTTCAGTCTTTAGGAAAAATCAGCATAAAAGGAAATGCCGGCTCGTGCTCAGCCTTCTATAACTGAAATGGGCCAAAAATCCGTTGGTCGTTCCAACAATGATAACCACTTGCTGCATTTAATTTTTATTGCCTCAGATCTGTAGTTATTATTCTCTTGTCTCACTCTGTTCTCATTGATATAATGTACTGGAGGGCAGGAAAATAATCATCCCTTTAATCTAGATGCCATATGCTCCCCAAAACAGATTTCATGAAACTGTGAGTTCTTGAGCAACAAATCTCAAATACTGTGTAATGCGTAACATAAAAGAAAAGTGAACTACTCTATCCTTTTTGGACAACTGTACATTTTCAACACTTTTTCTGCACAGTATCACCTCAAAGGCCTACTCTAATTAGTCAAAGAATCTTTCCTGCCGGGTGTGACATTTTCGCAGACATGATGTCACCTTCCAAAATTTCTTGGCTCACTAAAGGAAATATGAAGCATGTTGACGTTATACTGAAGATTAATTGGGTTCTAATTTTTAATTTTGGAAATCTTCTTGGTCCTTTTGAGTGACAGTTGAGATCAAACTTGTGAATATATTGGAATAAATTACCTAAGGGGATTCTGTCCTGAGGGAATTTACAATCTTAATAGAGATGACATACAAGCATGAGATGACTAGTTGACTACATATGGCAGACAGTCTGAGCTTTGTGTCAGGTTTCAATAGAAAAAGAGATTAAACTAAATTTAGATAAAACTAAACTAAATTATTCCAGTTTCATAGATTTTATGCCATTGTTACTGAATTTTTCAGACTAGCTTAAGTTTCTGGAAGGCTTTCGAGAAGTATCTGGCTTTGTGATTTGTTGCTTTGCAAAATATTAAGGATTATTCTTTGCTTTAGTCCAAAATAAGATAAGAATTTTCTAATTTTAAATGCATCTTTAACTATGAATTAATCCATTAACCATTAAGACAGATATTTTGAAATTAAACCATAAAAGTCAATTTGATTCTATTTTCTTTTCATGTCTAAGTTAAGTTCACAAAATATGTGTAAATCAGTTTTTTAGTTTGAAATTAAAAGCTAACATTACCTTAATATTTCTTCGTATTTCATACTTACCCTAGCAGCATAAATATAGTACTCTTTGTTTCATCTATAGGAAATAAAATAAAGCATGCTTCCACAAAATGTTTCACTCTCATGTTGTTGCAAAACATAATTACACATTAATGTTGAGACTAGTATGTCTCAGTCTAATTATAACAATAACTTTTAAGAGGTGAAATAAATTTACTCTTGGTATTAAGTACATCTAAGAACATTAGAACAATTACTGAAACGAAAGGCAGAATGGCTTTCAAGAGAGGAATGGAATCTTGAGGAGATCAACAAGAGAGTGGGGTCCAGTGTTTGAAAGTTCTAGAGATCATATTTGGAAATTCAAGATTAGCGACAAAGAAATCTCACCAGTTAGGAGGCTTGAAATCTCCACACTGGATACTAAAATCCAGGACGTAGACAAGCAACCACAGTCTGGAAGAAGGTACAGAACTGAGTTCAAAGTAGAAGCCTGTGTGTCAGCCTGGGACACATGTGAAGTAGCTGAGGGGCAAAGTGGATGCCCTGAAGTCCAGGAGCTTTGGGCTCTTTAAGTCTCTCTTATCTAAGCTCCAGGGCATTGAGGTGGGCCTGAGTACAGAATGAAGTCAAGGGAACCTTACAAATGGCAAAAGAAGGATACAAATACCAGTATCCAGGAAGATTTTAAAACTAACTAGACCAGAGATAGAATATCCAAGTGCCCAAAAAGGTCACAAAGTGAACAATTGCACAAAGTAAGCAGGCATGAGTAAACAGGAATTGAACTGCTTCTGCTGTGAGAGAAAAATAGTGCCTGCTTTTGCAACCATTGCATAGACACTCAAGTGGCCCTGCCAGGCCCTGAGGAGAAGATAAGGTTCAGAGGTCAATGGGAAGAAACCACATAGGACCTTGAGAAACATAGTAAAGAGTGTGGATTTCATCCCACACTTGATTAAAAGCCTTTAGAGGTTGAAGCAGGTGGTGGCACAATCTAGTTTGTAGTTTGAAAGGATGACTATGGCTTCCAGAAAGAGAGTAAAGGGGAAAGAATCAAGAGTAGAATTGTCTAGACCAATTAGAAGGTCATGACCATCCCAGGTGACACAAGATAGTTGAATAGGTGGTGGCCTTACATAGGAAGGGAGGAGACCCCCAGATCCAGATGTATTTTGGAGGCGATGTCAGTAGGACTTGCTGAAAGAGGATATGGAGGTTGAGGGAGAGAAAGGAGTTCAACACGACTTCTGATTTCTAGCTTGAGTAACTGACAGATGCTGAAGACAGGTTCAGTAATGTCATTGTTGTTTTAGAACATCTGCATTAATTTTATCAAACACACTCTTTTTTGTTGTTGTTACCGTGTTTCTGTACAAACCTCAAGTAACCATTACTCAGCTAATACCACCCTTCCTTCTTACCACCCCAAATATGTTGCCTCTGTGAGAGCCCAGACATATCTTTAAATAATCCTTGTTAGAGAATGTGTAGACATCTTGTCTTAGTGTCCCAATTTTCCGTTGAATATTTCTACATGTTTTGTAGGAAGTATACTTTATTTTAATAGGAAGAAAGATGTATATGACTTGAAAATATTGAAAACGGTGAAATCTTTTGAAGGTTGCATGTGTATTGAGGGCAGTGTTATGAGATAACCATGCTGATATCTGAGTTGGTTCCTGGTCCAAAAACAAATTTGAAATGTCGTGAAGAAAAGTTAAGAGTTGGTGATGAAGAAATTTGATTCCAGAATATCAACTGTGTAATAAGTATAGTGATAGAAGCATGCATGGATTGAAATACCATTGAATCACGGCACAGATGAAGATTCCTTCGCTGCTCTTGCAGTGCAGACTTTTAATTGAGAGCAAACTTGACTTTTGATTCCAACTTTGCCATTTATTAGCTATGTAGCCTTAGGAAAATTTTTCATCTTTCTCAGCCTCAATTTCTAAAAGGTGGTTGATAATACTTATTTTATGGGATTGCTATGACATTTAGAAGTACTCAATCTGAAGTGCCTAATATTTATTTTGCTAAAAGTAATTTCTTTTTATTAAAATTTTTAATAAGATCATTCATTTATGTATTATTTTCTTCATTGACCTGTTTGAGGATTCCCTAGCAGCTACTATGGACCAAGCTAGTTGCTAGGCATACAGGATTAAAAAAATACCCCTGCTTTGGCTTAACATCATATAACAAATTCTAAACTGAGTGTGTACTATGTGCTATTGGAACTGAAATTTAAAAAATATTAAAACATGACTTGAGAAGACACTGGAAAAGACTGGAAATTCATTTGAGCTTTATTTATAGCAGAGAGATTTAGAGAAAGGTGTTGTAAAGAAGGACAGGATATAAACCAAATAAAAGTTCAAAATTGCATCATCTACCTAGGAGATGATGAGTAGTTTAGTGTGGGTAAAATGTAGGGTGCATGTGGTTTAGAAAGAAGTGGTGGTAGATAAAGTCTAAAAGGAAGTAAGGGATCTGGACTTGATATGATAAAGAGACTTAGATAAGTATCATTAAGTCTTTAAACTAATATTCAAACACTTAGCATACATATCTGTACCTTCATTCACAAAATCTTGGCATATATCATTTTAAATGCCTGAAATAGTTTTAATCTGCCCTTAACTCAGGTGATGGCTCTTTTTAAAGAGCCTTAATGAGGTACACTTGACACACAATAAACAGCACATATTTAAAGTATATAATATGGTAAATTTTGACATATGTGTAAACTTACAGAAACTGCATCATAATCAAGACAGAGAACCTGGTTACTGTTCCCATAAGTCTCCCCAGGTGCCATCCATCCTTTACATCCTATAACAATGTCATCCATCCTTTCACATCCTCTGCCGAGGCAGCCATCGATCTGCTTATTGTTACTATAGATTACTTTACACTTTCTAGAGTATTATATTAGTGGAATAGTACCGTATGTCCCCCTTTTCATGGACTTCTTTCACCCTGCATGAATGTATTGAGATTCATCCACGTTGCTGCATTTATTAATCGTCATTTCTAATTGTCAATTCTCTCTTTGTGCTGAGTAACGTTCCATGGTGCTCGTGTACCATGACTATTTTTCCATTCCCCTGCTGACAGACACATGACTTGTTTCCAGTTTGGGGGAAAACCGTTATTTCTACTCATTTCCATTAACCAGATTTCATTCACATGATCACTCCATATCAGAAAGGGACCATGTCTTTGAGCCGATTTCCTTCAGAGTAGGATGAAGAAGGTTTGGTAAGCAATTATCACATTGTCAACCCTGGGGAGCTGAGTTTAGCTTGACCCATTTTATGACCCAATTCTGTTAAACTTTTCATGACATAAGGTGTGGCGTGACAGGAACTTGTGTGTCCAGTCCCACATCAGAAAGTAGGTTTTGGAAGAGCATTTGAAACCATTTGTGCAACAAACTGGGGAAGGACCTTTCCACATTGGGAGTCTATGCATGTTTCTACCTCGAGGCAATTCCTGGCAGATATGCAAGGCAAATTCATAATTTGAAAGTCATTTCATAGTGTCTTCTCTCAAGCCTTGTTCCATTTTCATGATGTATTAAAAGTAAATTCTTACTTAATTGACAATGTAAATCTCTTTTTTATTTATTATCTACCAGCAATATTGTGAAGTGGAATGTCTGCATGCACCCAGAACATGAGTGTGACCTAGAATGGCAGGTCCCTTGATTCTGTTACTTTATATACATTATTATACATGAGAGTCATATCAACTTCAAAATAAAAATGTTCTTGAAGGCTTTTTAAAAAATTAAAACTTCAAGATAATGATCAAAACCTAAAACTTTCTTTTAGAAATGTAATGTCAAAAACACATAAACCAATGTAGTAAAATTATTTATTAAAATTTAGCATATCTTAGTTATGTTATAGTAAAATCGTCACAAAAAGGAACATTATATTAAATGTACTTAAATTTTCAGTGTTTACAGGTTAAATATCCATTTTTTAGTTCACCTCCACATTCCTACCCTCCAATAATAACATGCAGAGATGTAGTATCACTACCATTTAATTTTACAGTGAAAAAAAGAAGCAGGAAGGTGTTTGAATGGTAGGCTCAGAAACAGAGCAGTATAATGCAAATTGAAACAACAACTCCTTTAAAATGTCTAAGTAACTCGAAATCCTTCTTAAGAAATTGAGATATTAATTTTTGCCTTGTTCATTTTGTACAATTCAATAACTACTTCAAGTAAATGGCTAAAATTAAAAATCATTTCTAGGATTCCATTTAGTGGAATAAGAGCAATGATGAGTCTTTTCCATTAAGTTCCAGGGGTGCGGTGAATATATTAACTTACTATTGCCACTGCAAGATCAGCATGAGGCAGCACCAATGAGAAAGGAGTTGTTTATCCACCCTATCCTAATTGGCCTCCTTAGGCCATTGCCAACAGAACTGGCTTTCTGATTCTAATGAATAATGAAGGTCCTCTGTATCTCCTGCCAGTATCTGAATGGTGGCCCAACCTGGTCCTGGCCAGAACAAGAAGTAGTATAGTTTAATCATGGCTAAGCATCCTCATACAGCACTATCCTGAAATTAACTCTGTAATCATGGCTTATTCCTAACCACTCAGTGAAACAAATACTATTAACATGTGGAAAATGATATCAAAATATTCATATAAGTGATTTTAACAAGTTACTCAAGGCTTCGTATTTAAAATATCTTATTCAGTAATTGGACGACAAGTAATTGCATACACATAACATAAATAGGGTCTTCCAATGTAGATTTTGGTCTTTGCTGTAGGTGTGGAGAGAGTAGTTGTAAAAGCTACCTCTGTGTTCTTCCTCCCAGTATCCCACATACTTTATATATAGGGAGTCATCTCTAAAGATTTAGTCTGTGGTCCAAACTCCTTACCGTGTTGTGGCATTAAGGAAAGCTTGGTGAGTTGGAGAGATGCTCTTGAGAATTAAATATCCAAGCACTTACATTCTATTTTATCATTGTCTTCACTCTTCAGCTCATACATTTGATAGTCTGTTCATAAATTCTCCTGATATAGTAGAGCCCTAGCCACACAAATCTTTAGCTTTCTTCACTTCAAATTACTTTTCTCTCTTTTTTCCTTTCGCAAACTACTTTCATACTAAAATATAGATTTTGGTCATCATCTGGAACTGTTGGAAACCTTGAACTTTCTAGCCACATTTCTCATCTCTCTACTTGTTCATTTTCCTTCTTCTCTAAACTTATTCTTTGATTTTAACATTCCTAATCTATGGACCCACCCCTGTTCTCCCAGTCACCATTTTCTGCCTGACTCCTTCATAGTTTTCATTTATCCTTCATGCCTTAGAAAATAATTTCAATAGCATATTCATTAGAACACTCAATTTAGCTACCTTTTAAAAATCAATATTAAAATCAACCCAAATAATCTCTCCCAGTCTTGCTTGTGGTTGAAAAAATTATTTAATGGAGACTGTTGAGCCCATGGTAAGTGTCCTTATTTGTGGCAAGCAATAGCTGCAATGGGATGCCTCTATACACCCACCGGAAGGGCCAACATTTGAAAAAGAGTGACAACATCATATGTTGATGAGGATCTGGAGCATACATTGCTGGTTGTAGTATTAAACAGGGACAACCACTTTTGAGAATTGTTTGGCAGTTTCTTAAAAACTTATGCATTCACCTATTTTAGGATCCAGCAATTGTACTCTTAATTATTTGCTAAAGAAAATTGAAAATATATGAGAATAAGACTTGCATGCAAATGTTAATAACAACTTCATTTATAATAATCGAAAATTAGAAACAACAAGAAAACACACAAACTGTGGTATAATAATACAGTGGAGTACATCTCCTTACTAGAAAGAAAAAATGATATACAATACCATGGATAAATTTTAAACATTATGTTGAGCCAAAGAAGCCAGATATAGAAAAGTACATATTATACACTTTTATCTATATGAAGTTCTAAAACAAGTTAAACCAAATATGGTGAAAGCATAGAATAGTGTTTCCTTGGCGGGGGCAGGGAGGGTAAAGTGCAGGAGAAAAATTTGAGGGGCGATAGCAATTTCTATAACTTTGGGGTATTATTATATAAGAAATGCATTTGTCAAAACTCTGCAAACTATATATTTAAGGTCTGTACAATTCACGTTATGTTTTTTCAATAAAAAAATTTATAACATTGTTTCAAGCACTCCTATCCTTTTGCAAATTTAATCTATTTACAGGGACTTTCCGTTGTTTTAATCCTCTACTCCTTCAATTTTGCCCATCTACACCATCTTTCTCTACCTGTCTATAGATAAACAGAAACATCTTCTTTTAGAATTATTTTTATTTGACCTACCTATCTTTATGAAATACATTTATATTTACATTTCTGCACACTTTTTGAAATGATAATATCAATTTCCTTCACTTCTAACCTCGTCACACTACAGACTACTGCAATCTGATTATTGCTTCCAATAGTCTATTGAGTCTGCTTTCAATAATTTTATTAAGAATCTCCAAATTTGTGCATTTACATTGTCTTTCCTTTCAACTCTTATGCTGTTTGATATCATTGTCTCCCATCTTTTTTAAATTCTTGTTTCCTTGCCTCAATTTCTTTTCTATCTCGAACATCTTTGCTCTAGATCTTTGGTCTTAACAGCTAAATACTAATGCTTGTGTTTTCTTTAGATTCTGCCTTTGGGCCTCTTTTATGCCTGTTTTGAATACTCCTACGAAGCACAAGTACTTTGAACTTTGATGCCACTGACTACTATGTGCCTAGCTTAACTGGCACGTTTTGCCTGAGATTCACCCATACATACCAACCAAAATCAAAACTTGAACTCCTTGCCTTATCAGCTAGAAAATCTCTTCCGTCTGAACTATTCCCTTTCCTGCCAATGGTTTCATCAGTTATTGACAATGCAAAATAATAATAATAATAATAATAATAATAATAATAATAATAAATAATAAACTGAATAAAAAACAAAAAAAACCCCACTTTAGCTAACTTGACTCTTCTTTTCCTTCTCTGCACTCTGTCACATCTAACCAATCAGTAACTCTTAATACCATCAAGAAAATATTATTGACACCTTTATTGTCTTCTCTTCTTGATTCTACCTGGTTTAGACCCTGATCTTCTCTCTAAGCTGCTATAAACTCTTCTGAGTTGTTCTCTCTTTCTCTGTTCTTTTTCTTGCTCAGGTTACATACTACATTACCAACAGTAATCTTCTCTTTAAAATTATAAATATTGTCATGGACATTTTCAACTCTTATCTTTTAATGGTTATTCATTCACTATTTGATAAAGCCCCATTCACTTAGCATGTCAAATAAAGATTTTATAATCTGTCCCCCAAAATACATGGCATTGTTTATTTCTCATCTCAACCTCTCCCCTCTTCTTTGTCTACAAAACCTCATTTTACGGGATGTCTGAAAGAGACCTTTTTATCTCATTTGTTCAGTGTTGGGCATGTGTTCCTATTTTGTCATGTAATGAATATATTTGGAAGAATTATCTGGGTGCTTCAGGCAGAAAGTTTCCTCTTTTACTGGAGCCACATCTTCTTTTATTTCAGCAATAGAATGCAATGACTTGGGGACATGATGTTTAAAGGTTCTGCAACCATATTGCAGCCACAAGGGAAAGGCAAAGGCCAAGAGAATAACAGAGATGCCAACTCAGATCCATAATGTAGTTGAATAACACCAGCTACATGCCAACTCTAACACAGTTTTTATGTGAGAAAAAGTACCCCCTTATTTTTAAATTCCCACTAGTCAAATAAATGCCTTCCTGAATGACACATTGTCTTCATAGTGGTCCCCTCCTGTCACTCCCTTCCTCAAATCCCATTATCAAGTCTCACCAAATTCTTCACTGTGTCTAGGGCACAGGGTTACTCATTTTCTATTTTGAATTTATACATTATTTTTATCTCTTAGTCTGAAATGCCCTTCTCTGCCATATGGCCTCTTACTCATCCTTGAACAAACAAGGCTTGCTCCATGAAGCCTTTACACAGTGTTAGCACAGATTTTCTCCATGTTTTCATAACCCATGATACATACCTTAATTTTTACCCTCATCCCTTTTTAATGTCATTAGTTATTCATGTGCTTACCTACCCTCTAAAAATTGTGTATCTTGTCATCAAGGACTGTAGCTTATTATTTTCTGTATATGTTTAAAATAATGGTCTGTAAATATTTGTGTAATAAAACAGAAAGGGAAAAACAGTGAACATCTAACTTGTATATATATATATATATATATATATATATATATATATATATATATGCATTTTTCTACCAATTTATTCATTTAATCTTGAAAAGTATGCCTGTGTGCTGGTGATCTAAGTTAGCAATAAATATGTTTTTGGTGATGGTGATTGGTTTGGTGGTCTTACGCTACTTTATAGTTTAGCATAACTATTATTAAATTCCATTTGTAGTTTTATTACAAATTTTACAAACATTTTATGTATATAAATTTTGCACATCTTGTTATTTTTTTGTGCTCAGCTTTCAGATGAAGAAATTATTGATGCCATATGCCAGACACACTTCAAAGTTATTGCAGAACAAAATAAAAAAATTAATTGATTTTATATTCTAATAAAGAATATATCAATATACATACATGTATAATGCACTAACTGAAGGTATATATATATATATAGGGTCATATCACAAATGTGTGGATAATATTTTTCTTCATGATATATTCTATGAAAGACATTTACACTCAAGATTTACAACTCTAAAATGTCTTTCTAACCTATAACACACCAAATAATTCGAAAAATAAAGACTTTATTAAATAAAACATACCAATATTTTAGGGAATCAAGAGATTAAAAAAAAAATCACCTGTTACAAGAATATGGCATTTACTAAGAAGAGAGTCACCCTTACATCTACTCCAGAGTAAAACAACACAGCTGGGAAGATGCTTGAAGGGTTCCCCTTTTCTCAACACTGTCAAAAAATTATTGTGATTTCATAAGGCAAGTAATTCCTGGAAACTGTAACACATTTCTTTAACATATTATGGGGAAAATGCATGATGGGTTTTCAGGAAGTCATTGTTCTCTACCCCCATTCTTCTAATATACAACATACTTTACCATTTGTAACTCCTGAAATCTCAGTAATCAGAATGTTGCTTCTTTTATTTGTTTTTAAAGATTGAAACAGTATTTCTTTTGCTATGTTATAAGAATGTGGAGTCATAAGAGATGTTTAATGAATGCAGATTGATTGAAAAACTAATATCATTGATTGCAGGAGAGACTTCAACAGGGTAGAAAGTAGAGGAAAAAGAATTTTCAGGACAACTCTTGGATTCTTTTATTTTTAATAAAAGTGCTTTCTTGTTGTGTTTTTACTGTCTGTCATGTCATTTATCAAACTTGTTTTCTACTTGCTTAGTGCTGTGGAATAATCACTGATGTGGAAATTGGAAGACCTGGAACCTAGTACAGATGAGTTCTTTCACCTGCAAAGGTTGCAGTTTTTTTCCCCAGAAAATAGTTGAACTAGATTATGCAGATGTACTCTTTAAGCAATAAAAAACTCAATTGAATTAAACATTTATTCTATGCCTGATTCATGTCTAGACTATTTGAAGGAAACGTTTTTCTTCTATATTTATTTTCTTTAAAATAGTAATCAGAGACAATTTTACATTTTGTTTTTTATCTGCTCTCTTTTTAACTGTGGACACTGACTTTGAGGGTTTGGTACTGAGTTAGGTAGTTACATTCTCAATCTTTTCCAAACCTTCTCTCCTTTTCTTCCTCCTTATTCTAAACTCTGCTGGTTTCACCAAAAAAAATTATTTTTAACACTTACTTAACTAGGGCTTATAGTACTCTGGTTCTTATCATTTTATGATATTAGTCATAAGAATTAAATGCATCTAGGAAGAAGTTTTATTTAATCAGAAAATGCTTTGGAGATCACATTCTCTTATTTTTATATATGTATGTATTTTTCCCCAGAATGGTTTTTGACTCTCAACACATTTTTGTGTGTGTGTGTGAAATTATTTATACAGAAGTAATTACTGTCAATAACCAATTTCTGTTCCTGTATCAACCACACCCTGGGTGCTTAACGAAGACAGTTTCATGCTCTCTAAAAATAAATACAATTAATCTAACTTTTTCTTTTATTAGGACTAATAAAAAATAAAATAAATTTAAACATTAAATTGAAAAACCCATTCAGAATAATTTGTGCAAGTGCTTCTTTTGTGTACATTTGGTCAGTTTATATTAGACTGTGTCTTTTTCTCAGAGCCTCTGTAGTAGCCAACTTTTCTTCATTTATCAATATTTGAATCTGACATACAGAGTCCGAGCAGTTACAGAGAAATAGCCATGACCTAGGTTTCACATTCTTCTCTATCAATTAAGCAAAGATTTTTTTCAAAATTGAAAAAAAAATAACCAGAAAAAAATAGTTCAGTAGTCAGTATTAAATTTTTACCTGTTGGACCCAGAAAGATGATTTCAATAGATGAAGGTTAGAGAATGCATATAATCCCTCCTTTAAGGAAATAAAAACACTTAAACTTTACACTATGCAAAAACATTTCAAGCATTTTTATTTGTTTTATTTATTTCTATTTTTACCAAATTTGGTGGAGACATGTAATTTTTGTATGTTGGTAAACTATGGAGAGCTGCATGAGGATTTTTTTTCCTTAGCTCCATATTTTAATGACGTTACTGTATTGTGGTTTCTAGGAATAACATTTCTGTGCGAGTTGATGTGATATAGTAAACTCTATTGGATTTCAGAATGCCTCATTCAGGGGCTGTCTTTAGCATGCATTTGCAATGAAAACTTAGACCAATTATTTACTTTTTCTAAATTTTGTGTTTTTTAATCTGAAAGCTAGAATCGTAATGTAACTCCTGGATTTGTTTTTGTAGGAGAAGAAAAGAGTTCACAGACACAGTTAGATACATAGTATTATACATAGTATAGATGCATAATATTAAAGACAAAGGCCATATATTATAATACTATTTTAAAGATAAAATATTTATAGTTTTAAAAATACAATGGACCCATAAAAAATAAATTTTTGCTGCAAGATCATCCTTCCTCTCAAGAAAGCCATGGAAGTGCTTCTCCTTCATGGTGCACTAGCTGTGCATAGCAATTCCTCATTCTGAGACTGATGTAGGCAGAATGATGCCCCTATCCTCCCTCTCAAAATGCCCATGCACATTTGGAACCTGTGACTATGTTACATAATATGGCAAAAGAGATTTTACAGATGTAATCAAGATCATGGACCTTAAATATAGGTAAACTATTCTTTCTCAGGTCTGTTCAAACTAACACATGAGCCCTTAAAAGAAGAGAGTTCCCTCTAGTTGGAAGTAGAGGGATGCAGCTGAAGGGGAAGTCATGGAGATTCTAGGTATGAGCAGAATCTGAGGTGCCCCTGTTGGCTCTAAATGTAAGGACCAGGGAAAAGTCTCTAGTAGCTAGAGCAGACCCAGCTGACTGACAGCAAGCAGAGACCTCAGTCCTATGACCTCAAGGACCTCGACTCTGCCACACCCCAAGACACCAGAGATTCTTCCCCCAGAGCCTTCAGATAAGAGCCCAGCAGGCCGTCACCTGGACTTTGTGCTTGTGAGACCCAGAGGGGAGAAACCAGCCAACTTAGATATCTAACCTACAAATCTGTGATAAAACAAATGTGTCTTGCTTTAAGCCCTGATGCTGTGGTAACTGCTTATGGCAGCAATAGAAAGCTAATACAGAGAGGAGACTAACTTCCCCAGGATTAACCAGATGGGACTTCCTGCTCCAGTATCTGGGGGCTCCAAAGCAAATCAAACAGCTATTCCACCCATAATCAACAAACAATAAGCAAACAACCTAAATGGGGAGTATTTGTGGAGCACACACTTAATAAAATTAAAACCTGTAGAGAAATATTGTTCTGTTTGCCAAGTGGAGTCCACATAACTAACACCATAAATTTGAGATCATCACAGAGGACTAAAACTCTTCCTTCTGAGTGTTAGGACTATTTCAAATAAAGGCTCAGCTTAAACTCTGGAGAGATTTTAAAGCAGCCTCTTACTGCCTGAATCAATCTTCACAATATCCCTGCATTTCTGTAAATGATGTATCAGGCTTCTCTGCAGGGCCAGATGCTGATGTGGATTTTATTTGCTGGACAGGAGATGATAGGGAACTCACAATATAAAAGTGTCCACTCTGGATTTCGTTAGGGAACAAGTGAGCTATGGCCAGTCTTGAGGTTTAAACAGACACCCAGGCTCAAAGCACAGCTGTTTTTTTCATTTCCAGGTCAGGGAAAAAAAAGTGCTGCTCAAAATTGAACAGGTACCTTGTCTACCTCCTACTGGTGTTCGGGCTGCCCTTTGATTTCACCTGGTCCCCAGCTGTCCCTGCATCCTGCCTTCCCCATACTCACCTGCTTTCTTCACAATCCACCTCATTTAGAAGAGATTAGGACCAAGAGATAGTGGACCTTTTCCATCCATTTCAATCATAGTTAATGTATCTTTATTTCCTTCTGGTAAGGACCCCAAAATTCTGCTTGTACAGTGGATTACACTTGTGAACCCATTTGACCTGATTTGGCAACTTGTTTTCCTGTCTCCCACAGTGGATTCAGTCAGACTTTCACAGTGTTATCTGGGGCATGTGTTGTTCACTTGTTTATGGCTATGAATCACTGTGGGGTAAGGACTCATTTTTTATTCCTATCTCAGCGATCATCTGCCCTACTCTGGGTAATATACAAAGTGTACTATACAAAGAAGCACTTTAGTTTTACTCATCCTAAATGTATTGCCTTTTTAATTTCATAGCATCTTTTGCTCAATGCATTATGCATAGTTTCACTTTTGGCAGTCTCAATGTCTACCAGGACACGTGTCCAAAAATCCAGTCCTGGTGGTAATCGATAAACAAGAATAGCCTTTGTAAGAGTCATTTTATTCTTTCTCAGCAACATATTCCTAAAAAAAGGCAGGGTGAGCAAAAACCTTTAAGGCAAGGCCTGTGGGTGTTGCTGTCCAATCATTTTCCTCTCTGTTAAAAACTTTTATTTTTAATCAAAGCTTTTAAAAATTTTTTTCTTCTAGAGATCGATACCCTTCTACACGGAGTGGGTATATTCTTTCTGATACTTACATGAGAAGTTTTTAAGGAGTCATTTAGTTATTGATGCTACAGTTCAACAGCTGAACAGAATGTGTTTAACTGTAATTGGCTGTACGAAATCACGACTTTTATGTTTCCTGAAGTCCTCAGTTTTCCTAGAATTTCTCTCTCTTATGCCTTTCCTTTATCAACTTACCTCTTATCTTGAAATCTAATATAGGGCTTCTCAAATCTTACCTTGCATGTGAATTCCTCGGGGATGATGTCAAGAATCAGATTCTGATTCGGCAGGTCCAGGGGAAGGCCTGAATGTCTGCATTCCTCATGCTCTCACAGGAGAGGCCCACACTCCTGTTCTGGGCCACATTATGAAGAGTGAGGCTCTGATATGTGTGTTAAGAGCACGAAGTGTAGACGCAGGCCAACCTGATTCTTCCACTTGCTGGCAGAATGACCTTGGGTGAATTATTTACTTTTTATCTATTTTAGTTTATTTATATGTGTTATTATCTATCTAAAACATTTGCAGTTAGGATTACATGAAATAATGTATATAAAGCATCTAGCAGCGTGTTCAGCCCATAGAAAACACTCAATAATGGAGAGTTTTAGTTATTTCTATTTTATTTCTATCTCCCACCCACCTACTCCTGTATAACTTTTTTTTCTCATTTACTCAAAAGAGCAGCAAGGCAGGAAAGAGTGTTGAATGTCTGTGGAGGGGGCATTCCAATAACAGTGGGAAGGAACTGGGAAGCATCTGTTAACCAGATAATTCTGGAACCGTAAGAGTCTAGGCAGGGGAACTGCTGCCCTTCTCATCTGCAAGGAGGTGAGCAGAGCCAATGAAGTCATTAGGAAAGGTGGCATTAATAAATTATGTCCAGTCCTGATAATGGTGATAAGAGGGGCCTGTGTCCTGAGAAATACCTGTTCTAGATTACTGTTTACAGTCAGGTGCATTCCAGGACAATGTTACATTTGAGGCCACCCAGAGACAGATCAGACTGGACCAGTGGTGCTTGTTCCAAGGATGACATTGTGGAAGGACTGCTGTTGGCCCACGGATGCATCATATATGTTTGTCTGGCTCTGTATTATTTATTACACACTTGCATACATTTTGTCTTGCTTCATCCTTACACTTCTCCTGTGAAAAAAGAGACATTGTTTCAATTTTCATGGGTGGAGACAATGAGTTTAGAGCAGCCTCAAAACCTCCGATAAGTGGCACAGCTGCCCACTTTCAGAGCATCTGTCTCCAAGCCCACGGTGTTCCATGCCTCCTCTGCGTAGAGAACTGGAACCATCTCAGAAATACAATTTGGTGCTCAAAGTCTATAGTAGATTAGATTGCAGTAAAAAATTCTTCTCTATGACTTTGTTTATGTGCCCCAACCTCTTTCTATTTACTTTTTCAAAATGGGAGAGAAAAAATGAAAGAAGGAAGGTGAACTGAAGAATCAAATAATATAGGCAAAGTGGTTATGAAAGGGAGTACTGATCAATGTGGCAGACTGAAAACCCTGGGTCGTAAGCACTGATAGACTTTTTTTTTTTTTAGTGTAAGGTAAAGAAAGAGGAATGGACAAACTTTCCTTCCTGTACTTGCCGAATTTATTTCTTATTGCCTCATAGAGAAAGAAAATTTTAGAGTTGGAAACTGGTTCAGAGATCATCTCTGTATGTTGACTCATTTTCCACATGAGTAAGTAAATGGCAGAGGTGAAATGGTCTGACGTAGGCATCCACGAGAATGGCACCTCCCCATTCTCAGTCCATCTCTCTCCATTATAGAAAGCCGTTCCCCTCCTGCCTTCTTTGCTTTCATTCTCAAGGGCAGGATTAAACCCAAAACCCAGAACAAGCCAGCAGTGTATCTATTTAAAGACTTTAGTAGTGGAATGTGTTAGCTATTGTTTTTGTTTCTTGTCTGCTGCACAATATTTCTCCACCCATTTCTCTGGATAATTAACTTTGACTGCAGGAAAGGACAAGACACTCTGCCTGGACCAATTATAGGATTTCATTGTGTTCTTATTGGGTTGTAGATGAATTACCTGACTCAAATAGGCCAATTAGGTTCTTTCGCTGACATTGATATAAATAAAACGGGAGACAAAGAGCTGCAAGAGTGAAGAACTTGGGTATGAAGGGAGAGTGTGAGTTCGAGGTAGAGCAGCATTATTGAGTGGCTGTTTGTGTCCATGGGTCCAGGGCTGCCTGAAACCACCCCCACCTCTTGAGTGGAGTGACCATTGGTTACTTTAGTTGAGTTGCAACTAAGGGTCTTAACTGATATGCTATTCTATTGGCCAATGGTGTCTGAGACAGCCATCTGATTTTCAAGAGCCTTTGTCAAATGTTCTTAGGGTTTTTTAGAGTCCAAGCTTCATTCAAAGTCACCATCTTCTCACTTAACATACCCACACTTGACTACATCATCTTTTATTACACGCATAATCATCCCGTTTTATTCTATCAAATGTTTTCCTGCTAGACCAGAACCATCCGGAGTACTGTGCTCCAAATTATTTTCACAACTACATTTTTAATGGGCAAAAAGTAAACCCAGGAGGAGTAACAAATTTGGATGGACAAAAAAAGTAAGGAAGAATTTGGAATATAGCGTATATTGAGAAGACCATCTTTTCCCAGGGAGACCCATGTAGAGATCCTTGTGTGAAATAAAAACGACACCTTCAAGGGGTGGAGTGAAAGAAGTTTGTTGAGAGAGGAGGGGAGTCACCAGAAACAAAGAGATCAGCAAATAAAGAGACCCCCAAAGAGTCTTTGCTTTCTTCTTTATTTGCCCAAAAGCCATTCCTCTTTACAATTTAGTACAGTAGATCTCCTTATATCTTTATATCTATTTTAAATCTCAGATTATCTGAGTATCATTTCTCTTGATCTGAGCAGAGCAGACAAGTTATTATCTTGTTCTAAGACCATTTTATGCTAGATATTAAAAACTGTATATTCATGTTGCTCAGGAAAGGCAATAAATATTTTAATATCAATAGGTTTGTCTACAGCTGGCAAGTTACCTTTGCAGAATTTGACCTGAAATACCATGAATCATATTATTCCTTTTCTTATATATAAATGTCTGAAGCTCACGAAAGTAACATAAAAAAATACTGCACCTTCTTATGGAAAATACAACTTTATTGTGCAAAATGTTTTATCTGTTTTACTTTGGTGACTCCAAATGGCTTCATCTAAAGCTTTTTTTTTCCCCTTAGATAGTGAATGATTTATTAGTTCCAAGGCATTTTGTTTCTTGTCGCTATGAACTTTAGGTTTTGTTTGAGGAATAATTATTTTTAAATTAATAAATTTTTTTTATGGTGACATTGGTTAATGAAATTCAATGTTTCATCTGTACATTTTAACAGTATATATATTACATATATATAACACTATATATATATATATATATATATATATATATATATATATGTATGGCATATATATATTTACACTGTGCGTTCACCTCCCATAGTTAGATTTCTTTCTGTCACCACATATTTGACCCCCCTTTACCCCATCTACCTCTCCCTTCCCCCTGCCCTTACCCTCTGGTAACCACTAGTCTATAGTCCATATCCATGAGTTGATTGCTTCCATGAACTGGCCATTGTGAAAAATGCTGCTATGAACATCAGTGTGCAAATATCTTTTTGGATATGAGTTTTCAAATGTTTAGGGTAAATACCCAGTAGGGGCATTGTTGGGTCATATGGTAGATCAATTCTTAGTTTTCCATAGTGGCTGTATCAATTTGCAGTCCTACCAGCAGTGTATGAGCGTTCCTTTTTCTCCCCATCCTCTCCAATATTTGTTATTACTTGTCCTGTTGATTGTAGCTATTCTAACAGGTGTGAGATGATATCTCATTGTGGTTTTGATTTGCATTTCCCTAATAGCTAGCAATGTTGAGCATCTTTTCAAATATTTGTCGGCCATTTGTATTTCCTCTAGGAAGAAGTATCTGTTCAGATCCCATGCCCATTTTTTGATTGGATCATTTGTTTTATTGTTGTTTTTGAGTTGTATGAGTTCCTTGTATATTTTGGATATTAGACCCTTATCAGAGGCATTGCTTACAAATATATTTTCCCATTTAGATGATTGTTTTTTTTACCTTGTTTCATCTAAAGTTTAAGTCTGTGCTGTTTGAAGGAGGAGGATGCACTTTTGTTAATGTGCATAATTCACTACTATTTCGAGGTAGAAACTTAATTGGTTTTAGTACTATAAAATAGCATTATATATGATTTGAAATGTGCTAAATTCTTTGATTTATTTAAAATATTAATTTGTCTGTCATTAAAAATATGTTTTTTTGATTGGGTCATTTTATATCTTTATGAGGTTAATTAAACTGCATAATGGATTTATCCATGTGAAATTTCTGTTTTTCATTAAGATCAAACTTTCAGGGGAAAAGTACATATGGTTATTTAGAGCTAATTTAGAGGAGAGTTTATATTCTCCTAATCCAAGTGAAAAGAGAGAGTATTCACTTACTAGCCCCACAGACACACATCTACACACTTGCCGAAAACCCTTCTCCTCACACACATACTTCCTTGCACACATTCTCAGACAGGAGTACACTTGCACACTTTAGCCAAAGAAATTGACTTATCTGGTTCTTTTTATTCTCATTAGTCACGTGTTCCTTTTCTATTTGTCATATTTATTTGTTCTCTTTCCCTTCTTAAACATATGTATTTTCTGCTAAAATGGGCAGTAGCTAAGGCATGTACACAAACTGGAGAAATTAAATGGATGTATTGTTTCTAGGGCTATTTAAACTGGGTAAAGGAGTTGTGGGTAGCTCAAAAGTACTTCTTAACTTGGCAATATTTCTCAAATGGAAGAGTAACTGATATTTGAGTGAAAATGTTAAGTGTAGTATGATGTTATTGACTCATATGCAGCAAAAGAAAAAAAATAATTTTGGCTCACCCTTTCCTTCATATGCAAAGGGTAAATGTTTTCCAGAATATTCCTGGGCTTTCTTGAAGTAGACTTCTAAGAAAGAAGAGGTAGGCTTGGAGAGGCTGTATGTGGGGGAAGAGAAAGAAGTAAGCAAAGGTCCCTTAGGAGAGGGTTGAGTTAGTAGAAGATGAGTTTGTGGAGCGTATGAGGGGTCAGTGAGGAAAACGCTCTGATGCAGCTTAAAGATGTCTAAGAACTGGAGAAGAAAGGGAAGTAGTTTTGAAGCATTGCAGCAGGCTATGAATTGGATCTCTTTCAGTGTTCTTCAAGAAACTCACATAATGGTTTAAAGATTTTTTTTTTTTTTTTTTGGTTTCGGAATCAATCTTTTTTTTTTTTTTTATTTACACTATGGGGAAGAGACCCTGGCTTATATTTGGATATTTTACCTTATAAGCATTTAAAAATTTTTATTCTTTTGAATCCGATTCTTTCTTTTTATGGAAAACAAATGGAGATCATTTTACAACTTTAAAAAAATATTACATTACAAAGTTTATTTAACATTTTTGCAGTATCTTCCCTGTTTCTCCAGTTTTAATCGAAGAAGGATCCTCCCTTCTTTCCACTGTGAATCTCTCCATTGACTCTTTTCCCTAAGCCTGAAAACACATCCAGAGACTTCCTTTACCCATAATGTGGAGGCTTCATTTAGGACAGCTTTTTGTGTGCAAGGTGCTTCAGGAAAAGATGGGGTATTTACAAAGCAGACCAGGCACCAGCATTGAAACATAGTCTGGGAAACTGCCTGGAAACCTGGCAGCTGGTCAGCCCATCTGCTTCTAGGATCTGCCCACATCTCTCTTCCTCCTTTACTGAGAACCATTTTGCCACCACACCCCACCCAGGCCTCCTCTGCTATCCTTTCTCTCTACTCACTGCTTCTAGAATCTCACTACCTTCACTGTTTAAATGCTGACAACATAATGTCTGTTCCTGATACACTCCTGAAACTGCTTTTGAGAGTTCCAGATACTTTCTTTGGTTCTGTCTTTTAACTCTGCGTGTTTGACACTCCTGACAGTATGCTCTTCCCTGAGCCTTTGTTTTCTCCTTCACTATGTCCTATTCCTCCTCTCTTTCTCAAAATGTGATTGCTGTTTCCTAAGATTTTGTCCTTTATCTCTGCTGTTCTACTACCTTCCCCCTTCCTGCCCCGCTACCCCCCGCAACACACACACTGGCCCCCTTCACCACCATGGGCCCACGGACATGGCTACTACATTTATACTTCTGGTGGTATAATATTTAATATCTCTGGTCACTCATTCACATATTCATTCATTCAAATGCAGTATTGAAAACCTCTGATTCTAGCATTGGGATAGACACTGGGGACACATTGTCTTTGGAAACAATTAGGTTAGCATAATAGGAGTCAAAGGAGAAATTTCCCTTTGGTGTTCACTACCAACTTTGCTTCTTTTATTTTAGTTTATCCATATTTACCTCCTTATTATCATTTTAAGAGATAATGCCCTTTGTTTCTCAATATACCTTATTCAACTTTAAGGCCACGATTGATTCAAAGATGGCATGGCATTAATTGTGATCAATTGTAGCAGTAAATATTTAGATTCTCTTATTAAGGTTAATTTACCTTCTTATATTTTTATATCAATTAAAAGAAAGAATTCACCTATTTTATTATTATTTAAATAACATAAATCATAAGCTTTGATGCCTGAAAACTAACTCTTTTAAGTTAGATATCGGGTACATAAGCAGTGACTCAGAATTATGACTTCATATGTGCAATTGTTTATTAATTTTTGTCAGTAAATTTCCTGTCATTACTTCCATCCATTACACTGTACTTTCTTCTATCAAAATTCTTGCTCTCAGCTTCATCTGAGTCATTTTATGATTATAAAATTTGTAAATGGTTAATCATATCCTGTTGGCATAAAATCCTTATTCAGTGGAGGGATTCAAAAGCTTAATATGGTTGACCCTCTCATCCGTATTATTCAAATTTATGATTGGGCAGCCAATTTTGAAAAGATTCCTGATTTTACACAATGTACTATTAAAATGAAACATTTCTTTACTCTTCCTCAAGTATGTTAATGCAAGAAATTAGAGATAATCTAATCCAGCATGCTAAGGATATGTATCTGGATAGGTCAATAAAGACTGATTCTTAATATATTATGATATTCCAAATCATTTCTTTCATGAACAAGAAGAAAAGCAATTACTTACCTTTTAAAGTTATCTGAGTTTTATTAGATGCACAGTTGAATCCATTTGAGGATAAACTAAAATTTAATAGGAAAATTATTTGTTCCTACAAAATTTTAACGATACATTTATATATATACATATATATTCTTTTTTGAAATGACAAATTATTGCATATATCAAGAAAAATGTTCAGGTATCATAAAAATCACAATAAGTAAAATTTAATTTTGCAACAATTTTATAAGAAATAAACACACAAAAAATTATTTTTGGACTCTCTGGGTCTTGCTGTACCATCTTTAAGGCAAAATATAATTCTTATCACCAGTTAAAGAATGTAGAAAATTTCTAAAAATAATAAAGTATTCCCACACATTGTAAAAAGTTTAACAGCAAATTTCCCCACTAGATTCGTAGAATGAATTCTCTTAAAAGAAGTGATGATTTGTCATTGGGGCACCTGCATTGGTGGGTGGTTGTTGTAAGCTTTTCAGGCTATTTAGGATCCAAGGTTTCCCAAGATTCTATTTTTAATTTTTATTTTTTAAATGAAAAAAAATCACATCGAAATTTCAAAGGAAATATAGAGTACCTGTTCAGGCCCACTTCTTTATGACTTGAATTTCAGTTTGGTTTAGCCTAATTTAGAAGTTAAATATTAACAAGACTGTTTGCCTCTGAGAGTTATAGCTATGTTTTTATCTTCATATTTGATTTTTTTCCTCAACTGATTTCTCAGTTTCTTAGGGTGTGGAAGAATGAACCTTCCTTCCTTCCTTCCTTCCTTCCTTCCTTCCTTCCTTCCTTCCATTTGTTTTTAAGTGCGGACTTTCTCTAAAACCTCACCAATATTAACTTTTATTTATTTTTCAAATAATGGATTGCCATAAAAGTTGATTTGAAGAAATTATTCTGCTTCTTAAAAAATGTTGAAAAAACATATTATGCAGATATTCGAGATGTAAAAGAAGCATAACATGTCAGAGTTTAAAGGACTTTAGAGACCACAGAAATTCAATAATTGCAATACCCTTAAAACAGATGAGAAAACTGAGGCCAAATGTTTACTGAAATTGAGTTAACAAGGGCTGCAACAGCTGAGTTGACGACTATAGTTGTCAGTCTTTATTTCATTCTACCATTTGCTCCTCACAGTCATTTCTCAGTAATATTCTGTACCACTTATCGCAGCATTATCATTCTTTTATCATTTACGTATTTAATTTCTGAGACTATGGATATGAAAAAACATCCAGTAGTATTTTCCCATTTCTCCAAGATATTATCAGTAGTCTTATTGGCATTTGTCTCTTCAACAATGTCCATTCGACAATGACAGAATAAACATTTTCTATGTTCTTGGCGTTTTGTTAGGTCCTGAGAAGTACAAAATCATGACTATATTTATTGTCTTCTGAAATCATATATATGTGGACTGAAAAATCATTGAAGGTATGCTAGAATAATGCCTTCCTATCCCCATGCTTATCCATATTTGGTGCTTCTTTACCTTTGAAAAATGCTCTGCTCAAGAATGCATGGAATAAAGTGTTCAGTGTGGAGAGGCAGGGCTGGTAGAGGTAAGAAAAGAAGATCTAACATTAACAAGTTTCAAGAGGCCCAGGACATTTTTATTCATACTGATTTCATCCTATTCCTCTGTTTAAGGATGGAAGGACTGTGTCTGGGAGCAGTGCTGCTACTCCTGAGTTGATGAACTAATGAGATCTATAAATGTCAGTTCATAATGCATCGATACACCTTAACTTATGAGATTTGAAATAATCAAGTCATGGTGTCTGTGTAAAAATTATTTCCTAAGATGTTCATTATTTCCAGCTCTATTTGCTTGACAAATAGGGAAGAGGTGAGTAGGAGAAAAATGATGGCAGAAAGGGGTGGTAATGGCAGGAACTTTTGGGGTGTTCATGGAGGGTCAAATTTGGCAATACTTGCTGAGGAGAGATAGGGTGCCCTTGCTGCTGATGCATCATGAATGTTTATTTAATGGGTTTTGAATAGATGAGATACTATTGGTAGTATCTTGGAGAAAGGGGGAAATGAGTGAGTATTTCCTCGTATCCATAGTCTCAGCAAATAAACACGTAAGTAATAAAGAATAACAATACGACGAGTGGAACACAGAAATGACTATGAGGAGCAAATGATAGAAATGAGGACTGAACTAGTTGCCAACTTAGATGTTCCAAGTCTCCTTTAACACGGTCTTTGCGCCTAGCTGAGCATCAACTATGTTCTGAGGTTCTCTCCTAGAAACACATCTTGTACCTGGAGAACCTCAAGCTCAGTACACGGGTACCACACTTAACTTCCTAAGGGAAAACTGAGGAAAGCTCACCACTCTAAGGGCAAACTGAAGAAGGTTTACCCAGGAAAGAGTATTTGACTTGGATTTGGAAGAATGATAAAGATAAGTGTTCAAAGAGTAGCTTCTTATCAACTTGTATATTGTTTGGTGACTTTATTAACTGTTTTTGGACTGTGAAATGATGGTGGAGGGAACCAGACTGAAGCATTTTGAGGAGAAGGAGAAAATGGAGGTAGAACCATAGACCACTCCCCAAAGAAGTCATATTCTTTTGTGTGCACTCAGGGTGCTTATCCATGGGCCCCCGTCACGTGGCACAGTTACAAGGTTGCTTGTGGAGGTGTCTCTCTCATGAGACTGAGAGAATGTACACCACCTGATATCAATGCATGCCCAGGGCTTTAGCTGGAGATCTCGCACATGGTAGGCTCTCACTAAATGGGCTTTAATGATGAAATCAAAAACCCTTCCTCATATTTCTTGGCTGATCAAGCTAGGTAAATTTCCAAAAATAATCAAACTTTCAAAAATTCCAACTTCCTGCATATGAGGCCTCTTTCTCCCTTCTTCTCATCTTTTGCTTACTTTCAGGTTCCCAGGTTTCTGCATCATACAAAAACCTTTAATTTGGTATACTTAAATATATTTGAATATAAACTTTACAAAATGTTACCCTTGAGGCATTTTATGTCTTATTACTTACTTACTGTCAGGAAATCTCAGACTAAATCTGTGAGAGAAATTTTAAGCATCTTCATGGGACATGAAGGTATGAGAGTGAGGAGTTTGAAGCTGTTTCATTGTAGCAGATTGGGCTCAGGAAATGACCTATGTAGGTGAGGCCATTGCCCAAAACAGCTGTGACCTTCTGAGGGAGCATCATTTTTGAGTGAGCATCATTTTTAATCTCTGCGTTGCCTTAATTATTGCTCTCCCTGATCTCCACAGCACTCACTTCTCTGTTGGTTTCCTGGTATGGCCTTCTCATTGACTCAGTTCCCGTCTCTTGTGTATTTGTTATTGACTCTGATTAAAACAAAAACTGAGTTTTTATTGACTAAGCTTAGCCTGAATATATATATTCATATATGTATATACATACATATATATATATACACATATATATGTTATCTAAAGTTTGTACATCTTTTATTAAACTCCCTGAAACCAGCAATATTTACATTATTTAAATTTTTTGTAAAATCTCTGATCCAGATTAGGGTTTTTTTGTCCCCAAGATACATTCCATTTCACTCTAGTTTTTGCTCTACTTGTCCTGTTTGATGTTATCTGCGGGAATCCCACGGGATTTTGGGGCTGCTGGAGTTGGTTCACTGCCAAGGCTAAACTGCATGTTCACTAGCTACACTTCCTGGTAAGTTAGTAAAAATGTGGCTTTTGAGTTGAAATGAAAAACAGGATAACATCCCTTCCCACAGCTTCTCCTTCATGTAATTCCCCACGAACACGACTTAGGCCCACATGAGCACTTCCACTTCAAGGCAGAGGCAACGTCTCTGGACACTTTCATGCTGAGTCAGCTAAACATTCATGTGAAAAACAAAGCTCTTACCTAGAAAATGGAATGCAATAACTAGTTACCATTTGCAAGAAAAGCCTGAAATATGTTTCAGATTCAGTTTGGTTGATGATATAAGTTTCTTTTCTCACTTACAGCAGCACAGAAAGAGGCACTGTTGAATGCAGAGATGGCACGAAAAGTAAAGATTACAAGGAGCAAAACCTACAGCTGGGGCTTAAAGAATCCGATTTCTCCCATCTGGGCTCTAGATTTGCAAACTGCTCTCCACAACAGCAGCAGGCTTGGCTTAACCTTGTGGAATTTATGTGGAATTTATGTTCTTCAAATGGAGTATTTAATTGAGGGTAGGCTGTGGAGTAGGCTGTAAGGCGTGCTTTTCTACAGTATGTTTCTTTTAGTTGGGGTTCATGTTTTTTGAAATGTTCTCTGCATACCAAAGTGTGTGTCAAGATTTATACTTCATGTGGCTGCTGTGGGGAAACATGAATATCAGAGCAATAAAATTGACTAAATAGCCATTTAAGAATCATTCATAAAAATATAGATAAAAAATTTTTCTAACCATCCTTGTAATATCTTTAACAGAAAAGAGCAAATAATGAAGAATCTAACAAACCATTTGAAAATAGCAACAATTAGTTATATTTATAAATCAGTAAATTGACAAGTGTTTCTAGAACTCTCAACAGGTTCTTTCTACTATGATACTATAAGAGTTTCATAAAAAGTACAGACATCACCTCTGTCCCCAAGGAGTTTACAATCAAATTTAGGATGAAAACTACATGATGTAGGCAAGTGCTTCATCACACGCTAAATTTTATGGTTCATTTAATAAGTGTTCTAGTGTTTCAAAAGAAAGGGAGAACAACAAATAAATAATGTATTTTATTGTTGTGAAGCATTTTTAATTCAATATATTTTATATCAATAACTAGCATATACCAAGGAGCCAGGTGAGAAGAAATAAAATTAATCTATGTCAGCTGTTTCTCTATTTCTCTATTTTCTTAAGGTAAGACACACATTTTTTTTTTTTGAGAATACTTTCCTAGAGTTGTCCTTAGTAGGCAAAGTCTTTGCTTTGGGACTTAGGGATAACCAGGCTTTGGTGTGACACAGCTGGACACTCCTCCTTATTGTGCTGAGTTTGGAAGCTGTCCAGAGGTGGGTAAAGAGAAAGAATTAATTTTTATTATGAGCTCTTCGAATGGGAATACTTTTTAATATAGACCTAGGGCAGCCCTAACCAAAGACTGCTGACAGGAAAGTCTTCAGTTTCCACAAAAGAAAGCCCGATGTCACCCCCAGGAAGAAAGTCAGACTCAGACTCAATTAATGGCCTGCTCTTAGCATAATTTTAGACCTAAGTATTTTAGAGGAGAACTAGCTTCTGCAGAACATGACATTGAGACTGGAAACCATTTGAAGATCCAGTCATTCTTGCTGTGCCGAGCTTTGGAGAGCAGAGGCTGGACTAAGAGAACAACAAACTCGGAACTAATATTTGCTTTCCTCTATTGAAGGCTTGTCAAAGATGGTAAAAAAATGTGTTATCTGTATTTTTAGTGGCTATTATGATTCCCTGTGGAGTGTTAGTTAATGTCCCTTGACACTTG
Source organism: Pteropus medius (assembly GCF_902729225.1). Classification (NCBI taxonomy): domain Eukaryota; kingdom Metazoa; phylum Chordata; class Mammalia; order Chiroptera; family Pteropodidae; genus Pteropus; species Pteropus medius. Next base: position 6,355,156 of record NW_024342475.1, read on the forward strand.
TTATTCACTAATCCTCAGATAGCCCTCTGAGGAATTATCATTTACATACACATTTGTTGCCTTCCTGTATGTTCAGTAATATGAGCCCCAAACAAATACCAACTTTCAAAAAACAAACTTGACAGTCTTCTATAGAGTTCTCTCAATCAAATAATTATAGCAGAGGACCTATATTCCAAGACTTCCATAATAACCACAAAGTATACTGCCTCGTTTTCGGTGCAGTTTGGGAAACTCTAAAATCATTCAAATTTAGGAGACTTTTTAGCCTTAACTGCATTTTTTATTCCATGTAATACTTGCTTTTTCTGTCATCTGCACAATTTTTAGTGTGAAACTCCACTCTGGCTTATAGTGAGTTCTGGATGAGCAGGGGCATCTTGAATCAGGACACTACGAGCCATAGGACTGTGTGGTGCCTGTTCAGCACTACAGCAGTGTCCAACAGAAGCAGCGAATGCAACAATGTTGGGGAACTGATTTGACTTTCCAGTTCTTTCTTTTTATCTCGTGTTTGGAAGTAATACTAATCACTTTTGAACTAAGTTAGTCTTTGGAATTCTTGAGTTTGAAGGGATATGTCAGGAAAGAGTTATTAGACTTCTTGTTAATAAAGGCATTGAGATAGTAAATCATTAATTGAGGAGAAATGGCAGAGGAGCCATAACCGTATGTGTTCATCAAGTTGCTGAAGAGGGTTATGCTTGCTACATATGCTGGTGCAACCTGAGCCTTGCAATTAGATTTTTGACAATAGATGAGAAAGCTGAAGTTCAATGGTTATGCCATTTGCCTAGTTTCACATGACAGACAGTAATTGAGAAAGAGCTGAGAACAGAATTAAAGTTTCTTCTCTGACCTCTGATTTGGTGCACTTTCCTTTCCTAGGGGAGGGCTTCATTGTGGTAGTCCAGATAACGACATTATTTATCAGGATATGAGAAATTTGACTATGTAAGAGCTTGTGTGTATTTGTAGTGTGTGGTGTGTTTTGTCTGTGAGTACACACATATGAAATCATTTTAATCAGAAAATTATTTTTTAAGCGTAACATATAAAGTCTAGAAGAGTAGGAATGACTATGACATGTTTGTTGGGCTTTGTGGGTCCCAATCCTAACTCTTCATTAATTTTCTAGGTCAACTTTAGGTAAGTAATATAAATTTTCAGGTCTTAATTTATAATTAAATAAATGAATGTAGTTATAAGCTCTCTTGACTGTTTCTGCTAAATTACAGCATCTTTTAATTTCTATAATTTTTAGGATTCTACCCCTACCTTGTTATTGGGAAATGAACTTAACTGAATTTGTTGAACTGATAGATGGAGGGCTTTGAAATCCAGAGAGAAACTTGTGTTGTGAGCAGAGTAATGATAAAATGAAAGCAGCATTTTAACTAGAAGATTAATCTCATAAGAATATGCTCTGATAAATGGCTACATCTGAATCATCGCATATTGCATAAAGCAAAAGCTATTTTAAGAGATGAACTTTAAAATCAGTTATAAGGATTGGAAATCTGGTGCTTCAGGAATTTATATAGGTTTCAACTTCCACAAAATCCCAGAATTTGGACTGCCCAGATAACTACAAGGAGAGTCCTTATGAGCTAATAGACTGGACTAAGGCATGGAGAAAATGTATGGTGAGAAATATTTGGGCCGAATGGGAGAACCATTGAAATGGTGTTAAAGGGAAACATTGAAACCTTAGATCAGTGGAAGGAGTCAGTGAATGAACTTGAAGAGCTGAATTAAGAACAGAGGAAAAACATGTTAATAGAATTTCAGAGATATAGGGCCCCCAATGGAAATGGACAGAGTACCATAAAGTGTGTAGGTTTCTAGGTGAAGGGCAGCCTCAAGGGCAGGCTCAGAGTTGAATTATATTTCCAATACTTACTTCATGGGGATTCTATAAGACAGTCTAGTATTTTTGTCCTAAGGACCTGTAGCTCTAAAAAATGAAGTATAATGGATATTATTATAATGCTGACACATTCTCCCACCCCACCCCCACCCCACACGCAAAAAATAAAAATAGTATTTCCGCATTAAACTTTTTATCTTCACCTTGGATGTGAGGGAGTTACAGTACTTGGGAAACAAAATATTGTCTTGCGGAAAGTAACTTCTAAGAATAAAATCTCACTATATTTATTCATTGTAATCCCTTATCTCATGTCTTTCCTCTTCCTTTTGTAAAGAGAATTAGGACTGTTGATTGTCTTCTTCTTATTCACTTTAAATGGTGGCCAACTTTTGTGAGTCTGTGTAATATAGTACTGACTAAAAAAGAGAGGAATAATGATCTCAAAGTTCTTGCCTACTGGTGAGTCATAAACACCTGGGGGTTCTTCTTATCAAATATTATTAATACTATCAGTCTCAAAGTCTGCATTGTAAAAAAGTGGATACAATAATATGAAGTTTTAAAATTAATTAATTTGTTTATTTTTAAAATGGGTTATTTGAGAACCCCTTTGTTCCCTATATGGTGTGGTGACTACCAGATGAATATCATAATAAATCAAGCACACAGCTGAATGCTAATACATACTGGTTGATAATCTTCATTCTGCATATATTATCGTTGAAAAACATTGATGGTCATATACAGGAAATATTGAAATGCACAAAAATGATGCTAATTTAGCAAATTTGCTTCAAGATGAATTGATCAGCAAGTCAATAATTTGCAGTTATATGATACAGATTCTTATATAGCATCTCAAGATATCTTCAGTTCTTCAAAAACAAATGATGAAAAGAGAAAATGTAGTGATGATTACATTCAAATTGTCTTTTCATTTATTGAGAATACTTTCCATGTCCTCAATGTATTATTTTTAGAAAAGAGCTTGCAAAGATCAGCCTGAAAACTCCCTTCCTCTAATTTAGAAACAACACACAAAAACTATATAAATATATTCTTTCTTTTTTCAGAAAAAGGATTACAAGATCAGTTTATGAAAACATATTTGATGTTATAATTATAGTTAAACTCAACTGTGCTCTCTAAAATGCATGCATGTGCATGCATTTAGTACCCAAAGCAAAAATGATACAATATGCAATTTGTATTTACTAGTTGAAAAAACTCATTATTTTTTATTTAATTATTTAACAGTAAATGGAAGCATGTGTACCATTTTTAGATAGAAAAAGATGAAATTTATCTTGAAATGTTATGAATATTATTAAATAGCACTTAAATAAATGATTTCATATAATAGTGAATAATTTTTTGTTTATGCTGTACACTTTTTACATCAAAGTTGTGAAATTATTTTTTTAAATCACTAAAAGTGTTTAAAAGAGAATTCTTAAAGTTTCAAGAGTGAACTTTTAATAAAAATTTGTTAAATTTAGATCAATATGTTTCTTGAGACATGCTAAAATAAACAAATGCAATAATATAGAGATTCCAATAAATAATATTTACCATTATCTATTTTTTAGTTAATGGAATAAAAAGCTAGACAAATTGAATTGGGATTGCTGCTATAGAAATCATCCATGAAACCAAAAGTAATTTATTTATAAAGCTGCATAGAGGAATAAACCTAAATTTATTGCCCTTCTTAATTTAGGAGGATACTGGTTCGAGAAAATTTTCCCATCCCTTAGTAATCTGCAAATATCTTTCCGCCACATATGGGCTCTAGTCAGTCTTCAAATAAATTTCAACCAATGTTTACTCTACTTTTACTAAATACCAAGCACTGAGCTAGTGTGGTAGAGAATAACAAAATCAAAAACATACAAAAATATTCCCTGTCCTCTGACACTAGGTTCAAGTGTGAGCTGACGTCCCTTATGTATATTTAAATGCAGAATGATTTCCATTTATTTATCCCACAAACAGTATGGGACTATCATGGCCCAGGCATTGTGCTTGGCACAGTAACATAATGATAAATAATAATAACAGAACTTCAGCGGCTTCCAGCATTTGTCTAGTCCTCACTGCAGACCAGGCATGATGTTAAGTGTCTTACATGTATTCATTACTTCATTTAATCTGATGAGGCAAGTGTTTATAGTATCCCTACCTTAGAGATAAGGAAATTGAACAATATAATCTCTACTTTTGTAAAATGTATAGTCTAGTTGGCAAGCCAGAAAATGAATAATAATTGACAATATTGTGTAAAGTATAGTGAGAATGATGAACACTACCTCAGAAGCATCTCATGTGGTCTATATAAAGAGTCTATCAAAATATCGTAAGCCTGCTGAAGAAGAATAGTGATGCTGTTACTACTTTGTTTATTTAAACATGTATTTTTGGCACAGCAAAAGATTATAAATTTATTTCTAATAATTAGTTCTAAGGATTTTATTCCATCACCTTGGGAAGAATTCACGTTTTAATTCAACAACAAAAAAATGTTGCCCAATAAAATAAAAGCATCAGTCTAGCATGTCAATGACTTAGGGAGTAGAAACTAGAACTTCATTTATTTTTTTTAATAGAGCCAAGTCACAAGAAGAAAATAAATTTAATAAAGGATTCTACATGAAATTGCTTTAATGATTTATTTTGGTAGCATACCATCTAGGGACACTGTAGATATCAAAATGAGATAGGGTTTTACAGAGCATGACACTACTCTTGGTACATAATAGGCGCTCAGTTAGTACTTGGGCTATCACTCATCTTAACTAGCTTAGGCTGCTGTAAGAGAAGACCACAGATGGTGGGGTCTAAACAAAAGAAATTTATTTCTCACAGGTCTGGAGGCTAGAAGTCTGAAATCTAGGTGTTGGCAGGGTTGATTTTTCCTGAGGTCTCGTTCTTTGGCTTATAGACAATTTGTTCTTATTGTGTCTTCTCCTGGCCTTTTCCCTGTGTGAACACTTCTGGTGTCTCTCTTTTTATAAGGATATCAGTCTCCTCAGATTAGGGTCCTGCCCTTATGACCTCATTTAACCTTAATTATCTCCTTAAAGGCCCTATCTCCAAATACAGTCACACTGGGGGACGTATGAATTTTACAGGACACAGTTCAGTCTATAGCATCACATTTACCTCCTGATCAAATGTTAGTTTCCCCTGGTTGATTCTGTAACTTGCTTTACAGGTTGAGGCTTCATCCAGTCATTCCTTTATTTTTTTATTCATTCATTGATGGTACATTGTCTCCTGTGTGTCAGGCCATGTGCTAGGCCTGGAGAAACACAGCTGTACAGAGCTCACCTCTGCCTTTGGAAGCCCACAGGACAGAGGGAGGAGCTCACGGAGGCCACTTGGCCAGCCTGGAGTGTTAGTGAAACTGAGGGAGTCCAGGCCAACACTGTGTCCTGGGGAGGAGGAGCCAGGCCATGAATGGGAGTGCCAGAGGCAGTGGGTTCAGTATGAGTTCCTATTCCTAAGGCTCCCGGAACTGCCAAAGGTTGGTGTTGCTGGGTGGACCACAGAGTGACGGAGAGAGGTGACTCCAGAGAGATAATGGTGACTGCCATCATCGTGCTCCTTTCAGGACATTTTGAGGAGATGTCTGCCCCTGAAGTGATTTCAGGGAAGAACCTTTGGAAACTGACTTTTTATAAATGGTTTTGGCTAATACGAAAGCAAGGAATTTGATATAGAGTTTGAGGTGCAGGAAATTATCATACAAAAGGCAAGGAAAAAGAATAATAGGATATCTATGAGAACAGGAACAGGTGGTTAATGGCACTTTATGTTTCCCTGTGCATTGAAGTATATTATTTGGCTAAAGCCACCAAAAGTGTTATTGCCTTTCCAGAGATAAACCAGAGTAAGAAACCTTTGCTTCTATCATCCAACTGTAGTGTGCTTAGGATTCATTCTAGAGAATACTGTGACTTTGCTTTTTTTGTACCCCTGGATTAAGCAGATACCCGCTTACGCATTTTAGACAAGAGAAGCAGTTTTTCAGATGTCTGTACATAAACTCTTACAGAGAAAACTGAAGAAGCTGCCTTAGGAAAGCATGGTGCTCAAAGTTAAACACGATGGAAGCATGTTCTTTCACATACTTGTGCATACACCCATTGAATTTCTCTGAAATTTGCTCTGTGCCCCAGAAAGGATTTCCTGAGCAACCTACACCCTGCTGTGGAAGGATGGAGGCCCATATCAAGTCTACATGGCCTCAAGCATTTTGAGGAGAGTCATGGTATCAAGACATCATTTTGTGACTGATTTGAAGAAGACAATACACTTTCATAACATGCAATAGTACCCTTTTTGAAACTGGATGCAGCATAATTTAGAAATCTCAATACCCACACTGTTTCATCCATTTAATAGCTAAAGACATGAAAACTATAACAAGCAACCAATTTAGAGATTTTAACAACTAAAAAGAGAATAGATATTTTCATCACCATTCAAAGATTTTTGGTCATTACTGATTATTGAGATAAGAAAATGCTCTCAAATATGAAAACTAGGTAATTTGGAATCCATTCTTTTCAATGCCCCAGGCCTTATTAGAAACATATACCTGTTCTTTTGTATTTTCTAAAAATGACAGAGCTACAGATTGAGAAAATTAAGCCATATTTTTGTTGTTTCTGTCATTTGGTGCTGCCTGAGAATGAATAATTAATTTGTAATTATATTTCAGAAAAAAATCAACAATTACATACATTATTAAGTTTTTGATAATAATAAACACAGAAGTTATTTAAAAATCAATAAAGAAATGAAACTTACCTCAAAAATTAGTTTTGCTTTAAGCTTGATTGATGAACAAAAACCCTGCCTTGTTGCAAAATTCCTCTGTATTACACGAAATGATATTTTCTTTCTTGAATTAATTGAAAGCATTAGCTGAAGAACTACAAAAGCAGAAAACAGTGCTCGTGACTTTAATAGCGGCAGCACCTGAAATTGCAATGTATATTTTTGATTATTAACTTATGCTTTCATCTTTGTCTATCATAAGTTTAAAAAAATAACATAATTGTGTATTCTGTTGTCCTAAACAAGAGATTTTGAACCTTGATATTTCTGACATTTTGACCTGGATAATTCTTTGTTGTGGGAAAGGCTGTGTTGTGCATTGTTTAGCAACAGGATGTTTAGCAACATCTCTGCCTCTACCCACTAGATCCCAGTCGTACTCCTCTCCCAGTTCTGGCAACCACAGCATCTCCAAGTATCCCCTGGAAAGGAGGTGCAAAAATCACCCCGAGCTGGGAACTATTGGGAACTAATGGGGGGCGGGGGGAATCACATTTAAATAATATAATATCCTCCAAATATTCTTTTTTTCTAAACATTAAAAACTCAAAGCTGTAGGATAAACAAAAATGTCATCTCAATTGGGCAAGACACCATAATATATAGACTCAATTGCCTTAAGATTTAGTTGTATCTGCTCAGGGCTCCTTTTTCAGGTCCAGAACTTCCTCTTTCTGCTTTGCCGAACTGTTAGTACAAAACTATACGGACAGAGTCACAATTTGTTCCAGATTTTATTAATCCCTGAACTGTTTAAGTTTAAAAGATGTTTTCTGACATAAAAATACTTTGTAAGGTTGTGCTCCTTGAATTTCCTCTGACTTTACAGAGACATTTAGATATTTGGTTTTAAGAAGCTCTCCATGTTCTGACTTAATCTCGATATTTGTTTCGCAGGCATTTTCTCCCCTCCTACCTGGGATGTTGTTTCCTCCAAATTATTGTGTCATTGTTCTGCTGAAAGCATCACCCAAAAGGGATTTTTCTAGTAAACCAATATCAAAATGTAGACAAAATTATCTAATTTGAGAGTTGGTATCTTCACTGCCTCCAGGGGTCTTAGCGTTAAATCTCTTTTTTTTTTTTTAATTTTTTATTGAAACCAGCCATGAAGTGGAGTTGAGAAATGCATTAGTAATTGGTATCCCCATAAAGAGAATTCGCATGTGAGTGTTCCATGCCAAATTGTAAGTATAAAGATAGATTTAAAGGAAACATTGCCATCTCAGTCTTAGATGCATTTAGTCTAGGTAGTTTCACATGCTGATGAGAAAACAGTGCACTGTTTCTGAACAAAAATATTTCAGAATAAAAGATACTTTCAGGGGAAAAAAAATCAAAATCAGGGCAAGCAAGAAAGACAATATCAGTGGAGAGATATCCATTTAAAACACTGAGATAATACAATCATCTCTTAAGAGAAAATAAAATTCAGTTTCCAAGTTTAGGTGAATGAAATACAAGTGAGTTATCCCTTAGTCTCTTGAGGAGTTTAAGAAGAGAACGGTGTCTGACAATTTTTTTTTTTTTAAAGAATTTGACGTTATGCTCAACAAAATAATTCAGATGCCTTTTTAAATTAAAAAGAAGAAGAGAAATGTGTACGCACTTAAGTGTTTGCTATATGAGAAGACCATGGAAAATAGGAAATAAAAAACATTTCCCCATTGAAAAATGATCTGCAAAGAACAAGGCTATCTATGTAAGAAGATTAATAAAGAGGCTTAAAGAGCATGGTGAGAGGCTACAGAAGATCCCCAAAGATGTGTCAGTGTTACTTAAAACTATATCATACAAGCCTGCAGTGCATGGTAGAACAGGAAAACAAGACACATATGCAAAATCCCCTTCTAAGACCTAATTGCTCAACTACTGTCATGTCAACTGCATGTCATATCAATCCTCTTAACTATGTAATAGTAATTGCATCGAAAAAGCCTCCAGACATAGAAAATGAGATTACACCTATTTTACAAAGCAAAAAAATAGAGCCAAATTGCATAAGTACTCCTACAACTTCTACAATTAAGTAAAGACAAAATGATCCCCAATAGTCGCTCATGAGTTATGCTTTCATGGTTGTAAAAAGACAAATGTACAAATAAAAAATTTTACTTTTTATCTGATCTGCGAGGGTTGTGTAGGCATGTGTGTACATGCACATGTGTGAGTGTGTATCTGGGGGGAGGAGGATGGAGATTGTGAAGCAAACTTGTAACATTTTAGCTTCAGTTGTTACAACAAAGCTAGATGAAACAGTTTTCAATGAGTTACTAGGCAAACATGAAAGCTGATAGATGGAACTCACAAATCCTCTCAACAGTAACAATTTGTAGTTTTCCTTCTAAATGAGAAAGAAAAAAAAAAGCTTTTATTAGGAGAAACAATCATTGTACTTAGAGTGATTATAATACTGTGCTGAAAAACAGTTTTAGAAGAGGGTGTTAGAAAGAGCTTAAATGAATTTTTCTCTGCATGGCACAATGTCAGTGAAGTGCGAGCTGCAGTCTCCATTACCATGAAGTATAATGAGTTTTGCCAGCTTTTCCAACTCTAAATGGAGACAGTGAGAACATGCCTAAATTGGTACTTCTGCTACTCCCATTTGTGGAAGAACCAGTATATTGTAGCAATAAGATAATTAAGAAGTGCCAAGGAGGGGATTTCTGTCAGAGATGAATAAATATTTTAGCTTGCCTGGTTGGTATTTTTTTCCCTTTATTGAACTTGAACCTGGCTGTATTTAGGACAGTAGAACTTAGTAGACCAAACACGGGGCTTCTAGGTATAATCAGGGTCTCCATTCAAAAACTGACAATGACCAATGAGCTCAATGACATAGTGGTGTGGAAAATGGGAAACACAGTTCATTGTGGGTCATCCTTCTGATAGCTTTTAAATGGGGCTGAGTCTAGTGTCAACAAAGAAACATTGTTTGAGAGAGTGAGCACAAATTTATTCAGCCTCAAATGATTATAGCAAAATTAAGAATGCAATTTTCTTCTGTTTTATTATTTTAGAGATGGGGTCAGATTACTTACTTTTAAAAAATTTTGTCAGAAAGGATTAAACAAGAAGTCATCCATTTGTACATTCTCTAGTTAACACCCGATACAAACTACATATGAAGTGGATACATATTCCACAGGAGTGCTTAAAAAAAAAAAAGAAAAAAAGACAGTGCTTAGAGAATTCTCCCTCTGCTTTAAAAGAAAAGAAAAGAAAAAAGAATGCGTAAAATCAACTGCAAAAATAATACTGAGACATGACTTGGTGTGCTTTTCATGACTGTTTTAACATAGTCTTTTAGAAGAAATTATAGATGATGCCTCCATTCCTGTGAAGACTCGCAGCTGACCTTTCCCCCAGTTGCTCCAGACAGGTCCGCACCTATCTCTCCTGCCACAGTCAGTGCTCACTACAACATGGAACATTTCTGGAGGAGCACACTGAGTGTACCTGTCTGCATAGGGTCATCATCAATCTCTAGGAACCAAAGCAGGAGGCATTGTTGACTTGTTGACCTCTTGGTAGAATTTCACGGAGTTGACCTCTCCTTTCTTGAGATGTTTTCTTTTTCTTACCTTCTGTGACACGCCTTGTCCTGCTTTCCCGCCTCTCTTTCTGAAATTGCCTACATTTCACTTGCTGTCTTATTTTCTATTGCTCATAACTTGAACATCTATGTTCCCTGGGAGCGCATCTTGGTTTTCTTCGCTCATTGCACATGCTCTTGAGTGATCCTCATTCACACCCATCACTCCAACTGTCACTGCATGCAGGTAACTTTTTGGTAACTTGCAGGTATCTCTACTGTCTCCTCACTTGAATGTCCTACGAGACTTCCTTCTTGGCATGTTTAAAAGGGAACTCATTGTCTGTGTTTCCACATCTGCTGCTTCTTTTCTAATTTTCATATTTCCTGCAGAAACTCAGCCATGCCGGACTTTTTTTCTTACTCTTCCTTTTCACCTAACTGCTTTCAACAAGGCCTGTAGGCTTGACTTTTTAGTGTCCCTTGGCTTCGTCTATTCTTCTCCATTCCTACTAAATTTCCTCTAGATTTTCATCACTTCTTGTATTGATGACTACAATATTCCCCTTTTAAGACTTATAAGACTTTTCTTTCTAATCCCTCCTTAATTAAGAAAATTCAGAGAGATAATGAGATATAACCAGCGGCATAATCTGCAGTGATCTCCAGTAAAAGTAAAAATATTTAAGTTTCATATTTGATTTTAAAATTTACTTGCATTGTGCATTCTTCTCTATGTTGTACATTCTAGCCATGTTAAATATAATGTTTTGAAATTCCACATGACTGAGAAAACATGAATACTCTGTGAAGATGCTCCATTTGATCCCATGGTTTTGTTACTCTCAGCCCATTACTAACAAGTTTTCATCATAAAAATAATCCATCTGATCTTCCTGTTCCAACTCTCTGCTGCCGGTATTTTCTTCACATTTTTGCTAAGGAAGTTTACATGTCTGATCATTATTAATTTTTTATCCCAATTAAAAGCATTGCTGATTTTCAGTAGTTCTCAAGATGTTCTGACTCCTTAGCTCTTTTATCACATTCCTCATTCACTAAAGACATTAAAGAACTTTTGTTTTTCTGTATCATACAAGTTTATACCTCATGCCTATGTTGTTCTCTCAATGTGAAAAGTTCAACCACCCACTTCTTTGTCCTTCTAATTTCTACTCATTGTTCAGTATTATCTAGAGTATAGAAATTTCTACATTATTATTTAAGCATGACATTTTTCCATTTTAATTGTTTGATTGCAGGTTTTTCTCCCTATTTTACCATGGACTCAATGGAGCTTAAGATTTACATTTTACTGGACTTTCTATTAAAATTTTTGAAAGATAGTGGATGCTCAATATATATTTTTCAAAGAAAGAAGAAACAAAAAAAAAAAGGAGAGAGGAGGAAGAAACAGAGAGAGAGGGAGGAAGAGAGACAGAGAGAGAGGGGGAGAGAAAATCTTATATTCTGCCTCTCTTTTTTCCTCTTCCCAATTGTCTTGGCTGTTGTTACAGGGCAAGAAATTACGTCTGTCCTTGAAATTAATTACCTAATTAGTTTACAGAATGCTTTATTGAACACATATTAATCCAGGCATCATGCTATGTGATATATACAAATAAGATAGTCCAGGCTTAGAAGTAGCTCTATCACTTCTTTCCAGGGTGATATTAGGCAATTAATAAATTCCTATGTGTCTAAGTTTTCTTATTTATAATTAGAGGATAATAATAATACCTTCCTAATAGGGTTGTCATAGAATTAGGTACATGTAAAACTGCTTAATAACATGTCTCAAAACAAGTACCTTCAAAATAATTTTCTCTTCCTCCCAACTATCTTTCTTTTATTCCAAACTTATGAGGATATACCAAAGAACTGGTGATAGCAGAGGAGGTTAGAGAAATCCATGTCCTCCCTTGTAATAGCTCATAGTACATTTCAAAAGCCATGTTCATCAGGATATGAATGCGTCTCTGCCGTTCACTACGTGTGAGTGGGATTTGGGACAAGTTAATTAACATCTCTATGTTTAGTTTCCTTGTCTGTAATATGGGATAATAATGACATAAATCTCATTGGGTGTTTCAGAGAATTAAATAACTTGGTACTTGCATTACCATTAACATCAACAGTACAGGGATATTATAAGCATTAAATAAGAGTTAGCTGGTATTACAACCACCAGCCTAATTTGCCTTGAGACTTCTCACCCTATTTGTCTATTTTTTAAAAACTTATTTATTTATTTATTTATTTTACAATATATGTTCCTTTCCTTTCATGTTCTTCCTAATGCAGCATGGCCTACCCCATGGCCTTCTCCTGGTCACTGTTTTTTATGTTCAGTGTTGTCGCTGTTTCAATTGACTAGTTTATGTACATAATTTATTTCTCTAAATTATGTTACAGGTCATAATGGAGAAGTGTTGTGAAGAGTATTAATTTTTATTATTATTATCACCTGTGACTCATTTAGTGTTAGTAGATGTGATAATCACTATGACACTTCCACACGATCGTTTCTGGATCCAAAGCTATCTTTTCCCAAGGGACAGGGTCTCAGTTTGTTCCTTTCTTTCTAGATATGGAAGTAGATGTTAAAGTGCTGTGTTAAGTGGTATAGAGGGATTATGAGGCCTGGCATTGGGCAGAGGACAGAAAAAAACTCTGTGCACAGGGTCAAGGAGGCACCGAAGAGGAAGTGACCTTTGTTCTGGGCCTCCATTAAAACCTACTGGAAAAGCATTTACAATGCTGATTTGTGTTGATAAAATTAGAGGGAAAAAAAAAGTAAAGAACTCCCAGAGTGAGTCATACGTAGATCACTTGTTCCTATGAAGAGATCCTGACAACTTGTGTCAAAGGTTCACTGCTGATAACTCAAATGGGTGCAATACCAGAAAAAGATAATCTGACTAGATCAGTGGTTCCCAGATATTTAGACTCTTTTTCTCCTAGAATTTTCAAATAACAGGAAGTGCCCTTTCCGAATAAATCAATTAAATAAATAATCAAGAACAAGAATTATCTTGGATTCAATACCAATTATATGTGGATTTGCATTTTGTTAGGTGAAAATTTGCATTTTGATAAGCATACATTTGAAAAGTAGTAGTACATATCCCGCACAAAGCTTACAGTTTTTTTTTTAATCTATATGGATTCTTGGATCTCTTGAAATAACTTCAAAGTCCCCAGGGGTCCCTCTCCTACACTTTAGGGTCCATTGATCTAGATTTTAATTACCATGTTTTCATCAAAGGTTTTGTTAAAGAAATTTACAAGCTACAAGAGTTGTAGGATTTTAATATTATGAAGTGTTTACTAATTTTGTAAATAGTTTACTTGTTTTACAATCCACAGAAGCAACTATGACCAATTAGTTGATAAATGAGAATTACGAACGGGCATAATTTGCTTCTATTTTATGAGCATATCAGTGCTATTTGTCCCTAATAATGGTTATGGTTTTATAAATCAGTAACAAATCCCCTGCCATCTTGTGAATTTTCTTGTCTCTTGCAACAAGGTAAGCACAGATGGTAGATGACACATGAGGCGAATTGCTCGGCAGGTCAGCAGTGCCTGAGTGATCTGTTAGGTGTGGGGATGTACAAATCAAACAGTACATTTCCGGAATGTCTGAAAATGTGGGCCACATGTGGCCAATGAGATATTTTTGAAAGCTGACTGGCTGACTGTGAGATATACTGATCCAGCCAAAAAATCAAGGACTGTGGATGAGGTTGGAGGTGGAGAAGAAAAAATTTTATGACTTATAGAAATGGATCACTCTCAGAGGAAAGTTACATTTAAGTTTGGGCCCTTGATTCTTGTGCTTTATGTTGCTCATCTCTTTACCTCCCGAGCCTCCCAGGGGTCAGTTCCCACTCAGCCTGACTAAGCCCAGACCTCCAGAAGCAGGCCTGAAGCAGAAATAAAACTTTGTCAGGGAGTGTCTCAGGAATGGAACAAAAGAGCAGTATGACGATGTGGCTCTTTGCATTTCTTAACAGTGTGGGCTCATCAGTGATGAAATATAATGTGGAAAAAAGTGTGTGCTCAGTTCTTCAAGAACTGAGTTCATAATCAACTTTTACAATTTATTAGCTTTGTGATGTAAGGCTATTACGGTGTGTTTCTGAGCCTCCATTTCCTCATCTCTAAAATAGATCTGTTGCCTCTTTATGGGATCAGTGTGGATTATGTCATCAAATAGAAAGAGCTCATCCAGCCAGAGCCTCTAGCAGAGCCTAACACTAAACACAGAGAATTGCAGTGAAGAAATATTGGTAATTTTTTTGATGGATGGCACCATCCAGGAGAATAGGAAGTTAATGCTCAAAAGCCCAAAGTCCCCAATGGAGTGTAGGTTACAGATTATGCAGGGCGAAATCACAAGAGACATGGATTAGTGGGTTCAGGGTCATGCTGGGAGCTGATTGGTTGGAGGTGAGATAAAGGTTATAAACAATTTCTTTAGGCCTTAAGGACAGTTCTGAGGTTTGTTATAGTGTCTCTCTGTCTAATTTCACGGGAAAGTAGCCAGGGGATTGTTCCACTTTAGGGCTCAGGGGCTGAAGCATAACTTAGGTCAAGATGTTATCTTTAGCCTGCCAGAGGTCTGGACTTTGTGACCATTAGTAAGGTTCAGGCTACCATCTTTTGCAGCCTCAGGGGTTGCTGCTTATCCAGGAGAGAGGCTAGGTCTCTGAGGCGGGTGGGAGAGAGAGAGAGAGGAGAGGAGAGGAGAGGAGGAGGAGAGGAGGAGAGAGAGAGAGAGGAGAGGGAGAGGAGAGGAGAGGAGAGGAGAGGAGAGGAGGGAGAGAGGGAAATATGTGGGCATGTGTACCAACTGCCAAGAAGAACCTTGTGGAGCTGGATTAGAAATAACAAAATAGTGTTAGCGATTCTTTATGAAGGTTCTTGAGTCATTTGCCTGTTACGGCATACTTTCTTTCCATCTGAACCACTCTTAGGCTTCCCTGAGTAATGAAGAACTACAGAGAAAAAAGAAACCTACCAAAGAAACACCACATCCACCCTTACCCTCCTGCAGCCTCAGCTACTCCAGAGTCACTCAGAATAGTGCATGCATTCCTAATTTAAATGCATATTCCACTTTTAGATTTGAGACTCTCATCTTCCCTCAATTTTCTCCTTTGAAATAACTTCTATGTTTTTCACACTATCACCCAATATATGCTGAGGTGTGGGGAATCTGAAAATGTTAGCTTTGTTGACAGGTTCAAAAAGGCAATGTGCATTAAAAGACTGAAATCCAAAGGCCATACACCAAGGGTATAGACAGCTTTCAACATATAGGTTAAAGCAAGGTTTCTGGGGCAAGATTGTTCGGAATGGATTTCAGCTCTGCCTCCTGCTAGCTGTGTGACCTTGTGCAAACAACTTGTGCAAACAACTTATGCAAACAACATAATCTTTCTGTGTCTCAGCTCCCTAACCTGAAAAATGAGGAAGATAATTATACTATCAACCTCATAGATTTTTCATAAGAATGAAATGAAATTAAAGCTTTAAAAGGCTTAGAACAGAGTTTACTTAGTGTAAAGTGTTATTATTAACAATGATATTGGTATGATTTAAGAGTCCCTGCCATTTAAGAAATAGTATATTGCATCAGGGGCTATAGGCTGCAGATATGTGGGAGCTCATCTGATTGTGAGGATCAGTCTGAAGAATCACACTCTTCAGTTACTTTAAAAGAGTGGTATCATGTGGGAAATTATCTCCATAATAACCTTTAAGTATAACCCTAGGAAATTGATCCTAGAGGTCACAAAACAGAAAACTCATTGACCAACTTAAAATGCTCATAGACCATGGTTCATTAATCAGTTTAAAACACACAACTAGAATCAAGAGGGAGGTTAGGCTAGAGTGGAAATATGCTGCCTATATCCTGGTACATGCACTGTTCATGTATTCTCTCTCTCACTCACCTCGGTCATTTCTGTGGATGGAGTGATTGAGGTCTGAACAAGGTGGCCTGGGTCAATGACACACAGTTGTTCTCTTGGAAAGATGAGGGACAAGGGAGCCTGGACAATAGCTGTAGATTGCCAATCAGCCTGCTGGGCAGCCAGAGAATTTATCAGTCTTTCTGGGACAGAAGAATATGAGTACAGAGTGAGTTTCATCAAAGGGTGGCTCAGTCAAGACCTCATGAAGAGTAAGTGGTCGTGTATATTTAGTGTGTCCTCACTATGAAAGGCTTCTTGTATATTTGCTATGTTATATCTCATCCATATTTAGAGTCTTAAATATCTAGCAATTTGACAGCTCATGTTCATTTAGTACCTCAAGAACATTAGGTATCTATTAATCTTCTCACTCTTTTCTGTTTAATATCCATTGTTCTATTTACTCACTACCTAACGAGCTTATGGGTATCATACATCAGATTTGTCCTTTTCTATAGCAGAAAGGAAGCTTTAACCTATATGAAAAATGCATATGTGGAGCTTATCTATTGGGTGGAAGGTTTGCGGAAATATTTAAAATGTTTGGTTTTCAGCCTTCACAAATGGCCTCTGAGCAGATGTCGGGGGCACTCAAAGAGGTCCTAAAACCAGAATTATCTAACTTGGGATCCATCTATCAGTTTACATGCAGCCCAGCACATGATAGGCTCTGTATGAAAGTTCGCTGAATTAATGAATGCCTTAACTTTGCAAGCATGAAGGACTTATCCTAAATGGTATTTCTATAGCTATTTGTGAATTTCTGTATGGTTTCATGTCAAATGTCTTCTTCAGTTTTCACGATACTACTATGAGGTATGTAGAACAGGATTTACTATGCCTATTTAACAAATGGAGAATGGAAGTCCTGACATGTAACTGGCTTAAAGTTACATATAGGAAGTCCCAGAGGAAGCAAATTCTAGAACTCACATTTTCTGATTCCTAGTTCTTTGGACCACGAGTCCTCCTACTATCTCCTGTACAACCCCAGCCGCAAAACAGGAACTGCGTGTTACCTTCAACTGGACCAGTAGAATCTCATGACTTCTGGTATGTAAACCATGAATAATTGACGGTGAAAGTTTAGCACAGTTATTAGACTCAGATCAAGATGAACCAACCTGCTCCTTGGATTATGTGATTATTTGATTAATTCTAATATATATCTATCTTATTATATCTCTTATCACTGGTCTATAAAAATGTCCTGGAATATGTACAACACTGCAGCTTATCTCTTAAGAAGAGTCGCCTATGTTTATAGTCATAGAACTTTGAAAAATAGGTTTGTCAACTGTAAGGCATTAGGAAACACAGTGGCACTTTTATTCAACTTGATATTTGGAAAGTTCAGCCGAAACCCGAGACCCTGACCAATATTGCTGAATGACTGCCAGCCATATATATAAGTCTTCCAGAATCTTCCACTGTTTAGATATTTTGGACAACAGAAGCACTTGGCTATTCTCAGAGCCATATTTGCTCTATGTAACCCTGCAAGGGAATTCATTCAAACAGGATATAAATTTGGCCATCAGCACCCCAAGAGGAAAGTGAATTAAATAATAGTAGCCCATAAAAAAATCCTTTCTCTAAAACAATGCTAAAACTATTCCTGGAGGATAAGTTTATAATCTTTGTGACTTAGAGGAGCTAAAAACAAAACAAAACAAAACAAAAATATAGGAGGATACAGCCAGGTATTTTCTGTGCCTTGGAGGTTGACCAGTATCAGTTACTGGAGCCGACTGGCACACAGATGACTATCTCCAGCTCCCCCTGGGTGGCCCCTGACTGCCTCTATTCAGACAGGCTTCTATGGTGGATCCTGGTGATGTCTCAGGATTTGTTTTCCTCCTTTTAATCGCCAGCTGTAATCATTGACTACAGTTGTGAGGAGGCTGCTCTGAATTTAGTTTGGATTTCTCTAATTTTAGACACATTAAAGAGCCCCAGGAAGGGATTTGTAATGGGTTACAACATTTTTTCATTTTTTTGGCCAGTGAATGTCACACAGCTGTGTGTATGTGTTTGTGTGTGGGTGTGTGTGTGTGTGTGTGTGTGTGTGTGTGTGCACGCGTGCGCGCGCGCATGTGAGCGTGTAGGCAAAAGCTAGAAAGAGAGAGAGGATGAGAGAGAAAAAGAACATAGAGAAAGCAATGAAGTCATTTTCTGCCAGTCTGGTTGCTTATAGAAGCTATAATAACTTTAATGTTTTTCAATAAAATGAGCAGTGAAAGTTTAAGTAAAAAATCAAGTTAAAGTACGTATTCATAATAGTGTGCAGAATTTTTTCTCTAGATATTTAGTAAATTATAATGAATTAATAAAATAATAGAAAAATGACAGAAAATGTTTCTTTATAAAATTCTATGTAATGTGAAATTATAGCAAACAATTTAGTTTTCGGATCTTTGATAATTTTCAAAAGCAATAATAAATCTTATGTCTGGCAACAATTAACCCCATAGTGGGAATAATGGAGTAAGAGAATCTTGTTTTTATTTATGACACTGAAAAAAGGAAATATTAACTAGAATCCCTTTGAATATGTGTTCCGGCTTCATATATATTTGAATCATCAAGTCATCTGTGTGACTACTTATGAATATGGATATATATGTATATATACACATATATACACACATGTTATTTTTATTGATAATAATATAGCAAGTTTGTTAAGTAATTTGCAGGAAAGAACAGAACTAGTAAGTTACAGAACAGAAATTCTAGAAAAAACTACCTTGCATTGACTCTTTTGGAAAAATACATTCTTTTGTTTATTCAAATTATTTTAATTCGAGGAGGGTACTATAAATATCAAGGATAGTTAACAAAACTATCGTGCTCCTTTCATGTAGAGTTCCTTCAATAAGCTTATATTATGACCTACCATAAAATCTATTTAAAATTTACTTCTTTTTGTTTTATAAGATTTTTATTCTTAATTTTACAGTCAACATACACCCTATTTAATGTTATTTCAATAGTGTTGGAAGTTGAGACTCATTTTAATTTTTCCTTTTTGAAAAGAGTGAAAAATAACATGATAGCCTGTTCAGGATGCCTGCCATGTTGATCTGGGTGCATGGATTCCAATGGTCCTTGAAAATTAGTCGAAATTTTCTCTCTGGTTAAAAAAAAAAAAAAAAAAAAAAAAAAAAAACTTCCCTATATTTCGGACATGTAAAAAGTCATATTTGCATTATTATTTTTCAAATTCTTGAGTATAAGGAAAAAAGTATGCTTATTACACCTTCTCTGCATAGGAAATAAAGGTTAGTTTGTTAGTGAATCAGATATCTATGTAAGTGTTATTAAAGCAGATAACACATTTAGGGGAAATTCTCTCCCACTGTCAGAAAACTGAGGAATAGGCATCTAGGCTAAGACTTCTCTGATCATTTCCAGTTAAACCAAAAGATCTTAAGGTAAAGTTTCTCCTAAACATGTTGAAGGCAAATATTGACTTGTTTTCTACTGGCAAGTTATTATCACATGAGATGTGAACATAGTTATATTTTTTATGACAGCTCTATTAATTGCCTTCTTCTATTATAAAGTAATACTCTCTACACAATCAAATTATTAAGCAGCCCAAATTCATGCGTAATTTGTTTGTCATCTCTTTTAGTGGCATCTTGACGCTACTACAAATTGCTCAGTTGATTTTAATGCTTTTCTTCAATTAAAGTAGAATTATTAAATACTTCAGGCTTTTATTTTTACTTTTCCCCTGATCCAATTGTCTCAGTGATACTTGGGCTGTGTAGCATGAAATTGTCAATCACAGTTGCCAAAATGTGTGTATATAATGATACCTTCTCTTTGAAGTGCTGAAAGTACCTTATGTTTTCTGCCAGACTCTCCTGATGCCTCAATGCAGAGAACTGGGCAAGGTTAATGAGCTATTTCAAGTAGATGTACGGCAAGCAGTGAGTAAAGACTGAAAGTTATAAACATTAACAAGGATTCATTAAAAGTTGGCATCGAATCAGATGCTACAACATTTTCTTTATCCAATAATAACAGTATTACTTATGAAAATCGAATGTCTCATGTCTACCATTTAATTATTAATTCAAGATGTAGTGTGTACTATATATACCCAGTATTTCTTCTGTAAGGTGAATGACACTGTGTCTTCTATCATCTTTCAAAATCTATATATTCTATTTTTTAAGCCATCAGAGTTTTAAAAATCAGTCTTTTTTCTCAAATTGGGGAAACAACCATGATAGGTGGTATTATTAAATCAAAAGTGAATTGAAATCGATGATCCAATTCTTTTTATTCCTTTTTAGTGTCAGAATTCCAGGCAATCCTTAATCAGCTGTCTCTTCCTCCACCAGTTAACCTTCTAAGTGGTTCACAGACATTATTTACAAACCTCTTGGATGCCAATGTATCTGATTCCTCTACACTTTGTAGAGTACTGTACTTGCTTTATGTGGTTCTGCCCATCCTAGCTATTCTAAGTGTTTCTTTAGAAGTCAGGTTATCTTCTGCCATCCCTACCTACATATCTTACCTGATCAGTGGTGACTGAGAGTTGTTCTTGTTTTGTTTTGTTTTGTTTTGTTTTGTTTTGTTAGAAGCTGTGGCTCTTTTGGAATTTCCACTAGTTTACTCAAGCATCCCAGTGAAAAAACATTGAATTTACTAAGGTAATGTAGATTCAGGGCAAGACATTTAACTACAATTCTCCTCTTCCCATCCTAAGTTTATTTCTACCCCTGAGTTCCTTCTAGAAGGAAAAAGGCAGGCAATGCTAAATTAGACCATCTCTTTCCAACTCCACATTGTGACTTGTTGCCATGTTTTCTAGCCCCGGATCTTTACAATCAAAGTAGTTTATAAATCATTATCTTCCCTATCTATTTCCTCCAACCATTCTCTTCCTCAGGTGATTTTGTGCCCCTAATGGCACACTTCTCCAATCAGCATACCAAACCAAGAACTGCCTTAGCTAGGTGTTCTAAATAGTATTTTTGTTTGTTTGTTTGTTTGTTAACTAAGAAGTGAGAGGTTTGTTAAAAAATAAACCTTTTATTTGGACAAAAAAATGTGTAATAAATTAGATCATATTATATTTTTTGTCTTGTTTTTTGAAAAAGTTTTGATAAAGCTTCCATAGAGACGCCAATGTATATTAATGGAGGATAAGCTAGTTTCATGAAAGCCTGAAATTGGTGCTATGATTTTGATCTAGGAAGCCTATTTCCTGCCCCATTTAGCTCCTCAAACCAACTAGCTGGTGTCATTTTTAAAGATGTATTTATTTGGCCTCCATTTTCTCATGAGGGTAAAGACCAGTAAGTTCTTAAGATGTTGTTAGCCAAATAACATCTTAGTCTGAATTTGCCAAGAGTGGAATCAGTGAAGAAGCCAGTACCCCAAAGATACCTGCATTTCTTATTTCTCAATGGACAGTGCTGAGAAAGGCTTAATCCATATTATAGATATCTCCCCTCAAAGGCAGCCAAAGGCTTCAGGCTGACACTCCTGTGCTGGGAACTAAGGAAAGGTTGAAAGAGGTAAAAAGAGACTGATCTCCCATTTTAAGAAACTGTGCATTACAGAGGTTCTCACAGGACTTCCTGCAGGAACTATATCTGAGCTCCAAGAAGGAAGAGCCAGCATTTTGATACATGCCAGGCAGACATTATTGACAACAGTATATATTAGAGAAATAGAAACAGAGAGGACCAGACCTTTGCCCAGGAAATGAAGGACTTTCCTGTTTCTCTCTCCTTCCTTTCTACTCCACAGCTGGAAGAGATAAAACAGTTAGAGGTAGGAGAGAGAGAGCCCCAGTCCTCCCACCCCATCTTGTAGTTTCTATAGATTTTATTCTTACTTGTTTGGGGAAAGGAGAGTAAAAGTGCTTTGTATAAAATACAAGGCCATCTATAGGGAAGACAGTTAGCAGTCATGTAATGGCCAGAGGAGAGAAAGAGCAATTAAGAGGATCGTTTTCTTAACTATGTAAATGTCTAACCAATGTACTGTATACTTGAAACTAATAATAAAATAAAATTTTGAAAATACAAGGCCATCTAAAAAGAAAATGTACCAACTGTTAAATACTAAAATGAAACTATTCACATAACTCAAAGTGTCTTAAAGTATATACTTTGAACTGAAGGCATTAAGGGAAACACCTACTCTGGGAAAGAGATACTAAGTGTCACACAGAAGGGGATATTTATTAAAAAAGTAAAATCATTTCTTTATGCCAATGAACACAGACTTCTTCCATATTGCGATTACATTACTTTTTGTGTTATTGAGCACTGACCTGGCATATCTTAGGTGCTGTAGCAAACAACATATATCTGTGAGTCACACTTTTGAAATAAATTGTCAATTCTTTATACTTTATGTTTATTCTGTAACATATAGCACTAACTATTCTAGCATATCCATGTTGGATTGACCAGGTTAAAAAATATATTCAAAATGATTCTACTTATACAAAAATGAAAATGGCAGAGGCAAACTTGGGTTCAGTTTATCATGAAATGTGATTTGAGATCCTATAAGAATAAAAATAAAGCTTCTTATGCGAGTATAGGGATAAGAGCCTGAAAGGAGAGGTCGCAAGTTGGCTTCAAAGTGTAGGATATAAAATATTACTAAATGCTGGTTGAGCTATTGCTAGTACGTGTGTTGAAGTCTATTCTGTTGGTCAGTGGTCAGCAGACAGAAGAGACTGCTATCCTTACTTGATCAAACTAGTTCATCCAGGCTACATTGAAGAAAGATTTAATATTGAATAGCCCCTCCCCATGTAGTTATATATATATTAGTTATACATAAATATTAGTCATATATTAGTTGTTATACATTTCCCATAGAGAGATACTGTAATACATATAGTTAAATAGTTAAAAAGATGGCTAATAAACACTGATATTAAGTGAACTAGTATGATTTAGTATTAAATTTATCTTAGATTTATCTCCATTAATTTTAAAATTGACACTATAGACTAAATTCTATGCTGAAAAGAAAAAGTGATTCAACTCCAATTTTTATCTAGAAGTTTTAATTTGTAACTGATTTCCCATACCAATTGTGTAATTTCTTATAAGCAAAAAACCAGTAAACAATATAAATATCATGTTGATATTTATTCGTCTAATTAGTTGTGTTTCCAAAAATCCTTTTAATATTCAATATTAAACATTCCATAATCCTCTAAGGAAGAAATATCATCACCAATCATGAAATTAAGCGGAGCTTACAGAATTACATATTTTTGTATTTTATGTTTTAATATGCATAATACGTATTAGGTATTAAAAGGATTTGTATATAAGTGATTTTTAGAACCTGTGTCTTGTAACTGAAGAAATAACCATTATAGTTTTCATAGAGAACATTTAATCTTATTGTTTTTATATCTCATCATGATGAAGTGTTTTAGATCATTAAAACTCTTTTTATGCCCCACCGTCTGCATCTAAGATGCAAGCACGCCATTTAACTGGAGTGTATTATTCTGTGTTCTCCACAGGCCTGAATGGAAGGTCACTTTGACCTGCTGCACATTTTTACTTAAGAACTGCTTTTAACAATAAGCCACTAGTGTACTTGTTTCTGGGCTGACTTGAGTTTTTGGCACTATATGAAAAGCATTTGGAAAGTGTAAGTAAAAGCCTTCCGTTTCAGGAGAAATAATGGCCCCATTTGCCATGGAAACTGGAGGACTTTATGAAAATGCACTCAACTGTTTTCTGTAGTGAGCCTAAAATTATTCTAAAAATAAGTTGTATTCCTGGCATTTGCTAGCCAATGAACAAAGATTTCATCTCATAAGGCTTTCTCTTTCAGAGAAAAATGCCACACCATTTGAATATTTCATTTTTCCTATTGTTTCAAAGGTATAGAAAAATATAAGTATTACACATAGTAGTAAGTTTTTAATTGAATTAAACTAAATGGTTTTTGAAGGGCATAATAATGTGAGTACTGCCTCTAACACAGACTATAATTAAAGAGACCAAGTATAACATTGTTCTTCAAAGTGAGAATAAATGGTATTTAAACTTTTTTTCTGTCCTTTCTACAGGTTATTTTTATTTATGCCATGGGAAACAAACAAAATAAAAGACTAAAAGATTACGAAAATATTAGCAGACCGATATGAGTGAATAGAAACAAAGGATCATTGTCTCTGACCAGAAGTCCTATGTTACATCCCTTCATTGAATCAAGATCCTTTAGTTGTTTATGTGGGCACAGGGGGTGAAGTTATGTTCTGCTAACTTCAATGTGGGTGCCCTTCGCAAGGGAATCTATTGCTTAATTAAAGTCTAAAGAGACCTCATGTCAGGAGGCAAAAGCTGACAGGCTGAAACTGTGAAAGAACAGAGTAAATAAATTTCTCAAAATGAGGTGCTCCAAGAGGCAGATAAAGTTGAGACAAGATTCACATTTATACTTACATGTCCTCACTGGCTTGAGAACATATTCATACGGTCATAGAATCATACTAGACAGATTAGGCCATTGAATAACAGAAACATTCATTTACTCAGTTTTCATTCAATAAATAAATATTGAGTGCCTGTATGTTCCCGGCACCAAGATAGCTGCTAGGAATAAAGCAATGACTGATTCTGGCTTCAAATATGTATTGTTCTTTGGTGGCAAAGTGCCTAAGAACTTCACAGATATTATTATAAGGAGAGAAAATCACTTCTCTAAAGCTGCTTGAGGGTGACTAATTTACAGGGAGAGGTGATTATAGAAATTTAGCTCATTGGCTCCAATGCCCATAACTCAAGGGGGTATAAACATATAATTTATTGTTCACACCAGGACGCTTTGAGAGTGAATCAGGATCACAGGTGTGAACGGGGACTCCTTAGTAGATCACCACACATATAATCTCTCTGTATAATGTATATTTTTGGGACTAACTAAAAAGTTGTTGTTGTTTTTTTTCCTGTATAATTTACTATCATTTAATTGGTAGGGATTCTTAAGGGTTTCTATTTTACAATTTGATTGGTGATGCATAAATTACTGAAACAGCACGCAGTTAAAAGCCTGGTAATAAAACTTACTGACCCAACTCCAGATACTGATAGCAGAGTGATTCAGCTGGGCAGACAAGCTTGAGTTTCAGAAATATGACTCTGCCTTAGTCAACATTTTTATGAAGAGTTAGGTGAAATTATGGCAGACCTGCTCGTCATATGTGCAAATAACCCAACGCTGAGAAACTTAATGAAACTCCTGGCTCTAAGAAGTTCTTAATAAACCAGAACAAAGACAACTTTTAAAGTTGGTACATTATGGGAATAGATGTAAGATAATGAACTCACATTTAAACAAGCAAACAAAATCTACTGTATAAATATGACAAGTAAGAAATGCGGCTTAATGGCAATATTTGTCAAAGAACAGAGACATTTTAGCGATTAATGCTAACTCTAGAATGGTAGTGTAAAGCTTTGGCAGAGATTTTATAGAAAGGATGCATGCTTTAGCCAGACGACTGGGCAAGAGTATACCTCCCGATCCTGAGAGTCTTTATTCTGGAAATGTGAGAGAAGAGATTGTATCTTATTTACAACTGTCCCCTAGCTATAGAAGGCATCTAAAATGTGGTTGTTGAATGAATCAATAGATACATTATGAACAATGAGAGCTTAAATGAAGTTGACAGATTTTGTACAAGTCTGTACCATATTTCATTAGTGACCCATCTATTTCCTTCCCTGAGATCTTCTTATCCAATTTCTCTCACTTTTGTGGAGTATTGTCATTACCTTCTTTTCTAAATGAAGTTAGAAGATTGAATATCAGAACCAAGAAGATCTAATCATTTTGTGAAGGCAGGTCTTGTAAATCAACAGTAATTTTTTTCTCACTATGTTAAAGCATTATTGACATAAGAGTTATCAAGCACATCTAGAAGATAATCAGCAACCTCACCTCACCTAGTGAACAGACGAGTTTGAGCAAGCTTTTCCTGAAATATCTTGTTATCCACACCCATATTTACTTTTATTTCTCCTGGAGGCACAATGTTGCTCACAGATACAGGCTGAGTGTTTATACACCCAGGAGAAGAAATGGCACGTTTATGCTTTCTAGCCGATCCCCACCCCTTCATGAAATTGAGAGTCACTGGTATACTCCTTCTGTTCATTTTAAATCTTATTTCAATTATCCAGTTGCTTGAAAAAGCAGATGACTAGGGTTTGAATTACCTTGACTCCTCAGTTCCACTGCTTAAATCCACATGATAATTACCATTTGGTCATTGCATTTTACACTATGCTCAGTGGGACCTGGTCTAAGAGGAGCAATCTTTTCTTTTTCATGATCATTTAAAGACAGAGTAGCAAAAGCCTATGCGTGAAAGGGGCCGAAAATTATTATGCGCGCGCACACACACACACACACACACACATAAAAAACTGGAGCATTATTTAATATATAAATTCTGCATTATAGAGTATTATAATCTATAAATAACAATCTATAAATTAGGTCCTCTAATTCTAGAGATAGAACTCATTATAGGTATTTTTAATTAAATAATTTAATTTACACAGTTTAAACTATTTCTCAATGAAAATTTTAGAGCAAACTCTGCTGCTAAGTAAACTTACTCAAAGCAGTTCTACTATGCCCAAGATTTTCATTATTTAATGTGAACTGGATTTCTTTTAATTTTTAAATTTTTTAGGTAGACATTATTTTGAAGAAATGATACATTTTCATCACTATATAGACAACCTTGTTAAAAAAGCCACATGTTTTTTAAACAATTTCAAACTCTAAATTTCACAGCTATGGTAAATATATGTGTGCGTGTTTACACTGTTCTCATTACTAAATGTTGTAGGCTGCTTTCTATACAGTTCTGCCAGAGAATATCCATTCATTTGGCAACAGTATATTTAGACAATAGGAAAAGGCAATTTATGAAGCTGAGCTCTGAAATATCCCATTTTTGCTTATGAATGGAAACTCCTCTCACTATTTGCTAGGAAAACAAATCTGGATACGAGCTTTGGCAAACTAATGAATGTGTCTGCTCCTGAAACAATTTTTTGTTTTGTTTTGTTTTTGATTTCAAGTAAACTTATTGGGCATAGATGACAGGTTAATAAAAGGAACCTAGCAAGATGCTGATCATTTCTAAGCATGTTTAGTCTCTGGAGTTTGGAAATGCTCACTGGCACTTCTTTTAAATCTGTAGAAACGGTATCCCTCAAGTAAGAGACATTTGTATTTGCGATTTTGGTAAACTAGGACTCTTCAAGAAATTAAAATAGAAACAGGGGTTCTATTGGATGGTAGATTCAATGTAAATTTGCAGTGGCTAGGCCACCACCAGGTGGGGATATGATAGAAGAAATTCATCTGCAATACACAGTAGGTGCTCAACAATTACTTTCAAACATTGTTTAAGATGTCCTAATTTACTGTTTTTTTTCTGATAGATGTTTCTTACCGCTTTCTCTTTAAAGATGTAAAACAAATATAAACGAATACATGAGTAGAATAATTTCTGTCTTCGGAAGAAACATACATATTTAACAGAGTTCAATAGGCAAGAGCCAACTAAGCCACATGTTATAAACATTTAAATTAAAATCTGCATAGGGTTTAAAGCAAAGAACTTGGTACTAAATTTCCTTTGAAGAATAGAAAATTTTCAGATACTTTTAAATACCATATTAGATGTTCACCTGTGTGACTTTCAGCAAATTATTTAATCTCTGTGCATTATTTCCTCATCGTAAAATGGAGCAAATGATACAGCACAATGCATAAGGTTATTGTGAGGATTAAATTAGTTAATATAAGTAAAGTGCTTTGAATAGTGGAAAATAATAACAGAATTTTACTGAGTAATGTGGCATTAAATGAGACCTCAATTATGCAATATCATCAGGAATTTAATTTTCTCATTTTGAAGATGTTATGGCTAAGCGATAACCTCTGAAGTATCAAAACCAATGTAAGAAAATTGATAATCAACTTCCTAAATGAATTATTTATTTCACTGACTCGATACTCTGACACAATTTTGATGGACAAAGGTTATTTTATAAACATCAAGTATTTTATCATAATATTCCAATGCTAATATGAATTGGAGAAGCTCTTTGCTCTTACACAAAATGGCCAATGATGCTGTAATTTTAGGTTTGCTGTGTCCTTTTTTTCTTTCTCCTTCTTCTTCTCTCCTTGAAACTAATACTATCTAAGACTGTCTCATAGCGGCATTGTATTTCCAGAATTTCCCCCAATATTTACTAGGAAATTGAAGGGGCCTTCATATGACACCAGGTAGTTAAGTCTGAAAATAAGTAATGTTAGTTTTACCCACAATTCTAAGTCAACAGGCTTCTTTCTGAGGAATTGTTTTTCTGCTTTGAAGAAGATACACTCAACGACTGTTATTTCTACCAGTTTACACTTTTCCCAGTTCTCTTATCAGAACTTATGAGTTCATGGCTTTGTTTTGGATGGTAGACATTTGCGAATATGTTTTTTGCTAGCTATATGGAGGAAAGAGCTTCTGGATTTCTTTTTTGACACAGGTGAAAAAAAACAACAGTTCACAAAATGTGATCATCAAAAAATTGGAAATTAGTATTGTCTCTTTACATCAGCAAAATTATGTTCGCTGCGGATAGTCTGTTCCAATGGATGCTTATTTATTTTATAAAGGCATTGTTGAAGAATCTGCCAAAATTTCCCCAGTACTAAGTTTCAGGCAGTACAGTGAAGCAGTTAAATAGTATGGAAAAAAAAAAATTCTAGTGATCAATTGCAACTAGGTGGACTAGGGCCCCTACAGGACAATCAAGATGCAGGAAGAGATTAAGAAAGCATTTTCCATCAGAGCTGTGCATCACCAAGAAATTAAAAGGCTAGTGTCATGAAACTTCTTTCTTAAATAGCTTTTAAGATCCAAACTTAATTCAATCATTTGTTTTCCTTTTCTCAACTTCTAGCTTTAGCAATAGTGCACACACAGGGTATTCCATTAGATGGTTCTTTTGCATAAACAAAATTATGAAATAATTCTTAGTTGTTCTTTCCTCAATGAAACTTTTCAAAGTGGTCCTCTGTATAATTATCTTGTAATTTCTGAGTGTGGGTCACTAGAACCTCAAACTGGATTTATAGAGCAAGATTCAGAAGAGGAGTGAGTTGAAATGAGTGAGATATGATAAATGCTGCCTTAACCCCAGGAGGGCTGAGAGTCAAAGAAAAAGAAAAGCTCAAAACTACTAAATATCTAAACCCTAAACTCCTTTCAAACCAATGATAAGAGTGATTTGTAACTAAGAAACCAGGTTATGAGAAAATGATCTTTAAAGGTTCTATAAAGGCAGGTGATATAAATGTCTCTGTTAGAAAATAATTTTAGCGAAATATTTTCCATCCGGAATAGCAAAATAATTTAGCTGTTGAACTTCTTCTACCTCCATTTAATTTAAACTATGTAAACCCTAAATTGTCCTAATTAAAGTCTGTCATTAACTTTGAAATCTCAATTTGGCATACAAAATCTGGCATAAAGTGACATTAAATATTTTTATCCAGTCATAAATTATCAAATTACTTCATGAGATGTTTCTAAAGAAAAGCAAGATGAGCTAAGGCAATAGATTAGTGATCTGTATGATTTTTGATAAGCATATTATGCAGTTGCAAATTCTATGTCATTTATTTTTTTAATTGGCAGAGAAAATAAAACATTTCTGTAGTTTCTGGGCGTAAAAAATGTTCTAGAATCTCTGCAATTGGCAGAGCAGGAGCATAAGAAATGCATGTGGGGGGAGAGATGCTTAGTTTATGAAAATTCTGAAGTTGTACATGTGGTACAAATATAAGAGCCCCTCTCTTTCTTACCCTGAGGAACTATAGCATGCTTACAGCCAGTACTTTCTTAACTCATACTACTGCTCTCAACATTTTTATTGATAACTATGTGTTGAATAACTCCATGCACAAGGTCCTTTGAGAAACATAAATGTAACTAAGTCATGTTATATTTATAGTATAGCTAAAAGGGAAAGACATATATGTACATGAATAATAGTTCTAAAACAATATAGTATGCACACATCTAGTTCAGACTATGAGGACAGTAAATACTATTATTGTTGATTGGGCAAAGCATTCTTGGGCACATATGAATGGCTTTGAGCCTGGGACACTATTTTACGAAGAGATCAAAAGTCCTCATAGTTTGGGCTGAGCTTTTCACCTTGTATTTTTTTCTGTTCTGGACTCAATGTGAACTCTTTTGTTTTGCTTAAGCGCAAGTGTCAATGGCCTGCAAGTCTGACCCCAGCTTTCTTGTCCCATGGGGAGGGATCCTCCAGCTTCCACTGTAGCAGGAAGTGGGAGATGTCATCAGCTGTAGAGTGATCTGCTGGCCATGTGGATAACCGAATTGCAAGGGGATTGGATGTGTGCACTCTCTCTGTCCTCTGCTGTAGTAAATACCGGACCACTTGAGCTTGGCGTGCATGTTGTTTGTTCTTAGCAACGTTGAATCCTATGCTGAACTCTTTCCTGGGTGGCACTTACTTGCCTTTTAACCTTGCCGTGCGCTCATATTGCATTCAAATCCACGGCACAGCCAGACCACCCATTAGCAGAGAAACAATCAGAGTCTGGAAGTAGAAGGAATAGCACTCAGTGTCAATAGTCTAGAGAGATTCATTGAGGAAGCAGGCTTTGAGCTGGATATTGAAAATGAGTTGGATTTTGATAAATAAATAAATACTCAGAGGCCTCTCCGGTCACATGTTTGGCATGTAGAATTGTGTAGAGTGGAGATCAAAGGGCTTGCTCAGAGGCTGGAGCTAAGGCTTGTCTGACTGGAGTGGAGAATTCATGTAGCAAAACAGTGGGTCAAAAGATCGGAAAAGCAGATCAGAATTGAGCTACGATGGCATAATCGTCTTGAATTCGATTTCCTAGATCAGTAAATTACAATAGAGAAAATATATCAGGGAATCATTTTCAAAAGACAGATGCCCAATTATCACATAAGATTTTCAGTTGGAGTATAAGTTTAAATTGAGAAAGTTCCCCAAGATGGATGTCGATTCACTCTAATGATCCTGAAAATTCCTAACTGCTGCTGTAGCATGGACCCTGACCCATGAGAGTGGAAGCAAATCAGAAGAATATCGGTCCTGCTACAGACCTGGGTAAGGCAGTGGGGGGTTCTAAACTCTGAGCTGTGGAATGACGCAAGCAATGTGCTTCTTAGAAAAACTGATAAACTACAGCAGAAGGATGAAAAGGAATAAGGTATGCAATCCAGTTTGTCTTTTTGAAACCATGATGTATTCAGAGAATCAATTAGACTTATAGCAGCTGGAATATAAATAAAAGGAGACACATGAATAGATTTGGGAAATGCATTAGTGTTAGAGAGATGAGAGAGATAAAGTTCTTTCTGAAGACTGGCGACTATTTACTGGAAAAACCTATGATAACCCTCACAGAAATAGCAATCATGTTTTAGGCATGTTCAGATAAAGGAGAGTTATATAAGGGTTAAAATACAGTGTCAGACCTGGATTTGAATCTTGATTCAGCTTCTTTCTGACAGCTGTTCTTGCATATGTTACTAAACCAATGTAATTTTTTTTCCAACTGTCGAATAGAAATAGAATAGAATGTGTTCCATAATGTTATGAGGTTGTGTTATCTCCAGAGAAACAGAACCAATAGTTGTGTGTGTGTGTGTGTGTGTGTGTGTGTGTGTGTGTTTAGTTCTATTCTGAGTCCAAAGGCCTGAGAACCAGGAGAGCAGATGGTATAAGTCATGGCCTAAAACCATCACTCTTAGGATCCAAGAAGAGCCAGTGTTTCAGTTCATATCTGAAGCCAGGAAGAACCAATGTTCCAGCTCAAGGCAGGAGGAAATTCCCTTTAACCTGGGGGAAGATCAGCCTTTTTTTTTTATTCCATCTTCACCTTGTTGAGTAAGGCTCACTTACATTAGGGAAGGCAATCTGCCTTCCTTAGTCTACTGATTCAAATATTAATCTCATCCAGAAACAATAACTTCACAGACACATCTAGAATAATGTTTAACAAATATCTGGGCATGCCATAGAACAGTCAAGTAGATGTACAAAATTAAGCATCACAGAGGCCAAGTTATATAATTCATGTAAAAGGCTCAGCAAACTATGCTGCACAGGTAGTGTGTTACATATAGTAAATATTCAATAAATTTCTTTTTTTGAGGATGATGATAATGGCAACTGTGAGACAAAAATCCTAAAATACCTAATGGTTGGTTTAAGGTTTGGGAGTGAAACATTTTGAGTCATTCTTTTATACTAAGATGTTAGACTCATAAAATGAGAATAATAAGATTTTTAAAAATGAGTATAAAATCATTTTCTTGAATAAGAAAAGGAAGCTCAGAGTAAAAAAAATGACTAAGACCTGTATTGAAGTTTCCAGAATCAAGGCAAGGTCAATAGTGCTGTAAAAGAATGCAAAACGAGAAAGGGACTTATATTTGAAAATTAGCTATCATTGGTGACCTTTGCAAGTTTAATTTTAACTGACTTGGAGTGATTTAAAAATGTTCCCAAGATCCAGAGGCAGTCAAATATCAAGCTACATTCCCACTAATCACCATTCTTAATGGAGAAACTTACAATGGATAGTGTATTTGTTGCCATGGACGGGGTAGCTTACATACAGAAATTTATTTTCTTATAATTCTGGAATCCAGATGGCCAAGATCAAGGTGTCAGCAGGGTTTGTTCCTTCTGAGAGCTATGAAGAAGAGGCTGTTTCATGCTTATTCCCTAGCTTCTTATGGTGTTTGCTGGCAATATTTGGTGTTCTCTGTAGTTGGTGTGTTTCCTGTGTCTTCACATCCTCTTCCTATAGGACATGTTGTTTTCACTTTATATAACATTCTTTTTGTAAGGACACCAGTCGTGTTAAATTAGAGACACATCCCAATGCAGTATGCACTTCATGTTAGCTAATTACATCTGAAACATCTTATTTCTAAGGTCACGTTCTGAGGTGCAGGAGATTAGAACTTTAACATGAATTTTGGAGGGATGCAATTCAGGCAATAACAGATATGATGTGTGTTTTCAAATATTTAAAATGTCTTTAGAAATAAGCTGATTTTTGTGCATTAGTACACAAGGTAGAAATGAGAGATAAGGAAGGAGGGAAGGAAGAAGGGACAAACTAAGAGTGGGATGGAGGGAAGATGAGAGAATTTCAGCCATGCAAATTTTCTGGTGCAGAAGGAAACACTTTTTCAATCGTAAGAGAAATCCAGTGATAGCCTATGCTTTCTCACAAAGTCTAAACTATCTAGAGCAGTGGTTCTCAAGTGGGACCACTCTGCCATCCTCTGAGACTTTCAACAATGTCTAGAGACATTGTTCATTCAGGAATGCTGCTAATCATCCAATGTAGTGAATAAAAGCCCCACATGACAAAAAATGGTCCAAACTGTCAGTAATGCCACAGTTGAGAAACCTTGCTTTACAGAGCATTTAGAAAGGAACCTTGTAGAAGACATTCCTACACCAGCAGAGAGTTTCAGGTAAACAGTACTAATATATATTCTAATACCAAGATTCTGTGACATTGACATTTATTTGGAGTCAGTTCATTTGGAATTGTTTCTTTTCTTTACACCATGACATTGTGATTGTAATAATCAATGCTATCAGCAATTATTATCTCCAACTCATGTATTTAAACACCACCTTAAATTGTCTTGATGACTGATTCTTGTCTCTAGTGTTGAACTTACTATCTATTCATTCAACCAGTAGATGAATAGACTACATATACATGCCTTGTTCTAGGTCCTAGAGATACAGATGAGAATAATGCAGATATAAGCCTCTACCTACATGAAACTTACATTCTAATGAGGGATGTAATAACAAATGAATGAATAAGTACAGTATATAATAAGTCAGGGTGATGAAGCTAAGGAGAAAAGTGGATCTGACAAGAGAATCACAGAAGTGCCAAAGAAGGTAGTAAAAGATGGCATCGTGTATAAGGGGACATATAAACAGAGATCTAAAAAGGAAGTGAGGGAGTAGTCATATCTGGGAGAACAGTTATTTTTCTATTGCTAAACTTCTAAATGAAAGAGAGTTTGGGCCATATCGTGCTTATTTAACATATATACATAGGGCTATACACATGGAAGGTAGACTTAATAAATGCTATTAAGATTCCGGAGAGGTCTTAATAATATTTTTCTATGTTTCAAAATGTTCTTTTCTTGGTTTCAGGTTTTAGAATTCCAGTGAGAAAAGACTGTTTGAGATTCAAGAACTCATTTCTGGTCCACAGTAGAGATACTTTACTTTGTCTCTTCCTTCATTACTGAGTTATACTGACTAAACTGTTACCGACTCTGCAATCCTGGTTTGTCAGTCTCTTGCAGGCAGACCTAAGCCTTTTTCAACTCACAGGTATATGTTTAAAAAATCTCTAATGAATAAAGGAAGGGATTATAGTCATAATGACAGATTTTTCTGTTAATTTTTATATTGAAAAATTACATGCTTACATGAGTAGAGAGGGTGAAATGATACATCCAATATCTATTTTTAGTAGTTGTTAAAATTTTGGGCAGATTTTCAAGTAATTTATAGAAATGTGACCCATGGAATAGTAAGTGGTTACCACTCATTTCTGTATATTTTTTAAAAGTGAAAATTAATGAACATAAGTAAAGCAATCTTTTAGTTATGGAAGACTGAAATGATTACTAGGAACCCAGTATTTAGAGACATTCTTCTCCCTAACAATGCTCAAATACTTCTGGAATGGGTCTGGATGTCATTTAGTGAGAATTAATTAAGCTACAGTTCTTGTATAGACAATCAGCTCATAAATATCATCTAAAGAAATGTGTGAGCCTGTTTCTCTCTATTTCTTACCTTGAGAGTTAGACTTCCTTTCATAACATTTCCCATTCAAGATTTCCATGAGTATATGTTGCAACTTAGTTCTATTTATGTGCCATTATTCAGAGTGGAGGGGTGAGGGAGAAAAAACTGACAGTATGATGTCTTAAAGTACCCTGTACTCCCTAAGGATGCTACATTTCCTACTAAGGACTTATTTATTGTCACCCCCTACAGAACTTCAGAGTATTTCTCTCTCTAAAGGTTTATGCCAGCCTGACCTCTCCCTTGCAGGTCGCCGAATCAGACATTTCAGAAGGGAACTGTGCTTCAGAAATAATACGTGCTTTGCAGGTAAAATAAATGTAGTCACTGTGAAACTTGCATCTGGGCAAAAAGTCTTAAGCAAAATATGAGCTATTATTATTATTCAATAATTGAAAAAATGTAAACAAGATAAACATAATCTTGAAAAGACCTTTTTAAAAATCAATACGCAAGAACGTCTGGTGTAAATTTTTGTGATTATATGTGAAACTCAATTCAGGAATTCAATTTCCATACTTTCCATCATAAGCATCAATAACTTACATAATAATGGTCTCAACTATTAGTAATAAAATTTTTGAAGTACATCTTCTTCCACTTTATGCATGCACTGACCTTTGCCAGAGTGAGAAGACTTTAAACAGTTTGCCCCCATCACTCCCTCAGACTCAACATTATGGACAACTACACATAATTTAACGTATCCTCCATCTGAAGTCCATTCTCTACTCCACTGACATAGTATTAAATTTCTTAGTAATGCATAGAAACCACTTTATTCTGCATGGTTGGAATTGCTATTTTATGTTTGGAAATGTATTATGTGTCAAGAAGAGTGTGAATAACAAATATCTGTGTTTCTGGCCAACTGGTATTCATATACTTTAAAATCTGAGCAAATATCATGAGCATTGGGATTGATTTCTCCAAAACATAACGAAATCTAAAATTTATACCTGTGTGCCTGTAAAATGAAGCCCTCTGTGCTATTCATCTCTTCAGTGTTTTCCTTCTAACTAGACTTTCTATTCCAAGAAAATTGGCAGGTAGCAAATAACCGCAACGGGCATTCAAATAACAAATCAATATTTGTCCTGATTTAGAAGGAAGATCACATCTATATCAGTGCAGTAAAAAGGCTTCAGATAGTTTAATATTAAATGGGAAAAAAATCTAGGAGACATGCTAAATAGGAAAATGGTATGCCGGCAATGAAAGTGCATAACCAGTTATTCAATGAAAAATGCATAGAATTTTGGAGGTGAAACTTCAGAGGTGTGCTGGTCCTAACACCCTGGATTACAAGTGAGATAATCAAAGTTCAGAGAAAGTCTTGCCAAAATAGAGTTAGATAGTTCAATGTGACTGCAGGCCAAGCCTCCTGATACTGTTGTTTTTCATTCTATCATTTTTTTCCCACTGATTTTTCTGTGCTAGATGGTGACAAAATGAACAACTTGTATCTAGAAAAGGCTCTAAATTGAGAAAAATTTTATTCCCAATTAAGAAATTTCTACTTAACCAAGTTTGGAAGATAAATTTTTCTTTTGCTCTCTCTCTGTGTGTGTGTGTGTGTGTGTGTGTGTGTGTGTGTGTATCTGCGTAACACACTTAGTGAGATATCACTCACATTCCATACAGTTCAATGTTTTTAGTATATTCAGTAATAGTGTTCCATCGTCACCATGATCAATTTCAGAAGATTTTTATTCCTATACACATTAGCAATTATTCTCCATTTCCCTCCTTCCCTGCAGCTCTGGTGACAACTAACCTACCTTCTCTCTCTAAATAATTGATTATTCTGGAAATTTCATATATAGAATCGTATAATATGTAGCCTTTTGTGAGTAGCTTCTCTCACTTAACACAATGATTTTAAGGTTGATCTATGCTGTAGTGTGTATCTGTACCTCACTTTTTAACTGCTGAAAAATATTTTATTGTAGAGCTATTCCCCATCTTATTTATCCTCTATCAGTTGCTGAGCATCTGGGATTTTTCCATCTTGTAGCTCATGTGAACATTCATATACAGTTTTTGTGTGGATAGATTTTTGTTACTCTCCACTATATATCTAGAAGTGTAACTACTGGTTTCAATTCTATGTTTAACATTTTAAAGAACTGCTAGACTGTTTTCCAAAGGCTCTACACCATTTTACATTGCTACCAGCAATGTATGAGAGTTTCATTTTTTCCACATCTTTACCAACACTTGTTATTATTGGTCTATTTGATTATAGCCAATGTAGTTGTTAGAGGAAGTCCAACATGTCACATCATGGAGAGGCTGACCTAGGGCTGTTCAGGGCAATCAGAGGCTCTTTCTCTGTCCTTGAAATGTACTGTATGCTCACCATTTCCACATTAGGAGGCATTTTTAAGGACCCAGCCATCTGAGAGTAATGTGTTGTTGAGATCATCTGGATGATGTACGTGACTAACGTGAGTTAAGGTCTCTATATAAAACTTTAAGATTCCGGTAGGTGGGTGTGGTGATCTATTCATGTATGGCCACCCAAGAAAAGCCTCATATGTAAGTTTCCTTGCTTATTAAACACACCATCTACCAATCTGGAGAAGCCTGACTCTTTCTTTGGTCTCTCCTTGACCTTTGTGTATGGAGGCCAATTTGCAAAGCAACTGTAGTAGATAAGCGATATCTCAGTGTGGTTTGATTTCCATTTCCCTAATTACTAATGATATTGAGCATCTTTTCATGAATTTATTGATCATTTATACATCCTTTCTGGAGCAATGTCTATTCAGATTGTTTTGCTCACTTTTTAAATGGGCTGTTATTGTTATTTTTATTATTAGTTGAAAGTTATATATTCAATATATGAGTCCCTAATTAAATATATAATTTGCAAATATTGTCCTCCATTCTCCAGGCTGTGTTTTTACTTTCTGATGGTATCCTTTGAACCAAAAATGTTTTAATTTTAATGGAATTAATTTAACTCCTCTTTTATATATATATAGTTGTTACCTGTTATTTTGCTGTCATCCTTGGTTTGGATTGTAGGTGGTAAGTATTCATTCTTAAGTATGATGGTGGCTGTGAGCTGTTTATAGATACTCTTTATTTGACTTAAAAAGTTGCCTTCTCTTTCTAGTTTGTTGAGTGTTTTTATTATTAAAGGGCATTGGATTTTGTCAAATGCTTTTTCTGCCTCTAGTGAGATTGCCCTGTGGTTTTGGTCTACTCTTCTATTGATAAGTAGTATGAAGTTAACTGATTTCACATGCTATAGCAACTTTGTACTTCTGAGATAAATTCTACTTTGCCATGATTCTCTTTCGTTCCTAATATCATCTCCCTCTTTTTCTTTCTTACTCTAAAGGCTTGTCAAATAAGTTGATGTTAAAAAAAATACAAAACTTTGGTTTCTTTGATTTTCCTTATTGTTTTCTATTCTTTATTTTATTAATTTCTGCTCCAGTCATTATTTTCTTTCTTCTGGTTGGTTTAGGTTTAGTAAACTCTTCTTTTTTTCAGAGTCAAGGTTACATTATTGAGTTAAGATCTTTGATCTTTTTAAATATAAGTGTTTACAACTATAAAGTTTCCTCTAAATACTACTTCCTAGAAGTTTCGATATGTTGGATCTCCATTTTCATTCATCTTAAAGTATTTTCTAATTTCTTTTATGATTTCTTCTTTGACTTATTGGTTATTTTAGAGTATGTTTGATTTTCAATTTTGATTTGAATTTTCCAATTTTCTTTTATTATTTGTTTCTAAATGCATTGCATTGATGTCAGAGAACATACCTGGTATGATTTCAATCCTTTTAAATTTATTGAGGTTTTTATATGGATTTCCATGATACTTATGCTGGAGAATGTTTAGAATGTTTCATTTGCCCTCGAGAATATATTTGTGTATTATCTGAGATAAATTTTTATACAATGATATGATAAAATGTATAGATATCGAGTACACGATTCAATGGATTTTGATGAATGTGCACACTTGAGTAACCACCACCTGAATCATGATGGATCATCAACCCTGAAAATTCCTTTGTGCCTTCTTCTGAGACAAATGCACCCCCAATAGATAATCATCATCTGATTTCTATTACCATATTTTAGTTTGACTTGTTTATGTGTGCTAAATACATGGACTTGTATGAATTCTTATGTGTCACACCTTTTTATCACTCTGCTTAATGTTTTTAAGATTTATGCATATTGGTGTGTAAATCATTTTATTGTTTTTATTGTTGAGTTTTCCACTGTATGAATATACCACAATTTGCTTATCAATTTTCTTGTACATTGGCTTTAGTTTTTAGGTTTTGCTGTTGTGAATAGAGTGACATAAACATACTTGTACATATCTTTTTTATACACGTATTTGTGTTCCTGTTGGATAAATATGGAGAAGATTTGCTGAATCAGAGTGTAGGTGTAATTTTAGTTTTATAAGGAACTGCCAAACATTGTTCTTAAGTCATATTAATTTATACACCCACAAAAAAATGTATGGGAGTCCTATTTCTATATATATTCACAACTTTAATGTGCTCACGTGTTTTTCTATTTAGTTTTATCCATTCTAGTAGGTGTAAAATGGTATCTCATTGTGGATGCAATGCGAATCCCTGATGATTAATAATGCCAAGCATTTTATATCTTTTTAGACATATATTTTCTTTTTTGAAGTATTTTTTCAAGTCTTTTGCCTAATTTTTATCAAGTTACTTGTTTTTTTTTTTTGCTACATTTTGGATATAAATCCTGTAAACTTGTATATATGCATTTTAAAGGTATTTTCGGAATCTGCAGCATGCTCTTACGTTTTTCTAATTCTTGTATTAATAAACAGAGATGTATTCTCTGCTTGATGAAGTGCACTGGATCAACGTTTTTCATAATGTTTAACACTTTTTGTGTCTCCTTAAGGAAGTATTTCTTACCCCAAAAATATGTACGTATTTTACTATGTTTCTTATTGAAGTTTTATACATTTTGATTTTACATTTAAGTCACTGATTTATTTCAAATTATTTTTTGATGTTAGATAGGGGTCAAGTCATTTATTAACATACATTTATCCAGTTGTTCTAAGGAAACACTTTTTTTCTGTTGAATATCATCGGTGCCTTAGTTCAAACTAAATTAAATATATTTTCATTTGTGTTCTGTTCTGCATCTATTCTGTTCAATCGATCTATTTCTCTATCCATGCAAACAAACAATACTCTTTTGATTACTATAACATTGTAGAAAGTCTTAAAATCAATCTTATTTGTGAGTCTTACAACCTTGTTGTTTGTCAAGATTTCTTTGGCTTGATATAAATCTCTTGCTTTCATATTTTATAATAAACTTGTCCTTTTCTTCTTTTTATAAAAGTCAATTGGCATTTTGATTGGAATTGAATTGACTTTATGAATCTGTTTAGAGAGAGTTGACTTTTATTAATACTGAGTCTTCAATGCATGGACATAGTGTATTTCTCCATTAATTTAGATTATCTGTTTCTTTATTTGTCAACTGTGATAAGTTTTGTCCTTCAAAGAATCTGTCTCTTTTATCGAAGTTGTCACATTTAATGGCATAAAATTAGTCATAATGTTCCCATATTATTCTTTTAATAGCTGTAGGATCTGTCATCATTTTTTCCACTTATATTATTGATATTATTATTCATCTTTTCTCTCTTCTCTTTTGTTCATCAATCTTGTAAGACTGTTTCAATTTTTAAAATATTTTATTGAAATGACATTCAGATATACTAATTTTCTCTTTTGTTTTCAATTGGCCCTCTGAATTCTTTGCTTCATCAGGAGGGAGACCAGATTATGAGTCTCTAAACTTCAGGGTAAAGACTCTAATTGTCTGGGTCTAAGACCGGTAGTATTTACTCCCTTTGATACCACTGGAAAGAGTCTCACCATGTGTACTTTAGCAATATCCATATGGCCAGCTATATTATTGTTTAAAAAAGACAAAGGAAATAAGGAAAAAAAATTTGCTACTTCATCAAGGAGATGGCTATATTTCTTCATCCCATTGTCATAAGGCTTGTCTCTGTGACTTGCTTTGGCAAACAAAATGCATACACCAATTTGGCAGTTGCTTTAAATGTCATGAATAACCACATCTCTTTCCTCTTCACAAGATAGACAATATCTGTGATAGAAGACACTCTATTAACTTTGGTCCTGAAGTGAAGATGAAAATGAGCAGAGGCCCCCCGAGGAACTGTTATAGTGAGGTAGCAGTTCACTGACTAACAATCAATCAAACAAGCAACAACAACACAAACCTTTGCTGTTAATTTGGAGTTGTTACCACAGCATGATGCAACTTATTCCAAATGGTCAGAATCAGTTAATTACCATGAGTTCTGGGGTTTACTCAGAAATGAGGTAATGAGCCTCTCACCAACTCTGTGCTATACTTCATTTTTTAGAACAGAACTATTTGGTGTCTGAGACCATTCTCTTATGAAAATGTTCTGTAGAATTGTTGGCTCTCATCTCTCAACTCATTAAGGCTCAAACCAAGAGCCTAGTGTGGGAAGTATAATAAGCATTGAAACTTTTTTGTTCTTATTTACCTGCTAAAGTGAGCAATTGGGTTTGGAGAGTATGTTGCTTCTCTGGGATTCCTTATCTTTAGGTTGAAGCAAAGCATAGATAGTTGATCTGAAAGAGATCTCTTTGTGGAAATATTATGAATAAGTAAAAAAAAAGCAGTGTGGTATGATGTGCTTTCATGAATATCATTGTGTTTTCCTGAAAATACTGTAATAAGAAAAGAAATATAAAAACAATTTTTTTTTTTTTTAGATCAGCGGCTTCATTTCTAAAAGGTAGAACACATATTTACTCTAAGAACAGATTAACCATT
Organism: Pteropus medius; assembly: GCF_902729225.1. Lineage (NCBI taxonomy): Eukaryota > Metazoa > Chordata > Mammalia > Chiroptera > Pteropodidae > Pteropus > Pteropus medius. The sequence goes on from NW_024342475.1 coordinate 6,397,257, forward strand.
ATCTCTTCAATAAAGCAACTTATCTCAAATATACATAATATTAAAATAAGAATTTAGAATATGAATTTTCCATTCACATTTTTAAAAAGCAATCTCTATTTTGCTTTTTTAAAAATCAAGAGGAGTATGCAGATAAACAAAGTTTGTGGGGAAAAAAGTTTCAATTATTTGTTTCTCTAAATTCAATAAAAGAAAATAGTTTTATTTTAATAATGTCACTGCTTACCAACGAGGCTATCTGTAGTGATCTTTTGCTATTGGTCAATGTAAACTATAAACCTGGACTCATGTCCAGTCTTTAACAGTTATTATAGTTTGATTTTATCATATTATTAGTATTATCATTGTCTTATCATAGTATTATTTTGTCATAGTTTTTTCAAAATTGCCTTCATTTTTGCTTCTAAAAATAGCTGATACATAAAAACCATTACTATTAAACTATATAATAAATGTTAACATATTCACTGTTTATAAAATAAAATTCTATTATACCTTCTTAATGTTAATTTTATTCTTTAATTACCTTTAATAGAATCTGAAAGAACAGAGTGTAACATAGGTACAATGTAACTCCTTTTGTTTTGCTTACAGCTTAAAAATTACAATATTTAGAAGCACCTTTTATCATATTAACACTCCTTAACTTATAATTCTTATAATTTGATGAAAATACATGCACTCATTTCTAAGTTATCAAAGTCCCAGAATATTGTATGCTTTAATGTTTTTAATCAACAAGGTATTTTTAAAAAATTATATAAATCAATATATCTGGTTATATTTTCTTCAAGTTCTCCAAGACAATTTACCTTTGGACTGAGACCAACTCATGAAATTTAATCTGAAAAAGAATTGTTTTGTGTAAAGGCTATGAACAAGAGAAAAGAGAAGAATATGCTATGCTTTTATGTACACCATTGTTTCCCCCTGAAAACACTACAATAAGAAAGGAAGTTCACAGAACATAAAGCAAATAATAAAAGGAAATGCAGAATGTTCCCATATCCTCACTGTAATGCTAGTGAATGAAACAGGAAACATGATGGCATATGATTACTCGACTATATATACTTTTGTGTGTTGAAATGTGACATCACTTTCCAACAGAGATTCCCTTTACTAATGAGCGTAAATCTATTTCTAACCATTTTTAATCTTCTTAAAAAACATATTTCTGTAAAGTGCTCTTCAAAGTGAATTGTCTTTGGAGTAGGTGAAACTATGTTATTTTTTCTATTGTTAAATCAATGGCATTGGTTTTAGATACTTCAGGTACTATGAAAGCTTCTATGTTTTTGTTTTTTCTGGACAAAAGGTAATTATTGAGTAATTACTAATCAGATTATAAAGTAATAAAAGATTTCATTTTCATTTAAATACAAAATCTAAACATAGCCAACCTGTTTATTTTTACTGATTCAGATTATCATAATGGATCTAATCAATGTGTGCTAATTGCCTATTCTACAGCAGGAAATCTGGGAAAAGACTTCAAATTGCTTGGGCCGTAGTCTCCTCGGCAACAAAGCATGGGAAACATATAGATACCTCAGTTTTCATCTGAGAGGACCCCAAGGAATTCAGCCCTCCAGTAAACACCAGATGTTTGGTTTGGCTTCCTTAAATATAGTTTTTCAGAAATGCATTCAGGTAGATTCCAGAGGCGCACAGGGGTATTTGCACAGCTTTTAATATTCACCACATTATCACACCTTTGTCTTATAGTAAAAAATATCATGGATGTGGGAATTGCTTGAGGCTAGAGCAAGTGGTTTGAGAAAGGAGAAAAGATAGTTCTTGAATAGTGGAAACAGCAGGCAGTGCAAGGGCGAGAAGGCTTTAAAGGCTGTATCTAGGAAAGTTATATCTTTCCTTTGGAAATTAAGGACAGTTAATGTATGAGCCAGAGCTTGTACTCAGGATATCTTTTATAATTTTCTTTTCCTTTTTAAATGCTCTTGCTATGGAATAAATATAGTTTTGAAAATGCCAGGCTGTCTTGCAGTCCTAAGGGATTACTTGATCCAATTTTAGAAAAAAATTTAAAGGGGCAGAGGCATTTAACATTGAGAATAAGATTTCTGGTGGTAGCAGGGAGTAACTACAATGTGAGAAATTCAAGATGAGTAAGGAACCCATAGGAGTTGTCTGAGATAACTCTTGCCACCATGAGGATCTCATCCCAGCTTTCTTCCCTGCTAAACTCTTAATCCTCTTTGTTTTAGAAATGAATGCCATTTTTTTTTCTAAGTTATGGAAAATAGTTAAGCGAGATCTCTTTTTACTCTACAAACTGTAGAGTAAATGACTAAAGTAGACAGTGTGGTATTTATTGAGTTCAATTTTTAAGAAAAAAAAAAAAAACCTTTCAACTGAGGATATCATATTGTATAGCAGGATAACTTTAAATCCCAAGACAGATGCAAAGTGAATTATTTTCCTCAATCCTAGATGAAATTGTCAATTTACATGATTTGTCTTCAGAAACATGTCTTCCCCTGGTCTTGCTTTGTGGCTTCTCAGAGCACTCCAATTATGGTAGTTTCTTTTTGATCTGCCATTCTAGAAAACCTCCCATTTTGGTTCACCTGCTTCTTTTACTCCAGGAAAAATGTATTAGTGCTATTTGCCATTTCCTCTCTGCTTAGAAACTGTTACCTCATCCAAATAAGCTTTGTGCTTCAAGAGAAATATTTCATGTATTCACACAGACTGGCTAATACAGCAAGGACAGCATGGAAAATCCTTTCAGTCAGAGTGACAATGATCCAGTGCCAATACTGGCTGCCATTTTCCAACTTATCTACCAAGTTTTTGCTTGTGTGAGGTTTGCGGGAAGTGTAAGTGGTATGCAGAATTCCTTCCTCTTATTTCAAGAAATTTTGACATCTTTATGCATTCTTATCATCTATGGCCAGATTTAAGAGAAATTGGGTGTAACCCATTTAAATTGAAAGTCTGTTTCAAAATATGAATAAAATTGTTATTCTCCACAAATATGTCATAACCTTAACACTCTGGAGTGTTCCATGTGCCAGTTCCCAAAACTGACCAAAGATCCTTGTCCCAGAATTTGTTTGTATCATTTGAAATGAGCTAAACAGTAATTGTTGTTTGAGTAAAACCACCAGTTTTTATCATTCAAACATATTTGTTTGAGAATGTTCATTAGTTAAATTTTTCTTTCTTTAGTGGACAAATGCAAAATGTATGGTTCATTTTGCAGCTCCCTTAGGTGTTCATTTTTTTTTCCTAAGAGAATTTCTTCAGGGACCAATTATTATCTGAAATTTTTAATTAAATTTCTATGATTCTTAAATTAAAAAAAAAACTATATGCCAATGTATTTGGGAGTTTTTGATAATTGACACTATGTTTATTCTTTTAAACGAAGTATATAAATACTTTAGATTTTAAAAATCTACCTTTGACTCACTGTTTAGTGAACATTGACACAAAATGACACTGAACTATAAGCCTTAAAATGGCAGAGAAAGTGTGTTCCCAGGCCATAATGTAAGGACTAACATATTATAGATGTTCAGTAAATACGTGTGGGATAAAAGAATGCGGATGAGAGAGATATGCCTACAAGGTCTGAGAGCTCTTTATTTCTGAAGTTGGTTCTGTTGATACAGCTGGATGGATACACTTGCATTTGCTGCTTCTTTATTGTTCAAGTATACCTTTGATAGCACACCTCTTGTCAGAAAGGTCCACCTGCCCAGTAAGTAGTAAAGTGTGGATTTTCCATTAAGGGTACAGAGGAACTGCTATCCTCAGTTGGAACTATCAGACAAGTTCTATACTTTATTTGGGGTAGAACATCTGAGAAAACAAGATCAGGAAGCTGATAATTTGTTTTAAGTGTAAATGTCCCTGGTGGAACCAAGTTTAAAACACTTATACCTTAATTCTCAGGATAAATACTTCAACTAGAGGCAGAGCCCTGAGCCAAGTTATCTTGCTAGTTATTGCTGAAGTAATCCCTGAGGAAACCAAGATCCAGACTCTATCGAGTGGTGTAAAGGGTGATGTCAACACCTTGAATTAAACCTTGAATATATATGTGTATGGTCCACCATAGAGAAAGTTTTGTTTAAAGGTACGTGTAATATTATGTTTTCTTAGCCGTACAGGTGAAAATAAATAGTCAAAAGTAACTCCATTCTTAGACTAATGACATTTCAGGATATGGATATGGACGTGCTTCTAGCTTGTATTAATTCTGTTTTCTTTTCATACATATGTGTAAAGTAACTGGCAGTGGAGTGTGTGTGTATGTGTGTGTGTGTGTGTGTGTGCGCGCGCACACGCGCGCATGTGTGCATTAGTTTCTTTGGTATAAAAGGTGACCTGTAGGAGAAACACTTTTTATGTAAAATTATGGAGAAATAAATATCAATGAAATTCAAAATCAACTCTTTTGATTTTTAAACTAAGCATTTATGTGACAAAACATAGTGCATATTTTAGTGTTTTTGTGTACTATAACTAAGAAGGTATTGGATGGTGAGTGTTTCTCTTGGCTCAAAGTTAGTATCTAAACAACTTCAATGCCAAGAATAATTCTCAAAAATGTGACCATTAGTCATTGCATTTAAAAATCCATATGTGGTAAAATTCATTTAAGAGAGACATGTGTTTTAAGAGTTATCCAATTCAAGTATTAAAAAGACAACCTGGCTGAAATTTTACTCTTTCTTTTGTTCTCTCTTTTTTTTCCTCATCCATCTGAAAGCAATAATGTATCTCTTTCAATACAATTTTCTCTTATAGAAATATTTCTGCCTGACCATCTATTGTGTTTAATTAACTAGATTTTCTAATATATTTTGCTTACATATTTTTAATTTATGTAAGATTCTCTGTTAAATTTAGGCCAAAATTTACAGTTAAGGCTCATATAACTAATGCTAATTAATAAATGCTCTTTATTTACCAAAACTGAAAGAGAATGTGATGGCAAGTGAGAGTTATTTTTTCTTCCTGACAATGTATGGATATTCCAATATTTACTGAAGAAATACGGCTTTTTCCCAGCCACATGTGGGATATCTACAAGTGTTTGGAAAACTTGAATGATTACTGTATGATATTTGGCTCTTTTTAGTTTTGGTCCCTCCTTTACTCTATAATTGGTGACTTAATTTGTAATTTTATTGCTCAGTGTGAGCACCCATGAACCAGGAATTCTATGATTCGTAGGCCTTAGAAGGATGCATAGGGCTTAAATCTTTCCTGTAATAAGTCAGAAAGAATATTTCTCAGTGCTCATGCAGCAATCACAGAATAGATATTACCAACCTATGAAGTAGAACTGCAAACATTCTTCTGTACACAGGGTCTGAGTAGGCTGGTTATACAGAGTAGGTTAGCTATGCTGTGGCAAGATTCTAGCAGATCCAGTAGTAGGGTTTTGGTGGGTTGACTAGGAGGGGATAGTAACATATTCAGAGACAGAAAGCCATAGTGGTGAACCTGAGCCAAGCCCTTGAGAATAGCTCTGGGCGTTAAAACCTGGAGTGGACACATTCAAACACCAAATTTAAAAATAAAGGATAGAATCAAAAATCAGAAGAGAACCAAGTTGCAAAAGAAGCATATTGGAAACAAATAAGCAAGAGCTTAAGAGATTGTTGTGAACTGCTTACTGGATTAAGCCCTCATTTGTTGTAAATGTATGGAATGCAGCATGTTGGGTTGACACAGAGTGCCATTTCTCAATCCTGGTTGCATACTGCAATGACCTGGGGATCTTAAAAATATCTCAGAGGTTCTAACTTAATTGTTCTGGGATATATAACCTTGAGTTTGGGATTTTTGAAATTCCCTCTGTGATTCCAATACTCAAACAAGGTTGAGAAGCACGGCACATGGGTTCGAAGGTAAATCATAACAAAAGCATTAGTGGTAGTAAAAAGAGAAACTAGGAAGCAAATGGAAATCAATGTTTTAGCATGATTTGCCCCAATGTCTTTCAAGAGCGACAGGCTGAACTGGGAGCCTTTGGTGTAGGCTTTCACTCAGATTCTGTATAACTCCCTTGTGATAAAACTAACACAAAAAATGATAATTGTGAAAAAGTTAAAGGTTTTTAACCAATGAGCTGCTGTAACCAATTGACATGTTTAATGGTGTTAAATGAGAAGTATTATGGCCTCATGATTTCTCTTGTTAGGAAAACCTGTTTTCAGTTGGGTGCCCCTAGGAGAAGAGCTTCTTCTTGCCAAAAGGGTTATACTGTTTGTCATTATTTTAGTGTTAATGAAACACAATTTATGTGGCATCCAGTTTCTATATATAGTTACAGGATGCCCACTTGAATTTGAGATTTCAATAAATAATGAATAATTTTGTAGTGTGCATTTCTTGCAATATTTGAGATATCCTTATATTAAAATATTATGCACTATTTATTAAAATTTCAAATTTCACTGAGCACTCATTTTTTGTTTGCTTTTGTTTTTCAAAGTCTGGCTTCTAGATATGGAAAGAATCCATAGCTAACTAAGTGAGAAACATACAGAGATAAAGCTGAGAGATGGATACACATTCATAGAAAAAAACCTCATTCTGAGGACAATAATTAATGGGTGGTAGGCATTTTTTTAGATTGTGTTTAGTAAATCCAAACTCAAAATAACTGTCAACACCACAATTCAATGTTAAAATTATCTTTGAATATATTCTAAGCCAATTAGAAAGTTCTGCTATTCCTTATAAGATACCTGACATAAAAAAGTAACCATTCAGGGCCAACCTTGTGCTAGAAAAAGAACAGCATGGAGCCCACAGACAAGTATCCACAGAACCTGCAGAACTCAATCAGAAGAGAAAGAAGCAGACACCAAAGAACAGGCAAAACTAATCTATGGTGATAAAAGTCAGAATGACGAATGACATAGTCCCCATGGAAGGGAATTGATTGATAAAAGGGTATGAAAGAAATTTCTGGAATGAAAGAATTGCTTTATATTTCGATTGGGGTATGGGTTACAAGGATATAAGCATTTATCAAGACTTATTAAAATGTTAATTTAAGATTTGTCTATTATGCTTTAATTATAAAACAAATTTAATAATTTGGAGGACTCTGAGAGAGAAAATTGATAAATGGATTGAATTTGAAAGTGGAGAGCATTTCTAGTAAAATGTCACCAGGTTGTCCTACTCACAACAATATGAACGGCTTTGATAAAGACAAAAATGACATTCTCATCAAATTTCAAGAAGAAATTAAGCTGAATAATAGCATGCAAGTTAGTAACTAAACATTTGAAAAGATCTTGAAAATGAAGCAATACATTCTGCCAGATGAAATATGCTTGAGATAAATTAAAGGTTGAAGGTTGTAGATTTGAGGAGGGGAGTGCTGTTTTATAAGTATAGGTGTTCACAGTAATTCTTAGGAATTTTAGTTTGAAAAATGCACTTTCTTATAATTAAAAGTGTGACATATTATCAGAGAAGCTAATATGGTCTTACATTGGGGTGTTTGAAGAGAACTCCGCTCTTCTGCCTAAACCTTCTGAACAACTGGGGTGGACAGGAGCACGTAGATGGAAATTCAGATAACCCCTTCACTCTGGATCAGGGCTAGGTTGTAGGATTGTCTTGGGCATGCGGTAGCAATGGGTTTCTGATTCTGAACTACAGCATCACATAGACTTACCCACACACTTCCAGAAAGTCCTGCAGAACTACTGGCCTCTCATCTGAGAGCAGCCAATAGCTTTACCACAAAATCTAACATGACAGAGAACAGAATTCTCCCTCAATGCAGGCAGATAGCCTCATAAGGAGGAGGAGGCAGAGTGAAGATGTTCAGTTCCTCCCCCAACATCCAATCTGATTAGATACTTTGGCACCAAGGTATTATGTAAGAATGAAGACAGAGAGAGAAACCAGAAGTGGTATAAGAGTGAATGCTCCTCCACTTTGAAGGACATATCAGGGTTAGGGTGTGTTTCCACTTAACAATGAGCTGCTTTAATAATCAATTAGCTATGAAAAACAATGAGTATGTAATAGATTAGATCTTCATACTGCAGTGCCTCCAGCAATCTACTAAATCAAACAGCTCTTGATGTTGTTTTTCAAAATTTTTGAATACAGTTAACTAAAATACTTGTAAATATGTAGACCTAGCCTTTAAATGAAAAAATATCGATAGTAGCAAATTTAAGGTATTGGATGATAGAAGAATGAGGTAAATCTCTGTCACATGCAATTATACTTAATTTGGATATTGATTTAAAATGTGGGATATATCTTGTAGTGGAAAAATTAATTTAATAGGGGAAGAAACGTTAAATTGTGAAGAACAACTTACTGTTATTGAGATGACGACTACATGGAATCAGGCTTTAGACCTAAATGGAGGTCCAAGGAAGAGTATTTTTTCCAATTATCCCTCTAATGATGGAACTCAGCATATATCACATTAGTTACACTAACTGCATTACTCTCTCCTAAAAAAGAGCCTTTTGCCCTAATTGGAATGATTCCTTCAACAACCTGACTGGACACATATAAAAAATGGAAAATAATAAGACTTTAGCAGATATAACTGTGATATAAAAATAGGTTGTTTTCAATGATAGACTGTCAGGTCAAGAAGTAATGAATAGAATCAACAAACACTAACAAAAGGAAATCACTAATATGGCTGGATATGTATTGATGTTTTACACACACATATGCGTGTACACACAAATGACAGCAAATTATGTATGAAGAATATGGTCTACAGTTGCTTCTTACTACATTTTATCACGTTTATGAGGAAGGCTGAGCACACTGTCATCTTCAGAGAGATAAAATTCTGTTAAACAGAAAATAAAGCTGGCAATGAACTCCATCACTGCAATCATTTTCTGAACTCATGGAGGGCGATAGGAACATTTAACCAGAAATATCTTTCATATAAGTTACGTTTTGTCTCTTCTTCAGCACGTCCTGAAACTGGTGTGTAGCTCTTCCACAACAATGCTCGTGTGTCTTTACAGGACTACAGGGTTCTTGTACCTGAGAATTCAATAGAGAATGGCAACTTTAACTAGGCCTCTATTTTGGTGGTATTAACTTGGGGAGGGGGGATGAGTCCTATTTCTCCTTTACATTTCCTCATCACAGTTTTTGATTTAGCAACTGTGGAAAAAGACAACCTGAGAAGCAAGGAATAGGGCATAATATATATGATCAATGTGTACAACATCATTAGATAATACTAAAAAAGCTACCAAAACTTTGCAAAGAAACCTCCATTTCATTCTCTATAAAAGAGACCTTTGGGTTATTGGCATTTACACAGTTAAGAATTTTTTTTTAAGTTATGTGTGTTCCAACAATTGGCATGTAGAAACAGTGATGTAAACCTACTGATAAATTGTATATTTAGGAAAATTGATAGGTATGGAAGAAAATTAGTGGTTTTGTATATTGGTGAGAATATCTGAAATCAATCCTCAATTATGTCTTCAATCTTTTTTGTGTGTGTGAGATATGAGTTTGAGTTGTTTATACATAATGTTATAGTGCTTCAAAAAAGAAAGAACAAAGCAGCACCTAGCTCAGGCTTGATAAAACAGCTGTAATTTGGCTCAATTTGATGATTTAATATGATGAGTAATTTTTTTTCATCTATTAAGAAAAATAACATTAAAATCCATTAATTTTTTTAGTCACCAGAAGGTATTATGAATATCAAGCCTTTAATGTAAATAAATATTTTTAGCAGTTAATAAAAAAAAAAGGGGATTGTAATATTCTGACATTCTCTTCAAGTGTTTGGGAAACAAACCTCATGTTGTCTTATAATAATAACAATATGAACTTATCACAACCAGGAGATTTAAGAGACTAAAAAAAATCATCATGGAATTTTAAAAATGTATTTAAAAATCATATTTGATATATAACATATTTGGGAAAACTAAACTTTTAAAATGCCATTCTTTTTAACAAATATGGAAGGGTTAAATATTTTATCATAAATTGTGTGATGGTATCTTTTGCAACTATTAAAATATTTTTAAATAATTTAAAAAATAAGAAAATGCTTATGTTATTACTTTAAATATTTTCCAATGTCAGCATTATTGACATTTTGGTCAGAGAATTCCTTTTGTGGAGAACTGTCTGGTATATTATAGAATGGTTAGCAATGTTCTTGGTTTCTACCCATCACATGCCAATAGCAGTCTCCTAGTCTCCAAACCTTGTCAAATGCCCATGATGGGGCAAAATCACTTTGGGTTGAGAACCACTGTTTAAATTAAAAAACAAAAACAAAAACAATTATTTTTATGTACAATAGATTTTCAAAGAAAAGTGACGAAAATGAAACGTGAAAAATTCTCAGGTCTCTTAATGGTGAATTTAGGAATGTTCATACATTTAAAAATATTTTCTCTTGTTTATTTACTCAATTTTCTATTTTGATTATTAATTAATTTTATAAAAATTATCTAAAAAAGCAAATTTAGCAACATAGTTTAAAAATTATTTTAAAATGGAAGATATATTTTTCTCTTACCCAATTGACCAACCGCTTTTGTTTTTTGCATCATAACCTTAAAATATTGCAGAAGCCTGGAATAATCAAACATTTAAAAAAGTTATTACTCATTATTTTTAGTTTTTGGAAGGCCAATATCACCTTAAAGTAATCCAAAAATAATTCTCATGTGTTCAAATGAAAGGAACATGACAGCACATTTAAATGATATTATTCCTGCTTTCTCTATGTCCTGTGACTAGTTTTGTCTTCATGAGTAACAAGAATAATTGATCTGACTTATTTATTCCATCATGTTTGTAAAAGCTTTCCCAGACAGTTACCACATCTCTTCTTTACTCCTGATTTCCAGACTGAACTTGTCTAATTTTCTTTTTTAAAATAATTCATGCTATAAGTTTATCAGTTATGTAAAAATGAAAATTTAATGTATAATGGAAAGAGTGGAGTAATTTTATCTTCAATATAATGTATCAAATGATATTGCTTTAACAATATAAACACACTTGTTTATCTATGCAATTTTTATCTTATTTACTTAATTCTTTTTTATCAATATTTATTTATCTGTAATTAAAGATTTAGTTATTATTCTTGTGGGAACAATTTATACTCTCTGCTTATGATCTTCATTCTTTTCTTTTTAAAAACTCCTAGAGTTTATAGTACAATTTCTTTTTTTCCTACAATAAGCTTGGAATTCTCCTTTCGTCAATCATAATTACGGTTTAAAATGATCTTTCCCACCTTACTATCCTCCAAGATGTTAACTGTAGTTATATTTTTGCTTAAATATGCAATCCTTTTTAGTGCTAAAATACCATTTTCCTTACCTTGTTTGTTTCCTGTATCAGATTGTCATTTGTTTAGCTGCAATATCATTAACACATATATTTTCTAATATTCCTGAACAAAATGTCATGAAGAAATGTCTATGACAATTCACAGAAGTAAAAAATTATTATATTTGTCTTGACATTTTTGTGATTATTCAGAGAATTACATTTGATATATAAAAAACTTCCCCTTCAAAATTAGAGAAAATCTCGCTATTTCAAGTGTGTGTGCTAGAATAGATAGAATGCAGTTATATAGGATCCTGTTAAACCTTAGTGAGGACTGGTTAAATTGTAAAGTTACTGTTATCTATACGTCTGCATTTTTTCACTCTATATCTGTGCCTCCCCATTTTATTCTTCATTATTTTTTATATCCTCTTTAAATTAAAATAAAAATAGATTGTCAAGAATGCTATTACTATTTCTGAAAAATGTTTAAACATTTGAATTGTTTGTAGCCATGTAATAATTTTATTCATTCATTCATTCATTCATTCATTCATTCAATAGACCTTTTCTGAGCACAGGCCATTTCTCAAGCTCTGTGCTAAGCAGAGGTAGCATAATGGCTAAACCATAGTCTCAAATTTAAATTTGGTTGATTTTTTCTCAATTTTGAAGAATGTTTTTGTGCCTATTCTGTCTGGTGACCTTGCCCTTTTCTCATTAACTGAGATTGTATTAAATAGTCTGTTATTAGAAGTTTTAATGAAGCCTGAAGTAGAGCTTCATTCCACCTATAATTTTCTCTACTTCCCCAAAACATAGCAGTTAGTCATCATCTAAGGTACACTATTTATAATTTTTTTCTCATTACCATTTCACTCCAGCAATGAAATTACTTAACCATCACATGAATAATTCTAAGTCAGTTACACCAAGAATAACTAGGAATTTGAGGAGAAAATGAATTTAAATTCTACTTTCCTACCAATTTGAATTCAGAAAAGGAAAAGAAGTGAGGGCATAAGTACTTTGGAGTATTTTAGTAAGTTCACATGCCTGGCAAAGATTGGGGGAAAAAATAAAATACATTCTTGTTTGTAAATTCCTTTCAATGAAAAGAAACTTTGCACACATTTAGTATATGCAAATAATTTATAAATTATATAATAACGTGCTACTATAACAATTATATTACACTTTAAAAATCACAAACAAAAATTAGAAAAGGATGAACTTTTAAGCATATAAATAAAAATTTTACATTTTTCCCATCCCCCTATGATGGTTTAATAGCCCCTTATTTCAGGATAGACTGTGCTTTTGGAAACAACTGTAGACTTTGTTTTCTGCCTACATAAAATGCTAGTGATTATACTCAACTGCATAATCTCATAGAAATGTCTGTATAAAGCAGTAATGAAATTGCATTATGAAAAAATATGTAGTTAAATAAGTCCATAAGAGGGTTAAACACATCAAATTAATACTGAGACTTTTCTTAGAAGATATTGCATGGTTTTTGGTTTAAGATCAATGAGAAATCTCTCCTCATAAAAACAAAAACAAAAACAAACTTATGACTTGGCTCATGTTATGAACAAACCCATTTTTTCTAAACCTCCAACCCAGTGTCAGGCACCTGCGAAGGGACACATGTACATGTGGGTACATGTACACACACACACACACACACACACACACAAGCACACACACACATTCCTCTGAGAGTTTTAATTAGAATCCAAGTCATCACAGCGTTAAGAGATATACTTATAATCCTTTGAGCAAGGTGTTAATTGTTAATCTCATTTTTCCTGTCTAGTAGCCATGTATAACACTGTTTATAATAGGCTTCCTGTGGTAAAAGAATGGGCTGCTAAACCTCAATGCATGTTTTCCAGTAATCATTTTAGTGACCATGGGTCCTTATAATAGTGGCTAATCTCCATAACATCATCATTAGTGGATGAGGGTAGCTAAAATTATAGAGACCCTTTGCTCTAATTATAGACTCTGAATTGCAAATCCATTCTTTAATCAAATGTAAATGCATTGTAAAGGGAATTGTAAGTTCTTTCCGGGGAACAATATGCATTCAAGCTAGCAGACTAGAACCGAGCAAAATAATGTGTTTGGGGAGTAATAACTGAATATGCTCTTTATAGAGCCTGAATTACAATATGGCTCCTTGTTGGAGAGACTGTCATAGGAAGTCATATGTTTCTAGTTTTCTAGCATCATTACAAAGGCATGACATTAATATTTTATTTGTCCAGAATCCTCAATAGTAAGCCAGTCAAGTATGTTTTCAAATACCCACTTTTCCCATTATTTGCTTATATTCTGATGTTCTTAAGAACCTAAAGAGAGAAAACATGTCTCTAAAAATCCAGAAGCCCATGGAGTCCATTCAGTTTTATATATTTCCTTGTTATAAGGGTGAATTTCTATTATCTTTAACCTCTAACATACAAAACTTAAATCTATTTCCCTCATCCCATAAATATTTTATCATTTAACATGGAAAGTGAGAGATACATTTTTAGTTTATTTGAGTCACATGCAACAGTTTGATTTTAATCAAATGCTAGGTAATTTATGGAGATTTTTAAAAAGTCTTATTAACTTTTAAGAGGATTATAGCTATAAACAAGCTTGTCTAGTGACTGTTGCTGCTATTTTATTGACAGGATAGAAAAGTACAGCTCTACACATTTTCTTGTCATAATGTAAGCAACACTTTTAAGTCAACTTTTATTGGCAGAAAATAAAAATGCAAAGAGAAAAAGGAGCAGTAGAAGTGTTAGGAGGCCAATTTATACACTCTCGAATATTTATTTTCACCTTCAGTATTTAATATGTTCCCATACAAAAACAGATAAACTCTTCCTAATCATCTTTAATTTTTAGTTTGTGAGATGATCTCGAATCTTACCAGAAGAAACCTAATGAGAAATTGTATATTTTTTCATGTCAAAATTGACTCGATTGTTCAAATAAGTCATGATTTTTCTTGAAATTATTATTTTCTTTAATTAAGTTCCTTACCTACTTTCCTCTCTCCCTGAACCATCTTTCACCTATAAAATTAAAAGAAAGATCATCATCTAATCTTAGCCCCTTTAATTGCATACTGTCTTTGTGTTATAATTGTTCCCTAATGTTTTTTTGAGGAAAATATAATTTATGTATAATTATATAATATTCACTGCTGAGAAATTTTAATAAATTACTCATCGAATGCTAATGAAAAACACAACTAAGCGTGGTGTATTTTGATTTTTAAATTATTATTTCTCTTTTATATTATAACAATTTTTGTTTTTAGCTGTTATGTTGAGATATTTTAGGTTTTTGATTGAAATAAATAATTAGAAAGAAAGTCTCCATTTGCCAGGTAAATCCAATAGAACAAAGAATAATGGCACTCGATATTAATAAAACCTTGTGTTTAGCTTTTAGTGTTAAAGTAGAAAAATATCTTTTTAGTTTCCCGGAAAACTAGAGGATTCATTTATTACCATGACGTTCTTCTCTTTGCTTTAATATTACTATGCTTTCTACAACAATTTTCCTATATTTGAATTATTACTGAAAGTTACAAAGGTTAACATTAAATATATTAACTTTTTAATGTTATTCAGCTTTTTCGACCATTAGTCTTCCTTAGCCGTCTACCATTATTTACATAATTATTTCGTCAATCTAGCCACAGCTTTTACCTTCAGAGTGTAATACAATGAGTATTCATATTTCATTCTGTTCAAGAAAGGCAAGGAGCTAGATGAATGGCAAAAATGGTGTCCATTCATAAGGCTGACCTGAAACAGATCTGTAGCTTGGTGGAGAATTTACTTCAAATCTACAGGAAAGAATATGATGCTAGAAGCAAGGAGCTTCAAGTTGGCGGGTAGTGAACATATATTCATTGTCAGTGGGTTTTTGGAAAACCTATGTCGTGGTAGATATAAATTTTAATTTTTTAAGTGAATTCGGTTCTTATAAAATAAGCAATATTTCTACCATACACTAATGTATCATATTTTTAACTTGAATTACTTATGTAGAAAACTTGTTTTTACCCTGAGTTTTTATCTTTACTAACCTGAATCTTTCCTGTTCACTCTTGCTTAGCAAATATACCTGGTGGTATTGAGGTTTAGCGAGGCGGTTAATATCCAGTTGGTGCCTTCTTGACATCATTAAATCACTTTCTGTGTTTTTGGTTATTATCCATTGAGATTTATGTGCTCATTGTGTTCAGCCAAAGGGCCACTGTGACAATGCCCTGAGTTATCTCACCCTCCCAAAGTAAGTCTTGAAAAGGCAGATTTAGAGAGGATTTTTAAAGCTTAGTTTCACTCTTTCATTTCTCATAGAAGTACTACAATAACAAAGGATTCTATTTAAGTTTCAGACCCCACTGCCAATAGAAACTATTAAAACATGATGGAGTGTCTTATTCTTGTCCGATTTCTAGTCTAAAATTTTCAACTGCAGATTCTGCAATGGTATCTGAGCAAAATGTGAAAAAAAACCACAGAGGATTTTAGGTTTTCTTTATACATAGTTGTAAACGTTTCATTTTTGTTTTTAACTCACCTTCAGCAGAGAATGTAATTATGGAAAAATAGTATAATGAATCAGGAAAAATTGTGCTGTCTTTAAGCCAGAATTCCAATCATTGTGATTTGTGTCACTACTCACTTCTGCTGATCTTTCTTTTCTGAAGGGTTTTGTTCTGAATATTTGTAGCTTTAGAGAGATGTTTCTGTAATTCATCTTTAAGTTTGTAATGTTTATATCTACCAAATTGAGGAAACTAGACTCTCCTTTTTGTTAATCCATGAGGAAATTATTTTTTTAAATATATATATTTTTCACAATTAAGAAGCATGATCCTTACATGAAATAGAGGAAGAGTGTAAGTTGATGAACTGATTGTATTGCCTGTCATTACTATTCCATTACTGCTCTATTATTTACATTACATCCAGAATATAATATTTACTTTAAAGTGAGAATCAAGAAGATTTATTACACTGATCTTTTCTAACGCATGGCTAAATTCCATATCCCTTCATCTCCTACTCGTTTGGCCACAATAGTCTCTGTTTTACAACTTTTCCCTTCAGACCCTGTCCCTGGCCTCAACATCTATGACTATTTATCCTCCTCAAACTTATTTGTTCATTTACTTCCTTCTAAGTCATTCCAGTCACTTCTCATGCCTCATGAACTAATTAGGAAAATCAAGAATTTCTTGATTTTCTTGGTAAGAGCAGAACAAAGAATAACATGTAAAAGAAGAGTTATCCAGAATACGAATATTACCCGATTTGAAGAATAGTACTTCAAATGCTTTCTAAAATATGTACATGTGTATTATCTTATGGGGTCCTAGTAATAATTACGTGGAATATTTAGATGTGTTGGCTATTTTCTACTCACCTTCTCCCCAATCCCTTCTCTGTTGTTTTCCCTGCTGTCTGCTCTGTCTATACCAGACTTTCTTATAGCTAGCTTCCCAGGCTTGGTCCTCAGGAGGCACTATCAGGAGGTCCGAGGCAGATCTAAAGAGATCAGGTTTAAGCATCACATCTCTAAAAGTGGCTGTTTCCCCTCAAGTAGGGTTCCCATGAGTTGCTCCATCTCCAAAGCTCTAGTGCTCAGTGGGCTACACTAACACAATTTCTTTGCTCATCCCTGCAGTCCTAGAGTTGGTAACAACTTCCTTCTGTGAACAGTCTCATCATCCCTTAAATTTGCTTATATCTTTGAAGTAGTTCCCTTATGAACATCTTTATTTGGTCCCTATAGAGTGAATTCTAGTTCCTGCTTATACCTTGATTGACAAAACTGGGTATATTTTATTAACTGTGAATTTTATTGATGGGAAAATTAAAGCACAACAATGTAAGTGACTCATTTTAAGTCATGCAGGGAGTTCAGGATGGAGCTAGGCCTAGAAGCCAAGTCGTGGATAGGAAGAATCAACATAGTTAAAATGACCTTATTACCTAAATCATTATACAGATTTAATGCAATCTTCATCAAAATCCCATCAGCATTTCTTAAAGAAATAGAACAAAAAATCATCAAATTTGTATGGAAGAACAAAAAACCCCAAATTGCCAAAGCCATCCTGAGAAAAAAGAACGAGGCTAGAGGCATCATTTTACTCGACTTCAAATTATACTACAAAATGACAGTAATCAAAACGGCATGGTATTGGCAGAAAAACAGACACACAGGCCAGTGGAACAGAATCGAGAGTCTAGAAGTAAATCCATATTTATATGGGCAAATGATTTTCAACAAAAAAGCCAAAAATATACAGTGGAGAAAGAAAAACCTCTTTAATATATGGTGCCGGGAAAACTGAAAAGCTACCTGCAAAAGAATCAAACTAGACTGTTGTCTATCAGCACAAACCAAAATTAACTGAAAATGGAGTAAGGACCTGAATATAAGACCTGAAACAATAAAATACATAAAAGAAAACATAGAAACAAAATTCAAGGACCTTGGACTTAAAGAGGATTTTATAAATTTGACCTCAAAGGCAAGAGAAGTAAAAGCAAAAATAAATGAATGGGACTACATCAAACTAAAAAGCTTCTGCACAGCAAAAGGAACTGTCAACAGGTAGAGATAATCATCCAAATGGGAAAATATGTTTGCAAACAATGCCTCTGATAAAGGCCTAATATCCAAAATATACGAAGAACTCATACAACTCAATAACAACAAAAAAACAAATGATTCAATCAAAAAATGAGCAGAGAACCTGAACAGACAATTCTCCCTAGAGGATATTACAAATGGCCAACAAATATATGAAAAGATACTCAACATTGCTACCTATGATCCCTGTAGAGTGAATTCTATTTCCTGCTTATACCTTGGCTGACAAAACGGCATATTTTATTAGCTGTGGATTTTATTGATGGGAAAATTAAAGCCAGCAATATAAGTGACTTATTTTAAGTCATACAGGGAGTTTAGGATGGAACCAGGCCTAGAAGCCAAGTCTCCTTGTGGGTAGTTTATGCTCACCACACTTTTGATATCGCCTAATGATTATCTTAGTCAAATGAGTAGTAACATTGTTCCATCTTACTTACTGGAATAACCTAATATCCTGGAACAGTAAAAGACACTATATGGTTGGCTCAACCAACATACACCAAACCCCCTGTAGCCTGCCTTCATGTATCATTGATAAGGGAGAGTGAAAAACATTTATTTGGCCTAGTTTCTGCACATACATGCAGGTGATGAGTTTTGAGTGTGGACATGAGGATTATGAAGCAGTGGATACACACAGAGGAGCAACATTTTTTCAAACTTGTGGCCAAGTATGTTTCCTCTGCAGCACCATTTCTGAAGAGCACTTGTGCTGACCAGCAAGCTCAGAGCAACAATGGACTTCTGGCAGGAGCATGCAATAGTACAACTGAGGAACAGTCCAGGTTCAAAATCTGTGACTATATCTAAGTTTAGTTTCCTGACTCTCCTAGAGATTTTTTGAGGCATCTAAGTTTTTTTTCTTTTTTTTTACATAAATTCCATTATGCATGAACTAGTGTGAAAACCTAGATATTCTACTGTCTGCAACTAACAGCTTTAATCTAAGTCTTCTAGATGAAACAGTAGTTATGCTTCTCTCCAGACATTTAAAGTTTCTTCATCCAGACTAAATTTTTTTTTTCTATTTGTCGTACCATCTTTTTCTTTCTTACTGCAATAGGAGGTCTTACATATCCATTCTTGAAGGAGATGCTTTGTTTATTTTCAGGTTCAAGTTTCCTCTCCTTTCTGTTAACCATAATTCACCATCGTTGACTCTTTACTCTCTGCTCTCATGCAGTAAAACATGTATAAAGTAGATCCTTTCAGGGGATTTTTTTGTTTTATTTTGTTTGTTTTGTTTGTGTGATTTCTTTTGTTTTGCTTTGCTTTGTTTTGCTTGTGGCTGCTACTAGAGTCGTCTCTCAGGTAGTAAAGCTAAGTATAGAAGTTGGAGGTTTGAAATTTTTATCCCTCCCTTTTTCTATTGTGGAGAATAACATCCAATATAACTAGATTTTGTAGACTTTTATCTCCTCCCTTCTACATGCCCCTGCCTATTTTCTTACAACTTGAGATAATAGAGCTCAAGGGGTGAATAAAATAAAGGAAGAAAAATAGTATAGTTCTTTGGAATTCACACACATTGAAATCTATCTTGTTTTTTCGAAAGAACCTGAGAAATAGAGATAGATTTATTCAAGTTCTACCAAATAAATGGAGAACCTGAAAGTACTTTAAGCTTCAAAGACTAACATTCTCTTTATTGACAATCCTAAATGTTAAAAATCTTGTCTTGGAGGTCATTAAAAATTGGGGCCTTCATTATGTCCTGTCCTTTCTTTGCTGTTTTCATCCATCAGCTCTACAACTTATATTTTTAAAATTTTTATTCCCTAATCATTTTATAATTAATAATATCAAGACATTGTTGAAACTGGCACACCCACATGTTTTTACACACAACGGTAATATATATGTGGATATGCATATATGAGGTATATGCAGGAAGGGCAGTTTCAACTCTTTTGTCTTTCTGCTGTTCACAGAAAATAGAAAGAGTTTTGTAGGCTGATTGCATGTTTGTAGATGTACTTCAGGTTTTTTTGATCCAGCTGGTGGGTGTCTCTCCTTTAACCAGTAGCTGTCTCTGAGTTATCGCCCAGCTCCCAGTCAATGCCCCATTAGAAAAAAAGCCCTTAACCCCATCTCCATTCTCAATAAAGAGTGTCTTGCATTCTTTGATATTGAAGGACCTACTTAGAACTAGATATGCTTTTAGCATTTTTTATTCACACATTTATTTATTTTACAGACATTTATTTAGTGACATATAGAAGTTGCTAAACACTTGCTGAGTTCTAGAGATATGACAAAGAACAAGAAAGATGTGATTGGAAAAAAGATAATGATAGTCACAGGATGGTGACCCCCTCAACTATAGATAATTTCTGAGCAAACAGTAACACAGAGGACTGAAGGATCAGGTTTGGGGAAAATAATTATGTGCATCATATATTTTCCTCTTGCTGTTCTCGAAGTAGAGAGTTCTACAGCTTTAAATAAAGATTGTGTCATCAAAGGGCTTTGATTTAAAGCACTGATTTAAAAGATAATTATCCATTAGTATACATTTGAGAAACACCTTAAATCATAAATCCTTTGAAAATGAGGACCAGACTTTTTTTTTTTAACAATTATATATAAAAGAAAAATCACATAAAAGAATTTTTATATTCTAGGATGAAACATTTGTCTCCTTTGTAAATTAATGTATGTGGCTTTAGTCTCCACTTATGAGAATAAATAATGTTCTGTTTTCAAAATGGTAATGTGTTTTATACATTGATTTTGTGCATTTTAGGCAATTAAAGCTTTGGAAAGATGTACAAAGCGCTCCATGTTTGCTGTATTATCAGCATTCCCCTTACTGCAAGCACTTTGATTGCAAAATAATTAAAATTCCTTTTGCCAATGTATTAAAGTTAATTAATGAATATTAAAATAGGCAATCTATTTCCGTCAGTGGCGTGTAAGGTTGTATTTGCTGATTTGTTATGAGTAAAGCCTATACCATTTAGTGCTAGCTGGCGACACTATGCTAAAAAAATTGTGTACAATTTAAACTTTAGAGATTCGGTGTATTTATGATTACACCTTCAAATTTCAGTTGTATATTCTCTTTGGTTCTTTTGCATTAAATTTATTTTCAAACATCTATTACTCTTATATGTATATGAAAATAAAGTATTCTTCTGACTTCAGATGTGTACATGGTTAGATGATCAGATAACTGGGGTCATAAATAAAGTCAAACCATTGTTGTCTAGCTCAGGATGACAATGGTGGATCATGTACCAACAATACTTGTTTTCTGCTCTCTTGAAAATACCTTCCATAGCAAAGGTCCCTGTGTTCGCATCTTTGATATTCACAGTTGCAAGTAGCTGTTCATCTTAATCTTAACCCTGATTGTATAGCAACTTTATTTATTTACCTCGTATTCTAAGTGCGCCTTTTATTTTATTTTTTTTACTATTTATTTATTTATTTATTTATTTATTTATTTATATTTTGTTAGCTGAGGCAACCCTTGGTTACCTCACAGATTGCAAGGACCTCGTCAGTTTACAATCCCTTATTTTTTTCGCCTACAGTACCTGGGCTTCCTAGGTGGTCTTCCATCCAAGTACTAACCAGGCCTAACCCTGCTTAGCTTCCAAGATCAGACGAGATCGGTTTTGTTCAGGGTAGCATGGCTGTAGACTCTAAGTATGTCTTTTAAATCTAGACAATAGATTATCCACTCTGGGGACCAAGGAGGCTATAATTTAGCAAGAAGTGTGCTGGAAATAGGGGTATCCAGGGCTCAAATTGAGTGCTTGGAAGTTTGCTTCAATCCACAATTTAGATACTGTGGCCCGAGATTTTTTAATAGATTTGATCATTTCAGCCATTGGTTGGTACTAAAAGACTGAATCAGAACTTCACAGTATGGGCTTAACTTTTTTGAAATGGATTCTCAAATTTTCAAATATTCATATTCAAGTGCACAAAGGGAGATTGTGCATCACATATTACTGTGGTTGTTGGAAATCAAAATTGCCCTGAAGGAACTGAAACCAATGGGCCTGGTGATTTTAAATCTCTTAGCAAGTTTTCTTCAATGCATAGAAATGTCACTTTTGAGGTTTTGCAATTTTTCAGTCAAACCATAAAAGAAAATAAAATTTTATTTTTGGATTGTTCATTTGGATAATTCATTTGGGATTATCCTTGAATGCTTCTGCATTCTCTCCATTGATATAAAAGATTCATATAAATGTTGATATATCTGATTAATTTCCACGTGAGAAACGATACTCTTTCATGTATTCTCTTGAATTAGGACTCCATCCTTTTTTTCAAAAGGTGAACAGAATTCACCTTTTATGCGGGAGAAACAACCGATTAAAAAGAAAAGACTAAATAATCATTTGATTATAGTTCAGGTTTAATGCTAAGTCTCAGTTGTGCTAATACAACTGACATTGACAAGCAGCTGGAATGCATAATTGGGTTAAAAGTATTTCTTCTTACCCCCTTACTAATGACAGGTTGGCAAGAGATGGTAATATTATCAAAGTAAACTTTTCCACAAAGGGTAATATACCAGGGCAATTAACTGGTATTAACTATGAAGCTTCCTGGCTTTAGAATGTAAACTCTTTTTTTTTTCCTGTATTGGAAATGTTTCTTACATATGAATAGATAAAAATTAAATGCTATTTTAAAATGTTAATGTTTAGAACCATAAAAATTTAATATTCTGGACTCAGTACAGTGGAGGCAACACTTTTGTCCTTAAATTATGTCGACATATTCTTAAGTACATTGTTTTCTGGTTTAAATCCTCAGGGTTTAAAAACCTAACACAGACCCATTGACTTTCCTCATTTTTGAGTCCTCTCTATTTGAATTTACTTTCCACAAAAAGACCAAAACACTTTTGATTAGGGCATGAATATAAATGCTAACCGCGAAAAGACAAGAAGACAAAAATAAGTTCTCATTCTTCTGTCTCCTTTTTTCTTTATTCCCTGTCATTTTTCATTTCTTCGTGCCCTCTTGGCTCCCATGCAACCCCTGGTTATCTCTCTCTGAAAACACTAACCACTTCATAGTGCAGTTATTTGTTTTCATGTCTCTTTCTGCTTTGTAAACCAGCACCACTAAAACAGGAATTGGAGGAACCCACCGGTCTTGGAATAATTTTTGGAACCAGGTTTTAAATGCATTGGCAGTAGAACAGAGGTGGAGAAAGGAGCACAGGGAAAGTGCTGGGAGAGGAGGCTCCTCATTTGTAAATATGGAGGTAATAAGGCCTACTTCCCAGGTTTGTTGCAAGGATTAGATAAAATGACTTTTCTGTTCTGTTACTTAGAACTACTGGGGAAATAGAAGGCACTCTGGGAGGCTGGCAGGCAGTATATATATGGAAATGGGATACGTGGGCTTGCTTTTCCGGTTCTGGGGAGCTGATGAATACTAACTAGCATGGAAAAAAAAAAAAAGAAAGAAAGAAAAAAAAAAGGAGCAAAAAACTCAATTATGTAAGTTTAGAACTTTCTTCATTGATCATTTCTAAACATGTTCAGTGAATAGTGCAAACACAATTTTGGACTGTTAATGAAACATATTCCACTGTGGCCAGTCCTAGAAGACCATACTGGGAGAATTTTAATCAATTTTCACTGCCACATTTAAGAGGCGTATTAACCTACTAGCATGTGTTCATAGATTATGTTTGAATGCTTCTGCATTTAAAAGGACAGACTGATGACAATTCTCAAAAAATACCTCGGAAAAAGAACAAGTAAAAAGATTATGAGCTTTCTCTGAAGAAGACAATTGTCACAAAAGAGACAGGTTTAAGAATGGGGCAGTGAGCTAAGAATGGTTCTTATATCTTTTAATTTTGAGAAAAAAATTCCAAAGAAGGATATTTTGTGACATAAAAATTATACAAAACTTGAATCTGAGTATTGGAATATATACAGCCATGCTCACTGGTTTTCCACAGATGCCTTCATGCTACAACACAAGAATTGGGAACTTGTGGCAGAGACCAAATGCCCTGCAATAATGTAAATATTTCTTATTGTCGATCCTGTTTTAGAGGATCCCAGGTTGAGGACTTTCGATGTATGAGCATTGGGAGGAGAGAGGATTTTGGCCTCCAGAGGACTTTATCGCTAGTGAATGTCCTCCTCGTAGCATAGATAACTGGGTTGTGGAATATAATGGGATATTTGCAAAGCAATGATGGACCTAAATGTTAGGGGAAGTAGACTCTTAGCAAGACAGTGAATCTTAAAAATTTGAAAATTGTGATATTACAAATAATGAAACAGATTATTGAACCTTCAATTTATTTCAGGAAATCTTCTGATTAGCAGACAGAATTACTCCCTTTTCCTAGACATGTGGAGTTTTTGTTAGAGCTCCTTAGAAATAGCATTTCCTCTGTGAGAATGTTCCTTTGCATGTTCTTTGTCATTGGCCTTCCTGGGGTGGAGAGACACAATGATGAGATTTAGGGTAGTTCGATGTGAGTTTGCATCCTTGTTTCCCATCTTGCTGTCTTTATGTAAAGAATTTCACCTCCCCATACCTCATCCTTCTCATCTGTAAAACAGGAGAACTGCGGGAACATATGTGCAGTGATAGGCCTATGCTGTAATAGGACAATTCCACAGGCAGTGAGCTTCTTCCTCTACTGTGTTTACATACATATTGTGTTTTCATCACTCTTCCTTCACTTGAATTGTTTTGTTGTCATTTTAACTTTGTGCAAGATTGTCCCTTCCTTGAGACAGAGACTCTTTGAAAACAAGGAATTTATCTTATGCTTTTACCCCACTCCAGAACACAGCATACCACCTACTGCGAAGTGGACAAATAATACATGTTTGTTTGTTTTTTAATGAAAATGTGTTTGTTTTAATTAGTATATAACTGTAGAGTTATACTTTTTCCTCAGAAAATGTCAATTACATTAAAAAATTATAGTTTATCTGATATAGAATAAAGCTAATTAATCCATAATTCAACAGCCTAAAAAAATTATTTTGAGAATGTGCAAAATACTAAAATAATTTCTGACACAGCTGAAAAAAAATCTTTGTATTTGGCATTGCTGTGAAAATGAATAAAATTGGTACTTTTAGGCTTGAAAATTCAAATATTCTAGAATGTCACTGTCCAATGGAATCAAATTATAAACTACAAATAGAAACAACATATGCAATTTAAATTTTTCTAGTAACCTCAAAAAATATATAAACTGGAGGTATTAATCTTATTAATATATTTTATAACCAAATACATCCAAAAGAGAATGTTAACATGTAATCAATATAATACTATTAATGATATATTTTACATTCTTTTTTTAATATTTACTCCTCAAAATGCCACATCTATTTTACCTGTATAGTGTATCTCAATTTGTACAAGTCCCATATGTAGTGCTAATAGTTACTTGTGACTAGTGACTACTACGCCGGACCTCACAGTTCTATAGTGTTTATGGTAACCCTGAGAGAATGTGACTATAAATTAAGCAAAATGCTTCACTCACCAGCTGGAATTTAGCAGAGAAAACTTCCTCCCAAGCCATCATTATTTGGAGATAATTCTGTCAACGAGGTAACTCTACCTGTGTATGAATGTGACTTAAAAAAAAAAAGATGGTGTTTGAACCATGGCACTGTATATGTTGATATTGTCCTCTCTAACCAACCACTGGTAGAATTGTTTGAAGATTTGTCCATGCATTTGATGCTGCCTCCTCCCCTGGTGAATACCTGAAGAGCTTGCTCAGAGAAACTCCTTGCTGGGGAAATCACGCTGGGGCAGCTCGAGCTTCTGTTACTGTTGTTTCCTGGGAGCTGCTGACTGTGCCAGATTAGATGAAGCTGTGCTTAGGCATGTTCCTGTTCGTGATGAATGTGTCTCAGTGCAAGTCCCAATTTGTGCTGCTTGGCATCTGTGCAGACAGGCAGCGAGCTTCTGGCTAAACTTAACCGAATTGTTTGGTCCGAGCTCAGTTTCATTGCCTCAGGTACATGCCTTTCTATGTAGACGTACTTTTAAATGCAAGGTGAAGTTGAAAGCCGTAACAAGATGTGGGGTATGGTTTTTGCTGGGGAAAAAAAAAGGATACCGCTGATATAATTTACCTGTTTATTCACAAACACATTATTAGTTGCCAATAATGGGATTTTCTTGTCGTTTTCATTTCCTTTTAAAACCATATTGACAAAAACTTATGCAGCTGTGATTTACATATTTAAAAAATAAATAATTGAAGCTTTGATATATTCTATTATACAGACTTTGAAAACCCATTTTTGCTCTTGATAACTGTTTGGAAGGTTTTTATGGGCTGACAGCCAAACCTAAACCTAGTTTTCTGGGAAAGGAAAGGAACGATGTAAAAGACCCCTTGCAGCTCCCGCCGTCTGCCATTCTCTGACTCTGAGATAAACCTTTGGCAATGTGATGACTTCCTAATGTCTGAAGTGCGAGTGACTTCAGAACACCAGAAAGGGAAAATATCCAGCTGGAATTTATTATGGTCAGGTCAATTAAAAAGATTCAGAGCATTATCATCTTGTTTATATCTATTATGGATCATTGGAGAGAAAAAATATGTCTCTGTGGTCTCAGCTCCTGTTTCCCCCTTTCAGATAAAGAGCCGTAGAAACCCGTAAATAATTGTTGGGATACATTTCAGCAGCAGCTTCTCAACATAGGCAAGCTATTACATTTAAATTGGTTAATATTCTATTGTTAATGGTCTGCCTTTTCTATAGAAAGACATTCAGGAAAAGGATTGGATTGCTACATAAATAGCATGACTCTCTGTCTTGGCTTTTTCCTGTGAAGTTCCTGCCAAAGACGACTGCAGTCTTCGTGTTTGTTCAATAGGTAAAAAAAGCCTCGCTTGTCACAAACGGTGTCTCATTTATTTATCTAGATCCCTTTCCTTCTGTTTCGCTGCATCCTGTTCTAAAAATACAAGCATATGGAATCTGACAGTGCTAGTTTCTGCCCTGTCAGTATTCTGTTTATGCCACTTGTTTCCTTTAAAGAAAATTACCTGCCTTCAATCTGACATCTCTTGAGACTACTTTTATAATCCAAATATAGTATTTAGATGGTCAAGTGATTAAACAGTCCAGAATAACAGCTACAGTCTTCAGAATTTCACATATTTTTTCCTGTGCTTCAGGAGAAGTGTTTTAGGGCCATAATTTGAAAACAAATTCAAACATGGATGAAGAATAATATGAAAGAAATATGTAGTTTTTATGCCAAATGTCTTTCAAAATCTTAACCTACTAGTTTTCAATTCTGAATTGCTACCCGCAAATACTGGGCTTGTCATTGTGAGGAGGCGTCCTTGAGAAGGTGCCTCTTTGTTCTATTAACTTCATTATTTCAGAGTTCTCTTGTCTAAAGATGAACATGAGAACTGTAAAACCCTATTGAGATGACTGAACCTATTTGTGTGTGTGTGTGTGTGTGTGTGTGTGTGTAGTGTGTGTTTAAAGGACAAATGCCAACCCAGGGCAGTTGTCATTAATATCACTTGCTGACAATTTTGATAATTTTTCTCTTTCTACTTTGGTCCATGTTCCTATTCCTAATTTGCTTTTTCTATCCTCCAAACTTGTACAAAACATTTCTATTTAAATTCTTATCACATATCTTTTAATCCCTTTTACTGGTTGAGATAGAACTAAGTGGGAAGATAAAATTCAAAACAAAACAAGTGGAATTTCCAGGTGGTAGATAGACAATATGGTTTCAAGCAAAAGCAATTCCTCCCAAACCAAATGGCAATGCGCTGCTGTTCAGACTGTTAGTGAGTCCTTTAGTGAGAGCACTCCTGCTACATGCCACCTTGAAAAGTCTCAGAGCCACTATGTGAAACAGACCCAAGGAGCATGGGGTGCAGTAGAGGGAAAGCGTGCCTACAGGAGGACAGATAAGCATGAGTATTGGTTCTGCTTGTACTTGTGTAAACTTGGATATGACATTTTAATTATTCACACCTAGGTCCAATTGGGAAAATCATATTTGCCTTACCTCTCTTCCAGAATTATTGAGAAGATGAAATAAGCAAGTGACTATGAGAATGCAATAAAGAGTTAGTGTAATAAAATTGCTTACTCTGTGGACATTAGTTTGGGTGTATGTTTTGAGGCTAATGGTTTCCTATTTCTGTTAGTGCCATCTTCCATATTTTCCTTTCAGAAACTTCTACCACCCGTCTCTTGCTCAAAGTACTCAGCCTATGGCAGGCCATGAGTCAATCTTTTGTGTACACCTTGTTGCAGGATAAAGACGGGAAACCACCAAGCTTTATCCACAGCACCGTGAAGAATTCACCAAGAGAAATTTAGTAGCAGAGACCAGTTCTGGTTCTTTCCAGCACCAGCCCAGTGTTTGAAATATGATAGGCACATAATAAAAAACATGCACCGAAAGTGATTCACTGCATAAGTATAGATAAGAGTATTTTACATATAGTTACCTTTTACTTCAAGATAACTTAGTTTATAGAATTTCACTAATAATAAAGACTCAAATTAATTTGATTTTGGAGCTTTGAAATAAAATATTTACAACTGTACTTCTTGGGAGATTAAAATTTCATATATCCAACTATTCTTGTCTCAAATTGTTTGTGTTCAGTAAGTATTAGCTATATACCTTCAAATTATGGAATCAATTGTTTGAACCATGGGTATAGATTGATGATAGTCAACATTTTTATTTTTATATTTATTTTAGATGTAAGGAGCACTTTTTTATTAAATCAATGAGATCATTTAAACTTAAAAAACCTGTCATTCAACCAATATTTATTATGAGTCTATTCAGTGGCAAGTACTGTGCTAGGTTTTGAGAATAAAATAATAAGACCCAGTTCTTGCATTTCAACATTTTAAGATTTATAAAGTAGACAAATATGCAACAAGTTATTATTATAAAATGTTTCTAGTTCCATAAAGAGTATTGAATAAATGTTAAAAGATCCCAGAGAAGACAATACTCTTTCTGCCATGAATAAAGATGAACAGTTTTGAAGGATGAGGTGACTTTGTGGTGATCCTGAAGGATATGTAAGAGTGTGTCATGTGTGTGTGTGTGTGTGTGTGTGTGTAAAAATAGAGAGAGAGAGAGAGAGAGGTGAGAGAGGTTTGTTTTGAGGGAAGGATATTGAAGAAATGTAATATTGTGGTAGAAATGTGTGCTTTGGGAAGATCGCTTTGTTATGGTAGGCAGTGGTATATTGAAGGGGAAGGAACTGGCAGAAAAAAGAAACAGGACTGATTAGGTAGGAGACAAGGAAAAAAGTTTGAGCGAGAATTATGAGATCAAATATGAAAGTGGCAAGGTTCATGAAGGGTAGGAAACAAATCCAGGTGTTTCAGAGGCTGATTTTACAAGAGTGAGCACAAAATAGGATTTGTCTGTAGAGTGTGAGGAGAGGAGGGCAATGCATGTGATGGTGAAGCAGAGAGAAGTATGCAGTAGTGCTGAAGGATAAATAATAATCCAGTTGTCTGAAAGATGGGGCGCAATATGAAAAGCAAGTTTAGGAAAAAGACAATAAGTTTTCTGTAATCTCGAAAATCAAAGAGTGGTTTTTGAACCAGTAGCACTGGCATGACCCAAGAGCTCTTTCAGGCTCTTGGGCCCCACTCTAGCCCTACTGGATCTGCATTTTACACTAAATGAATCTCATGTCCATTAAAGTGTGGTCGGAGAGCACTTCTAGAGGACTGACTTTGAGAAGTCTGCATATTGTAAGAGAGTGCCTACAAAATCAACTCCTTACAAGTAAAGGAATATGAGGCCTGAATACAATTGTCTCAGGAATTAAAAACATCAAAATATTATTTTTAAATGAAATTGACTCCAAATACAGTGAAAATGGGATCCTAGGCTTAGAAGTTATGAACACTAATAAATATATAAACTTTGTTTTAAAAGGAGATGCCTGAATTAATCAGCTAATATGGAATACTTGGCCTTCAAACTAATACGCAAAATTTAGGTGCTCATGGAGTACTTAGAAAGTAATAAGGATCTGTGATGTTTTCTAAATACCGAAGTTTTAATTTTGTATCCTGTTGTGTTGTGTACTATGTTAAAAGCATTTAGTTTCTAAGCTATGATTTTGGCCTGAAATAGTTGCATTTCTGAAGCATTATTTAGAATCACATCTTTCATATTTGGAGTCAAAACTGCTGCAGGCAAATTTTCTGATTGTCATTTTTTGGTATTACATCTGCTCAGTCTTTACTTACAATAACATAATGTAAAGCAATGACAAAATCACAAAAGATGTTTTAAATTAACAATTGTACTTCACCTTTTTGGCAAAGTTTGATTTTATCAAGCCTTTCCCCTCCTGCACTCTCCAATTCTATCAGGATCGCCAACCCTGGAACTGAATCCCTTTATTAATAAACTAAACCAGGCAAAGCCAATCAGGGCTAGTCATATGCCAACTGGTTACAATAGCTGATTCTGATGATGAAATATAACCCCATGCTAAAGTCAGACCCAAAACAAACAAACAAATTCCTCCAGATTGGATGCCACATGGACTCACTTGAGACACTGGATATTCGGCATGAATTTTCTAATGGATGGAATCAGATTGAGTGTGAGCTTTATTTTCAAGAACCATGTAATTTCTGTTCTCTGAAAATGATTTTAAAATATCCAATATCTTTGGAGTCTCCCAGATTCCTGAGCTTGGCCTCTTTACAGTAGTTAATTATATTTATTGTGATGATGTGATATTTGGAACTCTACTTTTTCTTGATGCTTGTGGTTTTGATCCAGGCAAAACTCTATGACCACAATAACCACATTAACCTGGCTCATAACTCCCATATTTTACAAAGTAATTCAGTGCTATCCCCTCTTCCTAAGAAATCTTCGAGATGATAATTTATTTTTTTAAATATATAATATTTGAAAGCACTTTTCTGTCTTCTCAAATTAATAAAAATTAGGAAACATTTTCCATTCTGAAAATATATGATGTAGGCTAGGGATTGACTTTAGGTCTAGGCAATCATTTTACTGCAAAGATAAACTTACCATAATTTATATTTAAATATGTATATACATATAATATATATTAATCTATACCTAGAATATTAAAAACACATATCATATATGTTTTCCTAAAAAATTGCTGAACATTACATGTTGTAACAACACCAAATAAAGAAACATACATATTTGTTATAGAACAGAAAGAGTCCGTCCACTTGGCGTTAGCAGAGCTAAACACTAAACACTGAGAATTGCAGTGAAGAAATATTGTCTGTTTTATTGATGGATGGCACGATCCAGGAGAATGGGAAGCTAATGCTCAAAAGTCTGAACTCCCCAATGGCGTGTAGGTTACAGATTATGTAAGGTAAAATCAGAAGATGCTATGCAGGGGTCCCCAACTTTAGGAACCAGACTGAACAGCAGGAGGTGAGCCAGCAAAGCTTCACCTGTATTTACAGCTGCTCCCCAGCTCTAGCATAACTGCCTCAGCTCCACCTCAGATCACCAGGTATTTTTGTCCCTGGTGCCAAAAAGGTTGGGGACCGCTTGAAAGGGTTCAGGGTAGTATTGGGAGCTGATTGGTTGGAGGTGAGATAAGAGTAATAAACAATTTGTTCTGGTCTTGAGGACAGTTCTGAGGTCTTTTCTAGTGTCTGTCTGGTTTCATGCGAAAGCAGCCAGGGGGTTGTTCCACTTTAGGGCTCAGGCACTGAGACATAACTTAGGACAAGATGTTATCTTTAGCCTGCCAGAGGACTGGACTTTGTGACCATTAATAAGGTCCAGGTTACCATCTTTTGCAGCCTCAGGGGTTGCTACTTATCCAGGGGCGTGGTTAGGTCTCTGAGGGAGTGGTGGGGGAGGGGGTAGAGAAAGAGAGAGAGAGAGAGAGGATTTCTAGAGCTAAGATTTAAAACTAAATTTAATCAAAGTCATAAGAACCCTTGGTTTTATTTTTTGTATTCTGTTTGAGTATGTTGCTGGCTCAAACTATTTTGCCTGCTTTGTCGTGCTGTTAGGTTAGAATAGAAATGTTTTGAAATTAATTAAAACTCAATTTGCCTGAACCAAGGCTTTGTTCCTTGTGGCCTAACCGCTCCTCACATGAATATAAGGAGATGACGGAAAGCACAAGAAGATGAGCAGTTTACAATTCATGTTTAAGGTACAGTCTTTTTGCTCTATAGCTAACTCTTAGGAATCTGGTCTCTTAAACCCAGCCTCAGGAGGATTTGTGTATAAAGTAAAAATATTTTACAAACTGGTTCAAGTCTCGGCCTGAGCCATTCAGAGCTTTGACTTTGAGTCATGGCAATACAATGAGAGTAGTCTCGCAAAGAGCTTTAAAAATGCACCTAACCCGAACCTGATAGAATTTGGTCATCATATTTTTGCTTGTCTAGTAATATTTATAAATGCAATACCTTCTTTGCTTCCTACTCAATTTGAAATGCATCCTAATTAACATGCAAATATAAAGATTGTCCATAATAGCAGAATCAAAGATTTAGACTTGCTGCAGGCTCATATATGAGTTTTTGCGAGTACCAGAAATAATATTCTATCACCTTTTTTTGTGTCACCAAGTTGTCTCCTGAGCCATAGGTGGTGAATTGGACTTCAATGTTTTAATTACATTAGATTTAGATAACATATGTATACAAAACTATAATTGTATATATAAATAGTAACACATTAAGATGATCAACAATAAAAAATAAAATTTTAAAACATTTTTATATTTCAAAATATTTCAAATTCTTATCTTTAGTTCAAATCTCTCTCCTGATTCCAGACTCATTCCTGTCTGCTTTCTTGAAACGTGTTATGGAATGTCTCATAAGCATCTCAGATTTATGATGCCTAAACTAATTCCTGACTGTCTCCCCAGACCTATTCATACTCTGTCTTCCTCTTCTTGGTATATGGCATTATAACCTACCCAGTTGCTCAAGCCAGCCAGAAACCTAGGCATCATCTTTGATGGCTCTCTTCTTCTGCACGACTGCTCTTAACCTTTTGCCAAATCCTGTTTCTTTTCTAAGATGTATGTCAAGTCCATCTGATTCTTTCCACTGCCCTGATAGCCCTTCTTCCTTGACCACTACAGTAGCCTTCTTTCTCTACTACCAGTCTTCTACCAACTAAATCAGTCCCTTTACAGCATCTGGAGACCATATAAAGATATAAACTGCATCATATTTTTTTCTTTATATGAAGCCCGTTATTTACTTGGAATAAAATCCTAACTGCTCACCACAGGCTATAAGGGTTGCAGTGACACCTATCATCACACCCATGCAAACTAATGCCACTCTCCAACTTGCTCATCAACTTCTGCGATAACGACCACCTGCTGTGGGTTGAATTATGTCCCCAGTTCCAAAAATATGTTAGAGTACTAACTCCTGGTACCTGTGAATGTGACCTTATTTGTGCTGCTGAGGATGTAATTAAGTTAAGATGAGGTCATTAATGTGGGATCTAATCCAATATGACTGGTGTCCCAATAAGAGGGGAAGACACAGACTCACAGGAAGAACACCAGGTAATGATAAAAGCAGAAGTGGGAGTGACTCAGTTGCACACCAAGAAAAGTCAAGGATCAAAAATTCCCATCAAAAGCCACCAAGAGGCAAGAAAAGAATCTACTCAAAATCTCAAGGAGTATGGCTCTCCTGACACCTCAATTTCAGACTTATAGTTTCCAGGACAGTGAGAAAATAAATTTCTGTTGTTTTATCACCAAGTTAGTGGTACTTTATTTCATCAGTCATGAAAAATGAATCTACCTCCTTTCTGTTTTCTAAACACATGAAGTTCTTTTCTATCGCAAAGCTTCCGCATCTATGGTTCCCACTGCCCAGAATATTTTTTTTCACTCTAGTTTTCTGAACTTGGATCCAGTCTTTCTGGTCTTTGCTTAAATATTACATCAAAGATGCCTTGTCTGGCTACCCAACATAAAGTCATTGCTCCTGTTTATCTTCTCCTGGAAGCATTCTGTCATTCAGGAATGACCCAGTGATTGATGTGGACCTTTCAGGAAGAGATTTCCTGCCTGCTCCACCTCTCAGACCTACCCTCTGGTCATATCATTAGGTCACATCGCCATCAGACACACTAGACCATTGTTACTTTAGGGCCTTTGCACTGACTGTAGGGTTTCCTCCTGCTTAACATAGATACCAGGCTCAAATATCACTTTATATTATAGAGACTTTTCCAGACTACCCAAATTTATACACCCCCAGATTCCATTACACAGTCCTGTTTTATTTGTCTAAATAGTCTCTAAACTATTTGTTTACTTGTTTTTTTAATCAATTACCTCTCTCTTCCATACGTAAGAGACATAACTATATATATAATTTTTAAATCACTGTTTACCAGTCTCTAGATAAGTGACAGACATGTAGTAAGTATGCAATAAAAATCTATTCAAGGGATGAGTAAATGAATAATGATTTAATGCTCTCCCAGATTTTTTTTAAGCCTTGCATATAATGACTAGTGTTTTGTTTTAATAACTGAAAATGAAGTATCTAAGCATTTTCCTTTAATTAAAGTAAGTTTGAAAGTGAAAAGTCCATCTAAAAAAAACCTGGTGCTTCTACAATGTCTTTCTGTCACACAATACCTAGCAGAAAATGATAAATCAAGGAATTTGCATTCTGACATTACACTTTAGAAAGGGAAGCACCTTGTTTTGTCAATCAGAATCTCTCACATCTTTGATGAATGTTAAGTGTCTGGAGCAAATGGAACAGTTACCAATGCCTTCAGGGTCTGACTGGTTTGCTTAGGTAGGTGCTTCCTGGTTTTGTTTTTATCAGAAACATAGCAGTAAGAAAAGACTGTCTCCTGCTAAATATGGATTTTGCTCATTTTAGTACAAACTTAAAATCCCTGGATATTTTTACAAGTGGGATTCCTGAACATTTCCAAGTTTCAAAGAGTTCCGTTAAGCTTAAATAGTAGGAAAAATATGCGGTCATGGATCACCTCAGCTAAACTGTCACATGCAGAAAACAGGCTTCTAATGTAGTAGTGGCGTGATTTTTCTGAATCTTCATGTATTAACACACTGGATAAATGAAAAATGATAAATAAAGCAAAAAAATCAAGTACAATATTTTTATACTTTGTTGGCAATACATGTCTATGTCAATGAGTATGTTATACATAGGATTTCATCTTCTACTCAAATGGGTTATGGTATATTTAGCAATGTATTTACATATATTGGGAGAAAAACACTAAAATCTCATAAATATTCAGGAGTATTAAGACAAATTGTGTATGTGTATATATATAGAGAGAGAGAGAAAGAGAGAGATTTATAGGATATAGTTAAAAGGCTAAATTTCCACATAGCTCAACTTTTCTCATCAGAATCTTCAGTCAGCTAAAATCTAACTTTCCCAACCGTAGGCTGAGTTTTTATTTGTCTGTCATTACCCTAAAGTTTTGTGTGGATCTCAGAGGCTGTGCAGATGCAGTTGAGAGAGAATTAGGTTTGTCGACACTAAGTGTACTTTTCACATATATAAACCATATTGTGTTTAATAGTATGCAAACTGTTCAATGTGCAGCAGCATTTCTTAGTTGTTGTGAACATTCCTTGGAGAGATATTTTTTATCAATTCTGTAATGAGCAGATTAAATTTCTGTGGGTGTGGATCATATGAGAAGATAGGGCCTCACGCTGGAGACCTCAGAAAGTGAGCTTCCATAGACTGGCTGAATTCAAAGGTGATAGTATTCTTCTAAATGATCTCTGAGCATTAATGAGGTCGTTCCCTTCAGGGCTAGGCTATGTTATGAAAGGGGCTGCTCGACACAGAGGACTAGTAACTCACTCCAGAGGCAAAAGTCGTCAGGCAGCATGCTTTTCTCTACAGCTTGCTGGGTCCCAACTAGCATGAGTTGACATAGAATTTCAAAAGGAAGACAAAACACAGCACATCTATAAATAGCACTCAGATAGACACATATATTTCCATTATTGGGTGCTTTAGGGTCAAATAGGATCCAGGCCTCTACCACCTATTCTTATACCTTCCCTGTCACCACAGTATTTTTTTTCCCCTAGTGGAACTGGAACAGGAAAAAATTAACAAACAAACAAACAGAGGAGAAGAGAAAGCATGAGGAATGTGGTTCTTAGCTTGAACTGTCATCCTCGCATCTGCTCTTTTCCACATCTTTTTTCCTTTGAAGTTATTGGCCTAGGTTTGGCTACTGCCTTCATAAGTCTATATTCCTAGGAAGTATAATCAATGATCTATAACCTTTTACTCTCAGCGTGATTGTTCGAAGGGATGATATTTTTCAGATATATTTAAAGCTACCTTTTTTTTCTAGAGTACAAAAAGAAAATAAGATTTGATTAATTTTACTAGCTTAAATAGCTCCAAATCAAATTTATGATAATTTTGCCATTCAAAGATGAAGTGATTTGCACAAAACTTTAGCTAATAGATTCTGTTAAAGAGAAAACCACAGGCCCAAAATAACATCACTTGTACTAAAGTCCATGATATCAAACCTAGATTTAATACCTGACCTAACTGCTATTTTGACCTCTCTAGAAATATAACTTTAATTGACCAGCCTAGAATTTTCTGACCAAACACCAATAATCTGTCACTTGAGTCCTCTCCCCATGCCCCCACCCCAAAAAGAAAAGGTAATCTGCATGATAAAAACCCTTGCCATTCTCTTCCCCTCAAAAGATAAAGATGTTCTGGTCTAAAAATAATCTTTTCTTTTCTTTTGTTAAAAGTTCCCTTGCCCCGCCCTTTTTCCTATAAAAACCTTTCATTTTGTACAACTTAGATTCATGAATTGCTTAATAGTGCCAATTAGATCTTCACGTTTACTCATTTGAATTTTATTTTTTAAACTTTAGAGTTTCTCTAAGAAAACTGCTGGATCCAAGTAGAGCTACAGACATGGCCCCAGGACTTTGCCTACAATAAATAAGTCTAGGGAACCTCTCTCATGAAGATAATAGTATCAGGCCATTTTCAGGAATTAGGGGCACATTGTATGCTTATGCTGAGGTATTACTTTCAGTAGTCAGTCTGATCCCTGACTTGGCTGGAGAAATGTAACATATCACATTAATGAATTATCACTATCTAGTAATATTCTATTGTGGCACTCACAGAGTTGTTGGAAGGATTACAGAAACCTAACCACAATAGAAATCCACATTTCTATAATAATAATTTTTAAAAATTAGATAATTAGGCCAATTCTGAGCTCAATTCTATGACTCTCTTTTCTCAGCATTGTGCAGTAGTGAGTGGAATCAGAAGCTGGCCTTGCACAGTGCTTCGCTTTAGAAAAATCACCCTGTTTGTGCTCTGGGGCTGTTGATTTATAAAGTGACACAGCTCCTCTGTGGCAGCACCTCCAATAAGGGACCTGTGCATAATTAGAGCCTGTTCCCAGCCTCATGCTGTGTCCTCAGACACATCCATGGCCTCACTCATGTCACTGTTTCTCTTCTAGAGTGTTCGCTAAGACACGCTTTGGTCAAAGAGACGACAGAACCAGAACCATCACAGAAATACGAGGTCTTAAGAGATGGTAGCAAATTCTCATTTGTTGGAAATCTAAAGTTGCTGTAAGTGAGTAGCCTTTTCTTTTAAATTATATGAAAACTATCCTTTTTTTCCCCTGCAGGAATGCATTTGTCACACATGAAAATTCTAAGTCTCCAGTGGAATCCATTTATTATTTTCTAAACCTCAAGTCCTCTGGTAAGTATTAGAAAATCACATCACATAATGTTTGTCAAGGCTGCATTTTGCATGTGGAAGATTTGTTTGACAGCTGTGGAAGAACCCACAGCCAGACAAAGCTCTAGGGAGCTCACATGGGTGGGTAGCAAGGGTGTATGCAAAGGTGGGGATTAGCTTACTTGTTATTTTTCTTTCCCTCCTGATCTACTCCTCTTTAGGCTGGAAAAATATACCTTAATTGAGGAGGAAACATGGTTTACTTAGCAGATGCTCTTCCTGAGAAGAAGAGACTCTACTTTTGGTCCCAGTTCTGTTGTTTCTTGTCACTGTCATCTTTGGCAAGTCCCTGAACTTCTCAGGGTCTCAGTTGCATCCTCTCCAGAGTTTAGAGCTTTCAAGCGTGAGAATTAATAATATGTATTTTAATGTGTCTGCAAAGTGATGTGGGACAATTACATGGCATTTTCTGAGAGAATGAGATCATTCTTTTTGGTTGTTTTAGGTGGATCTAGCTGCTTCGGATTGTACATGCAGTGATTGCTTAGTATGCCTGTTAGTTAATAACATTCTAGGAATTTGAATGTGGAGAAAGAAAGGCAGTGAGATCATGGCTACTGAGACCCTACCAAGGGCTGTCTGTTTCATGGATCGTTAGACAGGAAAATTTTCAGAGTTAGATGTTCTCATCATTATTTTTAGAGATGTGAAAAGTGAGGCCCAAATAAGCTTAATAACCTGCCCGCACATCGCAGATCTGGTATAGCTAATGGATTTGAACCCAGAATTTCCTTCTATATCCTGACATGGCCACCAGCTCAGTTGTCTGCCCCTTACTTCAGTTGGTACCCAGCTGGAAAGGGTTACTAAAGTGAACAAACAAGATGAGACAGATATGAAAATACCCAGGCATCCTATTCCAAGAGGCCTGGTGGCCGTGAAATTTTGATCTAGGAAAAGAGATCCTCTGGCTTCCTTGTTCTTCTCTTTGGCCCCCTGAGGGGTCCAGTTGTTCTTTGTTTGTAGGGAGTGTGTTTGATCCTTGGGAAATGTGCTTTGCTGCATGCTTCGAAAAGGAAGCTGGTGTTGTGATGTGAAGCCAGTGTGTGTCTTCCTCCAGAATGAACTTGACTGTGTCTGCTTTGAGCAGGGCACCAAAATACTTGGAAAAAAAGTAGCCCAGGGAAAGTGGTATTTTCTAAAGGATCTAATTGAGTCTAAGTGATTAATACTTCTTGAGCACCAAGAGCCCGAATTCATTGATTCTTCAGTATAATAAGATATCGTCTCTTTTTTTTTAATCCTAGCACATGTTAGAGAGAAACTAATAAGGAATCAGGAATTTGTCCCATAATATCCATTACTGAGGCAATAAGTATTAAAGGAGGTTATTAATTGGAAGGAGGGAATAACTCCCAAAATATCTTGAAAATTATTAATATGTGGATTTCATTAACAAGAGTTCTGACTGTCCTCAGGGGCCAATCAATGCCCCACCCAGAAGTCCCTAAAGTTCCCTAAATTTTGAACATTCTTTCATAATAGAAAAATATTGAGAAAATAGTAGAAGGGCCTTGCCTTCATGGGAAAGCTTGCCTTACTCATAGCAGGATGTGAATTTACCCTACTCCTTGTTAAGCCAATAACAGCACCATGTAAAAAATAGTAGCATTTTTAGAAATGAACAAATTAACTATGCACTATTCCATGTTTTTAACTATGAACAATCTCATTGTAATTCAAAAGATCTCAGATAATTAGATTTAATGGAATCTGGTGAATACTCAGTAGCTTTCTAATTCATTGTATTTGGTAGCAATCTTGTGGGCAATTACATGTATCGGATGTTTTGGATGCCTGAAAACCACATATGTTTTTGGTATCAGAATATAATTAACATAAAGTGATTAAATGGTATGAATAAAAATGCAAATAGATGATAAGTCATTGAGTAGGAAAGAAATTGATGGAAGAAAAGAAAAATGGGCCAATGAGAAGGATGGCAAGGTGGTTAAGGAAGGAACAAAGGAGAAATTGTTATCAAGCTACAAGATAACAATTCTGGTTAATTCTCTGAAGGTTATCTTTTCTTAGTGTGATGGCAGAGCAGAGAGAATAATTACAAATTTTGAATTTAAAAAAAATTAGAAGGCAGTCTCTTTTCCTTTATCAATGGTAAAGTTTCCTAATGAGACTGTCTACCGCTCTAGGTGTGTGTGTGTGTGTGTGTGTGTGTGTGTGTGTGTGTGTGTGTGTGTGTCTATGTGTGTGTGTGTGTCTCAGTGTCTGTGTGTGTGTGTTCATGTCTGTGTCCGTGCAGGGGTTATTTCATGCACCATCTATTGCATTCTGGTCTCTAGTTTTCAAGCTTCTTCAGTCCAGGAGGGACATTCCCCCACTTGGCATAATAGGAAACCCATTAGAATGAGAAACACTAGTTTTAATGAGAAATGAATGAGGATATATCTTGTTTTTTTTTTTTTTTTAAAATCAAACACCATAATGACTGATTCTTATAAGGGAAGAAAAAGAAAAAAGAAAAAAAAGGAAAGCTGTTGTGTCTCACTACCTAGCACCAGCTTGTGGAACACAAATCTGAGACTGTATTTTGAAAATCCCTCTCACCTAGAATATGGTGTAACTGGGCCTGCGCTTAGGTTATTGTGAAACTTGTCAAGCCTATTTTGTTTCTTACAACCTGCTCTTCTCTCCATCCAGTTAATGTTCAGGTTTTTTTTGATACATATTTCCAAAATTTCAATTATAGCATACCGCTGTGATAAATTTTCCCATATCTTCTTTAAACCGGTACTATTTTCACTTAACATTTTAATTCAATTTGATTTGCTTTTTAAAGTACATTTCTTTAATAAGAAAATTCTATATGCAAAAACTCAGTATCGTGCTTCATTAATACAAGAAAACCTTAAATGCAAGGACAATACAAGTGATTACACTAAATTATAAAATAACAGCAATAAACAAGACAACAAAGGGTCTAGACAGTGTAATTAATTTTCAATAAGGTTTATTCTTAGGGAATTGGCTGGCTGGGAGAGTAACGGGGGCCTGTGGAAAGTAGGAGTAATTTTCAAAGAAGGGTATGGGAGAAAACAGTTTAGGTGAAAAAAATTGGATCTTCTCTCAACTATGAGTAGTTGAAGGGGCTTTACCTTTAGCTTTACCTTTTGCCCAGGATTTTTCTAGTACTGATATTACAACCAATAGTATAATTAAAAAAAAAACACACACACACACACATACACACAAAGGGGAGAATATGAAAAAAACCTCGCTTAGTTGAAATACCAAAACGAAACTAAAAATTCTCACCAAAACTCATTTCTAAAAATAACCTTACGATTTTATTCCTTGAGATTTTCCTCTAAAATCTCTCAAAAAAGAGTTCACTGATTTTCACTAAACACAGCATTTTCTGCCTGAGTGCTACAATAATATCTGTAAAATTAAGTTTGGATTGTGTTGGTTACAGGTGAATCTGTGAAGAATATGTAGGTATTAATGTCATCGTTGAAAGTTTGGGCACTATTGAAGACAGCGTCTCATACCACATTCTAGAAAACCCTGTGTAGACAGGAATACATACTTTGCCTTTTTATAATCACACTTCTTCCTACCCTTGCATGCTAAGCACATTCTATGGCGACTCTTTCTCGTCCAGTGAACTCTGTGACCAAAGACCTGCCCCTGTCGCCTTTGAGGGGAGAGGATGTTATTTTAGCAGCCTGTTTGAAACTGAGCTCTCTTTAGTGGTCACATCCCTTGAGAAAAATAAGCACATGGAAAGACTCGAAATCACTGGTTAGTTACATACTAACCAGTGAGTTAGGTTGGAAAGCAATATGTATGCACTGGAAATAAAAGTGTCCTTCTGCCTCATCTTCTTTTATAGCAAGCACTTGGATATCAACTCTGGGGAAATGGGGAGAGAATTTAATATACTTCTAATATACTTCTGAGTGTCTCAGAAATACTATTTCCTGTGTCCTATAGAAAAGAAGTGGCTATTCCATTATTTTGGCTTATTATGTACAAAATCAATAAAGTAGGACTTTAATTTAAGGGAGGGTCCTATCTTCCAACAGGCAGCAGGATGACTGCAGCCGGCTGCAGGGAAGCCAGAAGGTGAAAAAGGCCATCCATATCTTTGAGAATTCCATAAGGAAGACATTTGAGAACAAAGTAATGTCAAAAGCTTCCCAGCCCTCTTACTTTGAACCCCAAGAGCACTGGGCTGCAGTCCCCACCTGTATGTGGAGGGAAGGACGCTCAGCTCGGCCTCTGGCCTTTTCCTTGGGAAGTATGTTCGGTAACAGTCACTTGGAATGACAAAGCTTGTTACCAGCCACTGTTCTGAGCTCACAAACTTCTTACTAACTTATTTCTAACCTCACTTTCCCTTTACGTCTCATAGTATTGCTGTCTTGTTTCTCTATTCCGGAGCCTAATTCTTAAGAGCCATCCTGGGCCCCCATTACTTGGGCACTGACTTCCACTTATTAGTCTCCTGCTTGTCCTCTTTGGAACTAGAGCTCAACCTTATACGATGTCCTGAGGAGGAGACCCCTTTACCTGTGGCAGGACCGCCACCCCACTCCTGATGTTCAAGGGGGAATAGGTAGCAGTGCTAAAAATAACACAGACTTACACATGTAATTTGTGCTTATAAAAGCATGCATGGGGAGTTCCCTCTCAGAATGGTATTAAGTACAGCTGCATATAAACTTTCAGATGAAACAGAGGAAAGGCAGCTGAAGAATATTTCAACAAACTATAAATCTTATCTTAATGGGAAATTTAAAGTACTTGAAGCAAGAGAAAAGTGACAGAAAAAGAAGTAAAACTAATATGATCACGCTGAAATCAACCCTGGTCACCAGCAAAGACACTTTGCATTTTCAAGGAAAATCTTCTGGATGATGTTTCCTGAAAACCAGATGGGAAGTGAGATTAGCTATTTTCTCTCCAAAGTAACTTGTGTTTTTGTCATTCTAATGTAACATTTACAGAAAATCAACAATATGCCAGCCTTCTGTCAGGCATGGCCCCCTCTAAAATGATTTTATTCAGTGTGAGACAATAATAATCATAGGAGAAGTCCAAATTTTGGGCCACATCGAAGTTTAGGGACAGAAATTAGGGCAGGAAAGGGCGTGAAAAAAGAAAATTACATATTAAAGCCAAATGAGCAATAAAACTTAATTAAAACTACAGTCATGCATTATTAGAAATTGACAGCAAAATCTGAGCATATTACAATAACACTTCATTTGTATAACAACTTCTGG
Source organism: Pteropus medius (assembly GCF_902729225.1). Classification (NCBI taxonomy): domain Eukaryota; kingdom Metazoa; phylum Chordata; class Mammalia; order Chiroptera; family Pteropodidae; genus Pteropus; species Pteropus medius. The sequence continues at coordinate 6,440,335 of NW_024342475.1, forward strand.
GTTACACGTATTCCACAGAAGTGAATTTCCAGATAACTGAGGCTTATACAATTGCTAGATCAAGTTTCAACCTAACAATTTTTGCCGATCTGGCCAAGAATGATTTGTGTACTTCTCCTGCCTTTCTAAAAGAGATGATTGATCATATTTTGGTCCTCAATTGATAATGTTTAGAAAACATTATCAGTATTCACTATAATTTTAGTGAGTTTATAATGTAGTGTCCAAAACTAGACACTTCAATGTTAAAGTGACACTTTTAGTTACTATGCCAGGATTTGGTGTAAACAGGCTCTGTATCAGGAAGATTGGGATGTGGTTATTCTATAACTCTGTTATAAAGTTTTCTACATGTGATTTTGTCTTTCAGCATCTTCTGCTTTTGAGGGTCAGAGTAGTCACTTTGCTGGCCTCGAACAGGTCTCACGTCCAAAATTTCCTCCAGTTCACTGCTTCAAATGGTGGGCATTCAAATGGGAAATCAGATTGCCAAGCTAGTTTAGAAATATGTATTAAATAAGGAGCATACGTCTCAGAGTCTAAATAGAGGAGTGGCATAAGTGACCTTATTAAGTGAATTGTCAGGAATTTCAGCTCAGGATTAGAATCCAGGGGAGTGAATACAGGTCTCGGGTTAAGTAGGAGGTAGGTGTTAAGTGAAACATCTTTTTCTGAAATTAGGTGAGAAATTAGATTGCATTCTGTCTGTACAGTTTGTTTAGTATCATTAAGGTTGATTTTGTTCTTCATGATTTACCATGAGAATAAAGGAAGCTATTGTGGGTGTCTCTCCTGGAACACTTCAGTGGCCACAGGGATGTGTACTAGTTGGCAGGAGCCCACAGTCGATGTTTGCACAGCTTCACCACAGTGTCTTGTCTGAATAAGTGGGGATAATGGCAGAGCAATAACTGCCAAGATGTGCAAGGTGCTTATAAGATGCCAGATGCTCTCCTAAGCACACTATGTACATCGACACGTGCTCTAATATTATACGTGAAATAATGTGATTTTAAATTCAAAGTGATATAACTTAATTCTAATAGTGTTATAAGTAATGTTGTAGTGAACACTGATGCCAGGCAGGAGGAATTTGATAGATAGAAGTGCAGTATCCCAGTGGAATCCCAGTGTAGTAGGAAAGCCTGGGAGTAGAACTCTCTGGAAGCAATGCGGCAGCATCCCCTGTTCCCTATTGGGAATGTCAAGATTCAAACATTACGAGTAAATCTTGTTTCTGTCATCAACATTTCAGGGACAAAGACACAAAAATCCAATCCCCAAGGATGTTTATCATCAATTATTTTGACTTTACTACAACTATCTGTGGGTTATTAAGATAGCCACTTCATCATCCCTGTGATCATGTGCTAGACAGGTGTTGGCAAGAGCCAGCTGGCCTTGCACCTGCTCCTTAAAAGCAAGATGGGAGTAAATGAACTTGGCAGACTGTGTACTCATCTTTCCATTACTTTACATTATAGAAAGACATTTAATTTGTGTTTATATGACAAATGGTTCTGAGATTTCAATTCTCTTTCTTTTCTTAAAAATCTAACTTTAGTATTTCACATCTAGGTTACCATACATAGAGTAAGTAATAATTTTGCTACTCAGTAAGCAATTACTTTTTGTGAAAATTTGGTGGGTTGGTATAACATTCTTCCAAGAATCCAGAACCTAAATGTATTTAGATAAATAACACATAGTATATTATATCACACAATGTTCAACTCCTATTTCTCAGATAAACCTACCATAGCATGAGGAGAAGTCAAATGTAGTGTACCTTTTGCATAGTAGAGTCTGGAAAATTCTGGCAATCAATCAGTCATCCAAGATAAATGATTACTTAATAAATGTAATTCTTACCTGCTACAAGTTTTAAGTCTAAACAGAAATTAAAAAACAGAGTTAGTTGCATAGAGGTGTGCAAACTTTAAGATGACTATACATTGTGTAATCAAGGTCGTTGAGTGAACAAACAAATTATTATTTATACCAAAGACAGTAGCTATGACTGGGGTTTGGTAATGAGTGAATTCTCTCACTCCCATGCATAAGTCATTATTTGCATGAAGCGTGAAGTGGCCAGGGAGTTGCCATCTGAGCTCTTGGTGGGAACGGGTTCCTAGGGCGGAAGAGATGGACCGTTCTGAGTTCTTTGAAGCAGAAGGGAGTGTGCTTTATAACCATGGGAAAGAGGGCCGTTCTGAGAGTGAGGTGTGACTCTAGGAGGGAGAGATGTTATAGGAGGAGTGGTAAGGATAGTAGTTAGAGCATGAGAAGGGAGGGGGAGGGTTTTGATGACACTTTTTGTCAGTTTAATAGTGTTTCTGGGTCATCAATACCAACTTCACCCAAATCGTGATCTTTGTTTCAACATCGTTATTACTTCCTAAACTGGATTAAACAATAGATTAATAGATGGATGGCGAGATAGATAGATTTTCTTATTATATAATCTGTCATTGATTTCAGAGAGTATAGTAAAAAGCTATCATCTCTAAAAATGATCAAGCAAAGCTAGAGAATGGTGTGTAGAGGTAGGAAATAGAAAACAGAGAGGGAAATATGTAACTTCTAATCAGCTAGGTCTACACACCAGACCTACAGAAATAAGATTTTAAATGAGTGACGATTCATTCTTTTATATGTCTTTTCATAATTCAGTTATCCATTCATTCACCCTAATAAACATGTATTGATTACTATTTTATGCCAGCAGATGTGGATAATTTTTGGTAATAGTAAGTTGAAATATTTCTGATAGGGGATAAATTCACAAAGGTAAGTAGCTATTATGTAATATGGTAAAATAACAGGAGAAGGGGAAAAAGTTTTGAAAGCAGAAGACAGAATTAATCATTTCATCTGTGGACTAGATGAAGACTTTCCAGATATATTTGATGTGGGCATAGAAGAATGAGTAGAAGTATGCCAGCCCTAGAAAAGGAGACAGTACAGGCTTAAATGTGCTAATGTTTCACACAGACCGCCAAGGTTGGAATCTGACTTCTGTTTCTCACTCGTCCCATGACTTTGCAGAATCTACTTAATTTTCTTGTCTTCGTATTTTCATTTGTGAGGAAAGGAGATAATAATAGTAGGTATTCCAGAGGATTATTATCTAACAAGGAATTCCAGGCACAGAATTTGGCTTGTGTAAAGGCAAGTGCATGGAAGGACATTGCGTACTTTTGAAACCCTAAAGCTTTGTTGCAATGAGGGGTGAGGTGGAAGCAGGGGGTGAGCTGTAACAGCACCTGGAGCTGGGTATGAACTTGTAGGTCAGAGCCTCAGGTGGAAGAGATGGACTGTTGGAAATTCACTGGCTGAGCAAAAGCTGGAGGGGACGTGATTGCATAGGCTGTTAACAAGACCATCCTGGAGCAGTATTGAGGGTAAAATTGGAGAGTGAAGAATTTGAGCCCAGCTGGCCAGTTCTATAAGGCTTAGACTATTTCACAGTCTGGAGCTGAAATTATGGGAGTGGTAAGGGCAAGAAGAAGCTAGTTTCTGCATTCATGCCTGAATTAAAACCAAGAGGACTAAATGCTATTTGAATGTGAGGTAAAAACAAAAAAACGAACAAAAAAAACCCTTTGAGGTGACTCTGAAGTTTCTAGCTTGTGTAACAGGGTAGTTGATAGCATCATTAACATACAGAAAATAGAAAATACAGAATTTGAAAGAGAAAACAATGGAATAATAAGGTATTTTCTTGGGGATTGGGGCAGTTAATACGCTCGTATGCTACTTGCCATCTGGACTTCCAAAAAGAGACATCCAGGGGGCAGCTTGACATAGGGAATACAGATTTTGTCCTCACCACACAGACTGGTTTTAGCTGGGTGGTGGAGGGAATGAAGTCTTGGAGGAGTCAAGGCAGAGTAAGACCCTTCAGGAATGCTGGGATCATGTGATCTTGATCATATCCTTTATCCTCCAGACCCAGCAGCATTCTACTTGTCTCACAGTGAACTTTCTAACCTTCTCCTGGTATTTGTGTCTGCTAACTTCAGAACTCTCCCTACCCCAAGCCCTCAGGTGGGATATTCTGACTCTCAGCTTTCCATTGGGCCACAGTGTGTATTTACATCTAGATATGCTGCTGGCAGACACTTGGGGCAACTAAATGATGTGATCCAGCCTCTCTCTCTGAGTGAGGAGATAAAGGAGGCAAAAGAAACAAAGCTACCTTCAAAGGAGAGACAAAGATGTGAGGAAAGAGCAGAACATCAGGTCTCTTGACAATCAACGTGGGTCAAATAGATATCACTCATCTTTCTTCTTTGAAAGCCATTGTAAAATGACAAATTTTGCATCTTCTGATTATTGCTTGGGATGAGAAAAGAGTAAGAGACTTTTTACCTTTCTAGGAAGGCTATATATGCTTCAGAAACAAGGATTCAATTCATCCTTCCAAATAGTGGGCTACCCTGTAACTTAATTTTTGGGTTTGAGTTTCCTCGTGAGAAAGAGCAGAACAACAAGAGCTTTTCTACAACACACATATGTGTTTATTTTCTCTTTTCCACCTTCTAACTAACTTTAAAATGTTATGAGATTTAAAGTTTTCACCAATCTTATAACTCAATCTGAAATACTCACTTCCTCTAAAATTTATTATGAAGGCCTGTTTGCAAGACCACATCTATGAACATGGGAGATTGATTGAGAAACTTACTGTAGAGTTTGGGTGTCCTGAGGACTTTGGTGTCCCTAGGACCAAAGGTCCCTGATGGTAGATAGCATTTGGAAAGGTGCTGATATCTTGTTTTGGTTTTGTATAGTTTATTGACTGGGAGTTATTAGACTTTTTAAATTCTCTTATTTCATTTGAGTTAGAAAATAGTAACAATATTGTGAGAACTACCATTAACTGACCATTATAGTTCTACACATTGCACTAAGCTCTATGCAGAAGTGATATTACGTAGTCTTTGTAACAAACTTTGAGCTGTAAAAGCATCCACCATCCACATTTACAGAGGAGAAAACATTGATTTTGAGGCAGAGTAAAGTCACTATTTCAAGGTCACTCAGCTAAAATGTGACAGGGACAAGGTCAGGCCTACCTGGTTCTCCTATGCCTCGCAGTCTGCCTGTCCTAAGCAAGATTTGAGAAGCATCTCTTAGATACTTGAAGAGCTGTGAGAAACTGAATAGATGTAATATGATCCCCAATTTCTTTCCATAATTTAGTTCCAGTGGCCTCATTTGTGAGTGAACATGATCATCTATTATACAATGCAGGCCATGCCAGTCAATTACTCTGTTCACTTACAAGTTGCTGCCATTGATTCACTGTTTTGAGAGAGCGCCTTAATTTTCCAGGTGTTGCTCTTCCTGTTCTTTATAGCTAAAGATCCTTGAGGAAGGGGCACTTAGTCTCCTTTTCTACTCCATGGAGTTTACGAGAAGCTTAAAGGAGCTTATGAGGTTAAGGTGTCCTTTCGATTGTAAAACATCACACAAATAGAAAAATAATATGATTTTGATTTCCAAGAATATGTCATATGTCAGCATTTTTCATGTTATCCAAAGTAAGTCAATAAGATATTCAAAATGATAGCTGACTCGCTGAGTGCTAACATTGTACATTGTATTAGGTTAAGAACTTTATGTGATTATTTCAGATAGCTTCCAAACAATACTATGGGATCTGTAGGGTAAAAAAAATCTTAATTTCGGAGATGGAGAAACAGCTCTAGTGCTTAAGAAATTTGACAAAGTCATCTGAATATGAATTCCGGAGGTCTGATGCAGGATGATTTTTTAGAATCTATCCAGCTGTTAAATTTATACTTTCTTTGTTATGTGATTTGTTTCACTTAATAAACAGAAACAAAAATTCATAAATCTAGTTTTCAGCATTGCATTTCTAATTTGATGTTTTAAATTTTTAGTATTAACCTATGATGATTAAATTTTTAGATTGGTCACATATATATTTGTGGATTTCTCTTCCTTTCTTTTGTCAGATATCCATGAACCTGGCCTATTTCATTTGAGGCATAAACAGATGGTCAGCAAAAGTCACTAATATCTCCTGTTAGCCTGAGAGCTCTCAGACAGGTAATCATCTTGGAGTGAGACATATATCTGAAGTATATCACTCTGAATAAGAAAGAAATGTAATGGTAGGAAGAAATCTGGATTCAATTAGTGTAGTGCTATAAACTCAGTTCTGGACAGACTAAATGCAATTAATACCGTGTTCCTTGGATAACTGTAGTCTTTGTATCAGAAGTCTCCTGGTATATGGTCCAGTGACTACTCTTTCCATGGCAGTCTTTGACAGATAAGATCGTATTTTATGTTTAAATTTATACTCAGTTTTTGATATTTTATTATATTAATATAATTATTTCTTCGTGTTTTAAACACTCATCTTGTGCAGCATATATAAAAACTATAAAATAATAAACTTTATTTTTTTAAGTCTCTAGTGGTCATGGGTGCTTTTGACCCATTCCAATATTTATAGCGAAAGAGATACAGTGAGGGCCAATTGTTGCTTCTCATATTAGGAATCAGGTGTTCTCTAGGCAAACACAGAAGAATCGAGCTTCTGTATCTTCTGGGCTTAAAATCTTTTGCAAATCCATTGTTAGCTACAGACCCTCAGGGATATTTTCCTCTGGAGCTGAAAGCCCTGCCATTTCCTACCTTGGTGAGGAACAAAACTCATTGTCTCCACATATACAATTTTTATAAAGAAATATATCTCAGATTATACTTTATGTTTAATAGTTGCTACACAAGCAAATAAGGTCTACACAATCTTTTTAATCTCAACCTAACAAAAATAGCCTTTTGAAAGTTTCCTGGGAGAGGAACATCCTGGGAGGGTGCCTGTGCATGCGATAGAGGAGTTGGCATTGTTGAAAGTGCCTGGCAGAGAAATTAACACAGTGTGTCATGTTGTAAGTTCGGGACTGCAAACCCAGGCTCCAGCTTCTATATCCCTCCTACCAAAATTTCCAAGCTACCTCACGACTCTAATTGTCATGACACCAAACTAATCTGTTTTATCTTAGCAGGTCTTAGATGTGAATTACATTTTATATAAAGTTACATTTAGTCTTAAACCAGATTTTTTGAGACTTTTTTCGGGGGGGGGCGGTGATTTTTTTATGTTTATTAATGCTTTTATTGAGTTACTTATGTAACTGTGAGATTTCCAGCCATTGTTCTGTTTTACTTTGCTTACCCATTAGAGGTGTTAGGCCCTGTCACACCCAGAAATCAGAAGGCAGCACAAGGAAAAGTATGTCGGCTTAGTAAAAGTAAGCTGGTGTTTACGGAAGACCTATTATTTATCAGGATCTATGTTAGGAGACGCTCTTCCTAGATTACTTGTTAGACATTTAAATATAATTTACTATATTTTAATAGGCAAAAATGGGTGAGAGAAATGTCTTAACTGAGGAAACTGATTAAAAAGTAGCAAAGCTGAGTTACTAAGTTTCTCTCACATGTTCTTCCATGTTATGCCTTCTGCTTTTTCACCTTTATTCTTACATTGAGTCAATGACTCAATTACTCATCTCACAGTTGTTTAGACACTACTTAAAAATCTCCAGTCACATGTCTCTCAGAACTCTTGCTTCTCAGCATCTGACTCTGCCTTCCTGACCTTCCCTATACTGGTTGAGTCCCCGCCATGGCTCACTTTCCTGGGCCTCATCCATACCTCTCCCATCCTGAGGTGCTTGCCCACTTTCCCCCAGCCTCCCTTGAATTTTTGAGATGCTACATCTGGCATTCCATGTGAAAGCTTAGCCCACATTGTGAACAAAAAATATTCTACTAAGAACATGCGTGTATGGGGGTATGTGTGCGTGCATGCTCATGAAAGAGAAAGAGAGAAGAGAGTAAACATTATACAGGGACAAATTCTGTACAGATAAACTTCTCTATGAACCTTAGAGTACCCTCAGTTGGCCTTTGGGCCTCCACGTAAACACTGGGCTCTAATACCCACCCTATGTGGTACACATATCTAATGGCCTTCTGCCCAGATCTTGTGGTTGCTCTCATGAGCCAGGCTGAGCTAATGTTGCCTTTGGGTCTGGGTAAGGCTGAGTTTCTAGGTAGAAGTTAAGAATCTCTGGCAATGATGCAGCCGAGGAACGCAGAGCCCACGTTAGGCCTCCAAACAGGTCCTAGCCCTGGACCCCTACCAGGTTTCCCTCTTCAATTGCTGCTCACATAACCAAGAGCTCATCATTTCTGATACTACTCATTTTTAGCTCTAATTATTGGCTTATTTATCAAGGTATATGTCTTGGTCAAGTTAAAGTTCAAGAAGGATCTTGCTGTGCTTTTTACACACCAATGCGTACAGGATCACCTTGAACTGCTTCAGGCATTCTCGAGCCATTAGTGTTAACAGATGCTGTGATAATAATTCTTGAAACTATTGCTTGAGGAGTGCTCCTTTGAATGATCTCATTCATAATGATGAAGGCCATAAATTCTCAGGAATGTTAGACAAATTCCTGACCTGTCTGTGACTATGGGAACTAACTGATGTTTTCAGGTAAGGCCCTGAAGTTCAAAGAAAATCAGCCCTGCAGCTTTTGTTTTTCATTTGCATGACTTAAAGCTGAGCCAGCCCACTGTGCTTAGTGAGGTTCAAAATAAGGTCTAAATAATCTTTTCAATGTGAGGCTGTCAGCCTGCTTGGTGACACCCTGTTAATTCCAGTTTGGGTCAATACCAGAAGCAGAATTGTCATAATGCCCGAGAGAAAGTTGCAGTTCTGATGGAATGGAGGACACAAGTATGGGAGAGGATTCTGACAGATATGATGCAGGTCAATTTTCCAGAAAGACAAAAAGGTTGGTGGACAAAGGAGAGTGAAAAAAAGAGACAAGAGAGATTTTTAAAAAAGAACAAAAAGAATAACAAGAACCTGATTTATGCATCCCCTAGAGTCATCTGACACTCTTACTTATGTCTTCGGAGCTGGAGCTAGCTGCGTGTCCTCTGGTACAAACACTAAATGTCAGGCTGCACACTCACGTTTTCACCTGTTTATCTTCCTCTAATTCCAAAATCAATTCCTAATTGCCTTAAGTTCAGAAACCATGGGAATATATATTCTGTCACTGCAGTTTAAAAATTCTTAAAACAATATATACCATTTATATATAATAGTGCATTTTATAACGGTTATTCAGAAGAGCAATATTCTGTTAACACAAAATGTAAAAAAAAATAAATTGATTTTTTTAAACAGCAAATAAAAAGTTGCCTCAGAACATCCACCAACCTTTCCTTTTCTTTTCTTGCCATGTTACCTACTGATAACACTGGCAAATTACTTAAGACTCTAAGTGAAGTGAAAAGATTTTTAGCTCTATTTTTGCAAAATCTGCTTCAGTTTTTAGGTGTTAAAAACATCAAACTCCAGAGGCAGATCCTATAGATTTATGATGCAACTTTGTGTAGTTTTAATTATATTTTAAAAAGATTTCCATTTTTACCCCAACAAAAAGTATTTTAATGGTGTGGAGAAAAAAAAGTTTCAATTCTATACAATTGAATTATTTCACATAATTTCATTATTCAAAACTTGTGCTAAAAATCCTATGATTCCATACAATAGAAGTATTTAAGTCATTGATTGTATCAGCCAATTCTGTAGGAAAAAGAAAAGACTAGAGTTGTGGTGTGACCATTAGAGTTCATGAACTCATCAAAAGAACGCGGTGAGGAAGTAGTTAACTATAAATCAAGGCACCATATTATCAGTGATGTAGCAGAGAAGTCTTCAAATTCAGAGGAAGCATCTTTGTGTACCACTGATTGTAAAACATGGACTTTCAGTTGTCACTGTGTAGCTAATGTTATTGAGCACATACCGTGGGGCAGTCTCTTCATTGAGTATTATCTTTTATGCAGCTCTATGAAATTTGTTCCATTTCTATTGCCATTTTACAAATGAGAAAACTGAGACCTAGAGAGATTTCATGACATTTTGAAATCTTGCCAGTACAGTGGCTAACTGATCCACACCTTGCGTTTGGCCTCTTCTCCACTCTGCTATGTGCAGAGCGTGACTTGGGCAATAAACACTTGAAAGTTACATGTTTATCCTTTGGTTTTCATTATCTCTTTAAGTTGATTATATTTTGGGACAGTGTCTAGTTGCTCCAGATAAATTACTCAGCAATATATTCAGCTTGATTTGTTATAGTAACTCTACCTAATGCATCTGGATCAGTCTGGGTCATCTGGATGTCTAATAATCACATTTATTTGGCTCTTTCTATCTGCTGATTTTCCATTTTGTTTAATACAGAATTTTGAGAACTGGGATAATTTTTAAAAATACAAATAAAAAATATGTTATTAAAAGTATATAGGTAACTTAGATGTTATTCAAATCTCTAGATAATTTAAATGCTATAAAATATATGGACAAGTTAAGTGTTATTAAAAATATTTAGATTATCAAGACAACAAATTTCTGTAGAGGACTAAAGTGTCTGTATTTTACTTTATTAGTGAAGTTAGTGTTATCTGTGTACTATTTTCTCAAATAGTCTGGAAAGTTCAGATTATCTAAACCAGGATATCAGGTACTAGTCTGAATTCTGGCCCTGATTAACTGGGGTCACCATGGACACTTTGCTAATCCTGATGAAACCATGGCTGATACTTACTTTGAGTATTATTATAAAGATCAGATAAGATGATGTATAAAAAAGGGCTCTGATCTCGTCTGATCTTGGAAGCTAAGCAGGGTTGGGCCTAGTTGGTACTTGGATGGGAGACCACGTAGGAATACCAGGTGCTGTAGGCATTTAAAAAAAAAAAAAAGGGGCTCAAAGACTGCCAAGCACTATCTAAATATTAGTCTTCATCATCCACCTTACTGAAGAATCATCTTATGTACTATTGCACTGTTCTCCTTCTAAATCACAGCCACTAGGTAACACATCCCCAATGGATGCTTGTCACACCTCCTGACTACACCGACAGCCCTAGACGTCTAATGAACCAGATACTTATGTCTGTCAGCCCTTTTCTGCATCTGGATTTCTTGTAATGTGCCAATCTTAATGAAGTTGTCTTGCTGTTATCTAAAAACTTTTGGACACCTCAGGGCATAATGACTAAGCAAGGGTATATAATAATAATAAAACGTGGCACGAGCTGGATGGGCTATAGCTTGAGTTAAGTTTGACATGACCTGATGAAATTTCCTGACATGTAATCTACATCTTTTGCTTCTTTTAGACAAGAAGGAGCAATGGGAGACTGCGGGCCTTTTGGCATTGACCCACAAGAATTATATATCTATGAGATGACATTAATTTGTATTGCATGACTCACATTGAATAAAAACAAGTTTGTATTCAAGAATCATGCATTCACAATTAATTAATTGCCCTTGTAAATGTTGGGGTGGATTATTGGTTAGTCACATGCATTTTTGTTCCCAGAATGAAGGCAGGTGTGCCACTCTGGTTCACAGTATAATTTTTCATGCAAGAATTGGCCTACCCTGCTTCTGCTGTTTCTACACCCTCTGCATTAAGCTGGGCCTAAATACTTACCTATTCAAGTGTGTTATTATGAAGCAAGACTATCCACAAGTATTTCAAAAGTGATTTAGCTAGCATCTTTGCCTTTCATGGCTTGAAAATAACTAATTAAATTCTCTTTATTTTACAAACATGGAAGGAGAGACACTGAAAGACTAAAGAAGTCACTAAGGTCAGAGCTTGTGATATCTAATGAGATTGACCCCTTAGTAAGGAAGCTTGGGGCATTGTGAACCAAAAGAAAATAATAGGTTTATTTCTCTTATTTACATACAATAAATCCAAATTTGTAAAAAATTCCAATTCTTGAAGAAAGTAATCTTCATGATAATTATTAGATAAATAATATATATGCAAATGAAAATCTTACCAAATGTTATTCAAATTAATGTCCAACATAATTCAGAAACAGTGCAAGATTTTAGAATTCATTCAAAAATATCCTTCAATTTATCTTTAAAAATAATTGGTATATTTAAATTACTCAAAGGTGTCTTAAGGCCATTTTGACAATAAAATGATTTATCATTATGACATTTTCAGAGTGAATAATTCTTCCGCTTTACAGACACTACTAACAGCATTTTTTAAGATAGCTGAAACAAAAAGAGGAATCGATTATAGAGCTTATCAGGAGAAAAATATTAAAGATTAGGATCATTTATTTTTAATATATATTCAGAAATTTATTCCTACAGAAAGCTAGTTTTGGTACCAGTGACTCTTAGCTGCAGTTTGGGTAGCTTATAGTGTTTCCAATTATTTCAAAGAGAAGGTATCATCAAAATAATTTATTAAATAAAATTTAGTTTAATTCTATTTTACTTAAAAAAAATGAGTACATGGCACATGAACCCTCTGAGCTGATAGAGGGAATGGCTGGCACCAGCATTTCCTCCAAATCAGTAGAACTAAGAGGGACTCTCAGTTCCAAATTGGCTTGGAGCTATTTTTTATTCTAAAGAGAAAAGTTGTTTTTAAAATACGTTTTGAAAGCATCTGATTAATGCCAAAGAAAATCAATCAAAATGTCAAATGATCAACTTTTAGGCAATCTACATTAATTTTATATTACATTGATAAAGGGAACAGCATGTGGAAGCTACAACTCAGGAAGCGGGTTATTATTGGTTGAATTGTGACCCTCTCCCAAAGAAATATATTGAAGTCCTAACCCCAAGTATCCATGAATATGACCTCATTTGGAACTCGGGTCTTTGCAGATGTAATCAAATTAAGATTAGGGTGGGCTCTAATCCAATATGATTGTTGTTCTTATAAAAACATGAGAAGATACAAAGGCACACAGAGAGAAATCCATATGATGACAGAGGCAGAGATTTGAGTGATTTAAGTCAAGGAATGCCAACAGCTGCAGGCCACTACCAGAAGCTAGGAAGAGGTAAACAAAGATTCTACCCAGAATCTCAGAGGGAGAGATGCTGACATCTTGATTTTGAACTTCTATCCTCCAGAATTGTGGGAGATTACATTTGGTAGCTTTAAACCACCCAGTTTGTGGTAGTTTGTTACAGCAGCTTTAAGAAATCAATACAGATTTCAACGTGTGTGTGTGTGTGTGTGTGTGTGTGTGTGTGTACATACACAAAATGCAGTAGTCATTTTAGATTGCAGGGGAAAAAATTATGTTGACTTATATAACAATGGCAACATAAATGAGAATTCACCTGAGCTCTTCTATTTCAGTAGAATTCTTAGTACTGTATTCAATTTATTAAGTGTTTCTCTTTTTTGAAATTGTTAGCTTATTTCTCCATCTCTAATCTTCAGACTAACTCTAAACTTCAAAGCTTCAAGGTTTCAGATTTGAAATTATTGTCATTCACTATGACACTCCTAAAATGGGTCATCTCTCTCAACTCAGTATTCTACGCCTTAAACACCCATTATCTAAATTACAGGACAGTTATTCTTCTATAGCTATTTGCTAATGTAGATATTCTATTTTCCCACCAAGCTGATTTAAAGATAACTGTGACAGCAGCAATAGATATTTTTATGGATTAATTTGTCTCCCCCCAAAGAGATATATTGAAGTGGTGACCCCCAGTACTTCACAATGTGACCATACTTGGAAACAGGGTCTTTGCATGTGTAATCGAGGTAAAATGAGATCATTACTGTAGAGCTTAATCTATTATGGCTTGCACCTTAAAAGAAGAGAAAACAAAGACATTCACTGGAAGAATACCACATGACGATGGAGACAGAAAGAGATTAGAGCAATAGAGCTGCAAGACAACAAACACCAAAGATTGCTGGCAACGACCAGAAGCTAAGAAAACAGCATGGGACAGATTTCTCTCTTAGAGTCTTCTAGAGAATATAGCTCTGTTGACATCTTGATTTTAGAATTCTAACTTCCAGAATTGTGAGAGGATATATTTCTCTTGTCTTAAGAAACCCAGTTTATGTTTCTTTGAATATCAGCCTTAGAAAACTAATATACATATAAAACATAAAAAGTCTAACTGTAACTGTTCTATAAAAAATAGAAATAAATTGTGAAAGTCCTTGACCTTTCTATTTCCAAAAGCATGATCTTAAACATTAATTTTCTAAGCAATACAGAAAATGCCATTTTCAAGTGGTTAGTTCATAGAAAACTGAACAATAATCTTTGATTTATCTGTGAAAACTGTAAAGAGCATGAGGTTTTAGCATTCTACGGGTCATAGAAGAGAAGCAAGGTTACATTAAGTTCTTGATCCTGTATGTGCATGCAAAAAAGTAACCAAAATAGTCACTAGTGTTAAATTAACTGTCTCTAAAGACATTTTGAATAACACTATTTAGATGAAAGAGTTATAAAGATGGAAAGCAAAATCATTTTTAGAAACTAATTCAATATTATTCTTAAAGAAAAACATTAAATCTAAATGACTTGTGCCATTGACCACATCTCCATATTGCTAAACTGTCTGCTATGGCACTGTCTTGCCAACAGAGTAAATATTCATCCTGGAGAGCTTTGTCCTGTGGCATGTGGCCAACATCTCCTTGACGTACCTCACTACCCTCTAGAATCTGTCTTTTTGTTTCAAGGTATAGATTTCTTGTCATTTGAATAGTTCATCTAAAGAAACCCAATGGATTCTGAATTTAGCAGGTTTTTTTTCTGAGTAACTAGAGTCTTCTCATCCATTAAAAAAAACGAATGACTATACCTAGTGCTCCTTTTAAGTCATGAGTTCCATTAAGGAGGATGAATGGGATATTTGTTTTTTATCTTCAGCACTTAGGATTGCACTGGGCCCATGGATTATCGTGAGGTCAAAGTTAGATCAAATGGATGTATCTACTCTAATATCTACAGGTAAGTAAAGGAATGCTGGGAAATTTAAAGACTATTTTTTCTTTCTTTCATTTATGTTTTCCTTCCTTCCTTCCTTCCTTCCTTCCTTCCTTCCTTCCTTCCTTCCTTCCTTCCTTCCTTCCTTCCTTCCTTCCTTCCTTCCTTCCTTCCTTCTTTCCTTCCTTTGTTCTTTTCTTCCTTCCTTCCCTTCCCTACTCTCTTTTTCAATCATAGTTGCCACAATACTTGCAGAACCCTGAAAGTTAGCATTAATGACTGAATTTTGGTCTATTGACATTTACAAAAAAACTTAAGAGTACTTTCTCAATTCGGCACAGAAAATTTGATCATGATTGCATATTAAAAAGTGGCAGAGACTTGTGTTAGCAAGTTTGGATAGACTTATTAAGCATTAAGTGTGTCATTTGTGTGGATCATACCAAAATGAAGAAGCCTGAGTCTATTTTATAACAGAAAATCAAGATGTTAGGTAATAAAAAAACGATTCAATAGTGATACTTCATCATTGTTTCTCAATAAAGAATTAGTTATTATTTTACTTTTAACTTGTTTGTATTGGATTTTTCTTCTCTGCGAAAGGTATGTTATCAAAAAAATAAGCAAGTAAAAGTAAAATTCAGGGCACAAAGTGCAGGCACAAATTGGTCCCTTTTTTTGTCAGAAGAGGTAAATACAACAAAAGGCATTAATTTCTTTGTTTTGCTACATCAAGTGTAAAGAAGTTACTTTAAGAAACACTCTTAGCAAGGACAAAATAATGCATCTTGGTATCAAGTGAAGAGTACGTATACGAATTTCTAAAATGTGACAAAATATTCATTGGAGAATGAACATTACTCCATGCAAAAGATTAATGATGGAGGTAAAAAAATTCTTTCTGGTTTTTGTTTGTTTCTTTCTTCCTTTTTAAAGTGTTAGCATTTTAAGTGAGTGATTCTCTGTCTTTACTTTCTGTCTCTCTGCCTCTCTGTCTCTCTCTGTCTCTCTCTGTATCTCTGTTCCTGTCTCTCTCTGTCTCTGTTTCTCATTTTGTTTTTTATCCCGTTAACATTTTTAGATATGCTATCAACATCTGAGCTCTCGTATGTGGAAAAAAAATCTCTAGAAAATTTATATGAGTTGAGCATAGCCTTAGAAGGATTAGAATGATTAAAAATAAATTGGTTTTTATGTGTGTTTATATAATAGACCAATAATTGAGGGCAGCATGAGGACAAAGGCAAGCAAGAAAGACGTAAAATGATACAGAAGCAGTTTGGAAAACTAACGAATCAATAAGTCAAGGGGAAGTTAGAAGTGAGATGACACTATGCTTTACCTGTTTGCAATGTTAGATAATTAATGAATATTACTTAAGAGGAGGACTCAGGGGCTGTGTATGATGAGTTTAGTGAGAGAAGGTACAAGGATGGACCAGAGACGTCTGTCATGGATGGGCATGTAAAAAAGTTTTGATAAACTTCCTGCACTTTTATTACTCTATATTAGTGTTAACGTTGATGAACATGGCTCAGAATGTGCTGAGTAATAAAAAAGTGAAAGATCCTGACAGTTTGAACTCGGCATCAGTGACTAACCCTGAGGACGTCCTGTTCAGAGGAGTTCAGTTTAAGTTTAGGCAACTGCATTTTTAGTGTGGGTAAATTTAAAGCCAAGATGAGAACATAAAATTTATACTTTAAGAAAATGGACAAGGAGAAAGAAAATAATTTTTATTAAATGACATTTATGATATGGTAGACATTAAGCTAGATGCTCTAGACATTTTCTTTTCTGTGCAGATGAATAGATTAAGGATCTAAGAGCTTAGGGAATTTCTTCAATGTCATACAATGATCTAGGTTGACACAACCTCCGAGCCATTCAGTCTTCTGGACTATTCTTAACTTTTCAGTTTTCACTTTCTTTCACATGACATCTGACAGATGACTCTCTGTGTGTAAATCTTCTGTAGAGACACCTGAAGTTAGATTAAAATTCTACCTGTAAATCCACTTCTTTCTTAACTACTAAAGAAAGCATATTTGAACACATTTAAAAAGATAATCTTAAATCTGTTCTAATATAAATGCCACCCACCATTTGTTGAGTTCTTACTGTGGGCCAGACAAAGAACTAAGTGTCTTATAAGTATTATCTCTGTAATCTTCATACTAAGCCAATAAGGCAAAATTTGGCTTAGAAGTTAGGAAGAGGCAATATCAAGGTTTAAATCCATATTTCTAATCCCAGAGTGCTTCTCTCCACTACTGCTCTCTCTTGCTCTCTCTCTATATACATACACAGTGGCCAGACACTTTATATGTACTTAATGACTATTTACTACATACATAAGTGATAAGATTTATTTAAAATATGTGCCACTCTCAACCTTTGATATTGTAACAATTAATGCTAAGAAAATATTTGCAATAGTTCTCATAATTAATTTCAACTCACATGTGTGTCTCAAAATGATAGGTGAAAAATTTTCTCTTGGTGAGTTTGCCTTTTTTTTTTCAATGATAAATGTCTGTAATTTGCTTGTAGAGAAAATGGAAGCTGGAACCAGAGAAAGCAGGTGAGATGGTGAGAAGATTTCAGTGGGTATTATGTATTTTTGCCTACACAGATTATGTTTAAGAACTGGTGGAGTTCTGACTGTGTTTCACGGTAATGGTACACACGTGAGTGGTTCTTTGCCTGAGAGAACTTTTTTCCAGTATGAGAGATAAAGATAAATAAACAGAGTGTTCCATTTTGTTTTGTCAATTGTTCTCACAGAGACAATGGAGACTCAGAAGGGTCTAATGTCACTTCAAGATAAGAGATGCAGTGACACAAATAGCAAAGGTATCAAGGTGAAAACTTGAAATATGAAAAAGATTGTCAGGTTATGCAAATAAAAATATAAGATGCTCAGTTAAATTTGCATGACATATGAACAAAAAAACCTTTTTGTTTTTCAGTATAAGTATATACCAAATATTGTTTGAGGCATACTTAACCTAAAGGAAAAATAATCTATTGTTTATCTGAAACTTAAATTTTGCTGAAATCCTGTATTTTATTTAGCATCTTTACTCATGGGTAAACTAGAAGCAGGTTAAATTGATTATTAGGATTGATAGTGTTTTTCACTTCTGATTTATACTCACGTCCTCACTATATATATGAAAATTACTATGTGTGCTCTTACAGCAAGTATCTGGTACAAGTTTGTAATTATATGAGGGAGAGTTGGATAAACTATCTTCTCAGTTGAGAAATAAGACTGACTTAAGATATTTAAAATAATACTAAAATTTTTCCTCAACCTAAAACAAAAGATCTGATTTACAAAGATATTCCTATTTTTGTCACTCAAATGAAGCATCGGGGAGAGTTACAATGGAGTGAATTTCAAATCCTTTTCCAGCCCAGAGACTGATTCAGTGAAATTAAAAAGCAGTCAAAGACACAATTTCTTACTCACTTTTAAGAATATTGTCCAATGTCTTTTAGAATAGATTTAGTTCATAATTTTCTCTCTGAAGTTTTATATTACCTCATGTTTCACTCAACTTTCTTTTATAGATGGAATAATTAAGTAGTTAATAATGGTTAAGTGACTTGCCTGAGATCACACCTTGAGTCACTGGCTGAGCAAAGAACAGAACTAACAGCTTTAAGTTTTCAGTCCTTGTCTAGGTCATAGAGTCCTGCTGCTTGGCTTAACCCTGCTTTAAAATGCACATCTCTGAAAAACAAAGACATTAGCATTATCAAATGAAGAGCCAGAGACCTATGCCTTGAATGCTATACGTGTAATGTAAATCAGTCACGACTTTAAATGTATTACTGTGCCCGAACTGGACCCTGTCAACCTCCTTGAGGAATTAGTCATTCTAGAAAGATACAAATTTACCTTTTTATGAGATAATATGCCAATACCTTGTGGAGGAGGAAGAAATTTTCCTCTATCCTTCCAAGTTCTTACAGGTGATCTAATAATCAAATTGACATAGACAGGTTAATGAAAGAAAATAACTAAATTTAAATATATATATATATATATATATATATGAGAACCCCACATTCATGAGAGGTTCAGAGACAGACAGGTAAAATGAGACATATATAACATTATGTGCTAAGGATAAGGTAAAGTGCCTGAGGTTTCAGAGGGAGGGAAGGCATTGCAAGACGGTAAGACCAGATGTTCAGTAATTACATACTAGCCTTGCCATATTGATAGATCATAAAAAGTTATTTTTGGTAATAACTCGTTATGGACAAGGCCCCCAATTTAGATTATTTCAGGTATTTAAGGGAAGGACATACATTTCTCATGAGTCCACAGATTCATGATTGCCTTCAGTTCACAATAATCCACATGCCAAAGTAGCTTATCTTGAGAAGGTTTGTTCTGAACCCCTTTAATGATAGCCAAAATTTAAAAAAGGAGTTGGCATTTCTGTAATACTTTATTGAAAGATAAACATTTACTTGGAAAATTGACCTTTTTAGTACCATTTGCATATGAACTAGAAAATTTAAGCTGGATGGGCTACGATGAATAAACTTTAGAAACAAATATATGCTTTATGTAATTTTCAGTTTTCTTAAACATACATTTCTCTTGCTAAGTCAATTCTTTATCCCTACTCCAGAGCTTGCAGGGGAAATATTTGTAGAAATATTAAGTGCACAGAAATCTTAATACTTCTTTTTAAAATATATATATTCTCATTTTCTTCCACGGGAATTAATTGCATAACACTGCCTCAAATTATTTTTAAATAATTTTAGAACAATTTATGGCATTTTATTTACAAGAGTACCCTCAATTTATAATATTAGTCTTTTTTTTTTTTCTGTAGTAAAAAGGTTACCATTATTCTAAAATGTACTTGCCTCTTGCACAGCTTCCAAAAAGAATTCATCCAGGCCATGGGGATAGATCACTTATCTATGTTCCTCATCTCTCATTAGTATCACTCATGTCAGGGGAACAAACAAACCACTATTTTAAAGACTTCTCTCTGGATTTGCTTCCTGAAATCCTTCCGATAGGTTTTACCAGTGAGTCTTCAGAAGGCTAGTCATGCAAAGGAACATACATGTACTAGTGTTAATTAAAATAAGAAAAATAAATAAATAAACATACGGTATATTCCTTTTCTAAATATGTTACATGGGATTTTCTCTGCATTTATTGGCTTTGCTGAAACTCTGAAAAAAATGTATAAAATGTTTAATGTCAGAAAAGAAAAGAGATGCCTAATGATTGTTGTCAAAGTATAAACCAACGTTTGTAAAATGCATTGAGATTCAGAAGGACACTGGAGGGAGCTGAAGCAAAGCCAGCACAGATGAGAGCATAGCAGGTCAAGTACTTCTCAAAGATTTTCAGTGACAGCAGGTAGCAGAAATTCTTGCCCACAGACATGACCTTCAATTAACCATACAGGAGATGTTCCCTTAATTCTCTTTCCCTTAGTAGAGCTCATTCATTTGAGGCTCCAGCCACTGTGGTGACCTGTCATGTCTGGAAGCAGTGGCCTCTGCTCACAACCAGGACAAGACAGAATGATCATGTTAGGGGAAAAGTATCTTCTATTTTGTGTCCTGTATTCACAGATAAATCAGTTGTGTTGGTCAGTGCTATACAGTTGCACCCTTTTATATATGGGGAATACCTTCCAGGACTCCCAGGGGATGCCTGAAACCATAGATTGTATCAAACCCTATATATATATACTATATTATTTCCTATGCATATATTCCTATGATTCAGTTTAATTTATAAATTAGGCACAGTAAGAAATTAATAACAGTAACTAACAATAAAGTAGAACAATTATAATAATATACTGTAATGAAGTCATATGCATATGGTTTCTCTCCCTCACAATATCATATTTCACTATACTCACCCAGCTTCTGATGATGGTGATGTGACATGAGACATTGCCTATGTGATGAGATAAAGTGAGATGAATGATGTAGGCATAGAGATGTAGGTTTAGGCTGCTGTATGGGTTACTTGAACAAAGGCACTGCAATACCTCAAAAGTCAATCTGATCACAGAAATGGCTACTAAGTGACCAGAAGGTGGGTGACATATACTGCATGGAAACAGTGGACAAAGGGATGGTTCACACTTGGGGCAGGATGGGCAGGATGGCATGAGATTTCATCACTTCGCTTCCAACAATATGCAATTTAAAACTTAGTAGTTGGTACTATTTGTGATTTCAATCTTGGAACATATCGCCTTGGATAAGGAGGAACTACTGCATATGTAAAATTACAGTGAATGAGGCAGCTACGATACAGCCAGAAAACAATGAGGTTTGTTATGGGTATTGCCTTCAGTGAGGGGATTTTCCACATATAGTGAAAAACCCTTGTTAAAGATCCAAACGAAATAATCTTCCTTCAGTGTACATGGCAGTTGAATTCTTGGAAAATTCAATATATATTAAAACCAAGCAAGATATACTTTGGGTTCACATGTAAAATGAAGTTAAAATCTTGGCCCATATTGCTAGATGTCTAAGGGGGATCCTGAAAATCCACTCAGGCATAGGAAAATAAATACAAATAAAACTTACGAATGTTTGTTTCTGGAATATTTTATTTGATATTTTTGGACCACAATTGAGCATTCGTAATTGAAACCACAAAAAACAAAACCTTGGATGGGAAGAACTACTGTATTAAAATATGCTGAGAGTAGCAATAGAGTGTATTAAGAAAGATCATCTTTCAACTTAGATGGTACATTTTCTATCTATCTGGAACTCTAAATCTTTCTGCTTTATCATAATAGAGAGGTTTGTGTATTAGAATTTTATAATTTCTATTTTTTCAACTGAATTATGAGTATTGAAGAAAAAATAAAGTATTTTTTATTCGATTAATCAGATTTTACTTTTCTCAATGGGAAATAAAAATAAGAAAGCATAATAAAAATAGTAAGAAAACAAATTAATAATCATATAATAATAATACAAAAATAATAGATGCCCAGTGAGATATCTTTTCTTTTTTTTCTCATTTTACAAATGGGTTCTCTCAGATTACATACAGGATAAATTATATAACAAAGAAATTTTCTTTCTCATATTTTTAATAATTGAGGGCTCAACCAAGTTAAGAATACCTATAGAATCTATAAGATCCTTTAGTTCTTGCTTTTTTCATTTGTGTTCAACTCTTTATATGAATATTTAGAAATGCGATGTTAAGTGTTCTGATTATCATATTAATAGCTATATGAATTAAGAGGTTCTGGTTTTTGCAAGTTTCCTAGAGTATCTTTTTATCTTGATGGAGTCCGCCAAATAATTCTTCATACTTTCTTAAGTACCAATTCACATATTATGTTTTTATTCAAAAAACCTTTATATTGCTATTAGGAATTTGGATCAATTTTGCCAGAGCTATGTGTCAAAGATCAACTCTTTTATTAGTCTGATGTGAATAAAGGTTATAATTATAATCCAATATGACTGATTTATGCGTGCGACTTTTCATTAATTTATAATAGTCTTGTTATCTCTTTGGATTTCATGTAACATGTTCGGTATAATTTTGAAATATAAGAGGAGTGTGTGGAAAGATGAGAGAGAGAATTTTTTTTTTCAGTCACATCTATATCTATTGAATTTCTGAAAAAACATTAAGCCTGTCCTGGACAGTGAATAATGCTAATCATAAGGCTCTAGCATTCATTCAATGAAAGAAGTATACAAAAATTACTCTCTACAGTCTAGTTTGGTTGTTTCTCTGAAAAACTAGGACTATTTCAAGATGCGAAAACTAACAAAGTAAAAAAAAAATACTAAACTAAAAATGATTACATTAAAGCAATAGAATTTTATTAACTTATATTAAAATAAAAATAACAGTCAAATAATAGAGAGTAAGTGTAAATAATCAGAACAAAAACATCAAAAAAGCTTCAGCTTTGTAAAGCTACTATGATTCACTCAAAGCTTCTCTCAGAGCTTCCTAGTAGCCAAAGTAAACAGAAAATTAGAAGATTTATGGTTTCTCCTTTCTAATGAAAGGAAGCATATTAATTAGTCAGGAGAGACAACTTTGTTCTAATCTGAGTTTTTCCATGTATTTTATATGGAAATATTAAATGTCATAGTGAAGGCTCTCTTCAAAAGCAGTGTTACCAAATAAATAAGTAAATAAATAAATAAAAAGTAGTGGTGTTCCACCTACAGCTATAATTTATAGCCATATTTTATAAAAGCTGCTAGAAAACATTGTTTGGTTTTATGAAAGCATAAAGTCATTTCATCTGCCAAACCATCAACACCAAAAAGAGTTGACTGGTATCCTTAAGTACCTGTGAAGTGTATATCCTTTATGCTGTAACCACTGATAAGAACACAGGCTCTGAATCAGACGATCTATGTTCGACCCCCAGCTCTGCTTCTCAGTAGCTGTGTGACCAATAATAAGGTACTGACCAACATCTTTGTATGAGGAATAAATTGCTTAGAACATATTAAGTGCATTAAGATAAGTTAGTCATTATTGGTTTTATTTATTAGTATTATTATCAGTATGCCCTTTCAAAACCAGGGTTAGTCTATATCTCCAAATGTACCCTAGTAAAGAAGAGTCTGTGCCCAAGTAGATTGTGTTGTATCTTATTTCTCTCCCACATTTGACATTCATAACATGTTTGGAAGAATCATATTCTATTGCTTCAAAGTCATTGTGAAAAAACATTTTTCATGAGAGGGGCAACATTCGTAATGCTTGTCACATCTTATGTTACTCTTCCGTGGAATGTCAAAAATAAATAAAAGGAAAAGGAGCTGTATTTAAGTATTCAACTGTGCACTTTTTAAGTATAAAATAAAATATTCATGGTGGTAGGCAGTAGTGAGGAATAAAGACCTCATAACTCATACTATTAAGTATGATTTATGGTGTCATGAGCTCAGAGGCCAAATGACAGCAATAATGAAGTCTGGGAATATAAGTCACTTCTCTCACTATTTGCTCAGAGGTATTCATTGGAGTAGGTTCATCACTTATATCAGGGGTCCCCAACCCTGAGCTGTGGACCAGTACCGGTTCGTGGCCTATGAGGAACCAGGCCGCACAGCAAGAGGTGAGCGGCAGGCGAGTGAGTTGAAGCTTCATCTGCATTTGCAGCCACTCCCCAGCACTAGCATCACCGCCTCAGCTCCACCTGAGATCATCAGGCTTTAGATTCTCATAGGAGTACCAGTCCCTGGTGCCAAAAAGGTTGGTGACCCCAGGCTTAGATTATGGAAATCCTGGGACCAGAACAAAATTCTTCTGCTTTCTCTCACTAATATTACTAAAATAAGCTTACAATTCATTTGTCCAAGACATACATACACAACGATCTTAGGTAAAATGCTTGACCTCCTTGGACAGCAGTTAATTCATTTGCATTTGAAATGAAAAGACCTGCTCTTTCTGTTTCACAGGTAAGCTGTGTTGATCTAATGAGAACCACAATAGTGAAAGTCAAATGACATCATGAGAAAACAGAATACAGTAGGAAACATCTCTGCTTAGATTGGTTACAAACTGGGTGAGATTATTCATTTAACACCTCTGAGAATGAGCTTTATCTTTTGTGACATGATTGTATCAGTATCCATTTTACAGTTATAGTATTATATTCACTGATTCTTCAACATATACTTATTGAACGTCTATTATGTACCAAGTACTGATTTATATATACTTACTGATATGTTAGAAATTGAAGTTGAGGAAGACCATATCCTTACCCTCCCCACTGTTGTCATCACTGTCATCATTGCAGTGGTTAAATACTTTTTTTTTCTTCCTGCGGTTGTAATGACAAATAATTTTCATTGCGCTGCTATTCTCACCTGGGTCATCATGTTTTATTTTCACAACATTTTTATCTATATCATAGTGCTAATAACACCATTTTACAGATGGGAAACACGAAGCTCAGAAACTTTAAGTAACTTACAAATTTTAACATAGAACCAGTTTCCATTGGTTATTATAAAACATTGCCTGATTATTATTAAATACTGTTTCTCATATCCACAGTTTACTCTAAAGGTTTTAGGGGCTCCTAGAGGCCAATGAATATAGACAAAGAAATCCAGGCATAGAATGCGGACCTCACTCCTATTTTATATAATTATGTGAACAGATGGGAGAGGCTAATGACTTTTAGTCCCAGTTGCATTAAACAAGATTAAAGATGCTGGCAAAGACTAAAGATCTGTGCAGAAGACTTTATATCTCATTACCCATATCCTAAATCATTCAGTCTCTTAGTCTTGCCATTATTCTTCTAGTCTGTACTGTGGAGTGTGTGTGTACTACAATCTGATTTTCCTAATGATGTAACAGAACCCTAATGTCTGCTCCCCCAAAGTTTTTGTTTTCTCCTTATAGGACCCTAGAATAGACTGCAGCATTTATGTTTGTGGCATCATAGCTGTTTCAAGACCTGCTACTTAATTAACTGTTGATGGACCATCTGGGCTATTCAGAGTTTTGCATGGCATTTTCTCCAGCTCACCTTGAAATCTTACATTCAGACACATTTGTCTACTTAAGAACAAGGTTCTTGGGTAAACAGCGAGATCTATGCATGAGCCATTATAGAATTGTAGGAAAAAAACGAGCCACATTTGATTAGTTTTAGTCTAGAATATGTATAGGTTAGTATAACGGAATTATTCTGTTTTTCGTATAATCTTTCTACACAAATTTTGGAGCACAATACTTCATTCAGTTCCCCTCACCTCATATTGCTTTATGATTCAGCCTTATTGCTTTAATTCTGTTCAACTTCAAGTTCTGGCAATTGAATAAAATAAGATATGGGAACATGTTGCAAATAGGTTAACCATATTTCCAATATTACAAAAAAAGATGTTTATGGAAAACATATTGTTTCATATATATTTTCCTTAGATTGGTTGAATGATGTATTCCATTTACACACCAAGGGTTCTTTGTAACATAAGTCATATCCAAAGACTGCCTGCTGTTGCCATCACTATGCAGAGGATATACGTAATGCATTTCCTTATGAATAAGTCTTTAGTCTGTTAATGCAGTGAGCTGGTAATTGAGATTAAACTGTCTCAAACAGGCACACATATAACAAATTAAAAACAAATATATATGTATGTGTATGTGTGCACACACACACATTATGTGTTCCAGATTAAGATATATTATGGTCATGTCAGTTTGTATGAGTGAGCTTAAGATTTGTAAACAAGAAATAATATAAATCTTTATTTTTCCTGTGCAAAGGCTCTTGGATATATGCTATATATTATATAGTATTCTGTTTCCATATTTCTTGGGGCTAGTACGTTTAACATTCTTTCTAATAAAAATAGACCATGACATTTTTTTTTTCTTTTTGGAGAAAGAACATATAAACAATCTGTAAAATGTAAACAGCTTAATTTAGAATTACTCAAACATATTTGAAAGAAAAAATTTAAAGATAAGCAATGGCATAAGAACATGATCATAAATATGTATAACATTGATATTCTAAGTTCTATATTATTTTTGTCACTTTTTTCAAAACAATAAACTTTTAGTCTATCTTACTTTCTATAGTGTTATACTATAAACTCTAAAAATCATTACAAATATTACAAATACAAGTATTGCTATTGCAACAACCCAAAAGGCAATACACATAAATTTAGTTAACCATAATGCATCACTCTGAACAAGTTCTAAATCAGCAGAACAAAAAGATAGCTTAAAAAGTACTACAGAATGGCAAAGATGGTAATTCTGATGGTAAAACTAACAACAGATATAATAAATATCATCCTAAAAGAAATTTAGTCATCAGGAAATTACTATGTGACCCTAAAAAAAGCTATTAGCTGAAGTTATTTTGTTAGAGATGAAAGCAGTATTGTTTTTTTAAGTCCATTTAGCAGGCTTCAACTTTGACCCAACATAACTTCTAGGTTTGTACAAGTACATAGCCAATCAACCACAACTCTGAGTAATCATGACAGAAGTTTTTGATCAGCATTATTAAAGGGCAAGTTGCTTTCCTGGCTGCTTTGGAGAGCTTTTGGTTCAGTTAAACTATATATACATGCCTACACACTAGTTCTTTTATTTATTATTGTCAGTGATATTTCCAAACAATTTTTAACAATTTTCCTTAGGCTGTCTCTAAACTTATTATAAATTTAAAAGTATAATTAAGAATAATCTTGGCATTCTAAATCTTATGTTATAGAAAGACCTGTTATCCTGTAATACTAAGGTAGGAATATACTTAAACAACAATCGATACTTTTTATAGTAAACATGGAGGGATTTCTGTAAGTAGTATTGCTAAAGGCCAGGAGTTTTTCATCTTTTTTTTCTTACCAGATTGTTTTCAGAAAATAAAATTAAAATAAGGAGAAATATTCAAATAGTATGAAAGTTTACTTTTTTTTTTTTTGGTTTTCTTCTTCCTAAATAAACCATTCTTTTTTGTTTGTTTTTGGCTTTTTATTTACTTACACTGTAAAGAGAAAAAGAATGGAAAGAATGTTAGACATGTTAGAGAAGGAAATTTAAGAGTTTAAGTTTTCTGAAGTAGGTACTAACGGGAAGGAATACAGGACAGCATAATCATTAAAGACTTTCAGGGTCCATCTGATCTGGATTTGAATTCTGTCTCATCTGCTTATTAGCTGGATACCCTAGGGTGATTGAATTAACTTCTGAGTTTGTTCTTCTTTAAGTGACAATAAATTTAGTTACTTATCCTGCAGAGATGTTCTAAGGTTCTTTATTTTACTGAATTTGGGTATCTTTGATTTATCTGTTATGCATTGTATAAACTGTATAATGTACTTGATGGTTCAACATTATGACTCGAGATGACAAACAAGTGGAGGGTGATTTCTTGGTGGAATGAATAACAGGGCTTGTGGTAAAAATTATCAAAACAATGACTTTATCCAATCCAGTAACTTCTGGTTGTATCCCACAGGAGAGAATCAGAAGATATTAAGGAGCTGAGTTATCCGTGACCTCAGGTTGATTCATAGAAGAAGTGGCAAGGATGAGCAATTAATCTCCTAACATTCTGGGTGGAACTGAATGTTGCTATATTATGTTAATTTCTAATATCTATGGTTAATTGTGAAGAACCCACATTAATAGAAGAAAATTCAAAATATAGGGGAATGATAGTGGTCAGAACCTGTAGGAAAAACAAAGATCCAACTCAATCCCTAAGGAAAAGCATTTTAACAAATTAAGCCTGAGAACACTGATGCTACAGAGCTAAGAAGTGAAGACTGAAAATTAGGAATAGAGAGAAGTCAAAAGCTTTTTTATTCAAAAAGTGGGCCAACTTTTTGTTTTTCTTTTTTGGGGCTTTTCTTATCCTCTTGGATCTTCCTTTCGAATTGCATTGTTCTGCTCTTCTCTCCTAGGAAGTCCATATATATATATAGTGAAATTAAAGGATGAGGTTCTCTTCCCTTGAGAGTTGCATCCTTACATGTTTCCCATCCCTTATCTGAAGGATAAGTGGGTACCAAACTAACAGCCAGAAGGACAGAGGTTTGGAGCGGAATACTCTTTTTATACCTCATTTAGTTCATTGGGGCCTAATATTTTGACGTTATAGAGTTATTTTTCCAACTGAGCTGGCAATATGTGTGTAGCTGTCCCCAAAACTACATGATTAACATGCTATATATTCTTGGAAGATATGGAGATGGGATAAACTTTCTACATTAAAACAAATGTTAACACATTATGGCAGAATATTTGAAATGTACATAAATTTTTAGGATTAAAACAAGGCTTCACAAAAATTTATGTTCGATGTGATGCAGTAGCCCTAATTCTAGCTGTTGGTAATGGTGGTGATGTGGAGGTGGTAGTAGTGGGGAGATGAGGAAAATGTTTAAAAGTCAATACCCCATATTAATAAATAGTGCATATTTTCCTGTAGTGTGCCCTTTAAACTATTTTTATTGAGAACCCAATTCGTTGTCATTCCCAAGACAGAAATACTCATTCTGGTCACCATCATCATGACCAACAATTATGTGTGCCATGATACTTTGTAAACTGTAGAGCAAATAGAAGGTTTTTTAAATGTCTTATCTTTTGATGCTTAAATTGAATCTCTTTCATTCTGGATTAATTGATGTACTTTTGTTAGAGAGAACACCCTTTAATTAATTTTTCTTTTATGAGAATTGTAAAGATGTATACATAAGTGTATGGGTTTGTCTAAGTAGAAATTTTTTTAAGAATATTTTTATTTTGCTTTTGTAGTACATTCTCAAATTGAATTATAGCACATTAACGGACATCTAAGACTAAGAAATAATGGAAGTATTGTTTAACAATTTCCTTCTCCATAGCAGATAAATAACTGTTTGGATTTTTTTGTTTCTTTTTATCTACTGATACTTTTCCATGAACATTTTTATGAAACTTGTGGAAATAGAAAGCTAGAACTTTATTTGACAAACAGATGCCTGAATTGCATTTTTCTGCTCTTACAATTTTTATAATGCCATAAATGTTTACACATGCATAAGGTACAGGAAATTCTCAGAGGTTAAGAATTTGTTTAGGCTGATCTAATTGGTTTATTGGCTTAACTACAAGAGCTTTTGAAAAGCACATGTGGAACATCTTAATGATAGCTTTTTATTTTTTTTGATCTCAAGTAAAATGGAGGCAGTAGTAAGTGAATTTGTTTAGTGCCTCTCTCAACCAAACAAGCACACATGTATAAATTTTATCCTTTAAGAATATTATGTATTAGAAGGATTGATATGTGTCTCTTATAACTAAATGTCTCCTCAGACATTCTCATCACCTTAGCACATTATTGCCCCCTATGACTCCTGAGTCTCTTTTGCTCTTCTACCTTCCTTGATTAGTCAGACAAATCTTTTCTAAAACATTTTTATCATGCCTAAGCACTAGAACACATGAGTCCCTGTTCCCTACAATTTCAAGAACAAACAACTCTGCCTATACTTTTTATAGTGTAGTATTTATTGTCTTTGTACATTTATTAATCATGTTTCCATTTGTTATTCTATGGTTAAAGACAGTGTTGTCAGACTTTTTTACTTTAGCTAAGACTCTTGGCTTAATTTAAAATTGTTACC
This sequence comes from Pteropus medius, assembly GCF_902729225.1. Classification (NCBI taxonomy): domain Eukaryota; kingdom Metazoa; phylum Chordata; class Mammalia; order Chiroptera; family Pteropodidae; genus Pteropus; species Pteropus medius. The sequence continues at coordinate 6,470,389 of NW_024342475.1, forward strand.
GATACATATAAAAATGATAGGTTTGAGGACTTGCCTAATAAACGTAAGATCTGTGAATTTACATAGGATTGTACAATTCAATCATAGATTTCTTATAAATGACAAACTTCAATGAACAAAAGAATGTGACTTCAAACTAAGCAATGAGCATGATTGATAATGAAGACTGAGCCCAACAATTGGATTTGCTAAAATTGCTTACCTGACAATGAGTGTGGTTTTTAGTATTCTATGTATTCACGATAATACTTCATTTTATTGATATGAACGCAGAATACCTTATTAGAAACACTTTCTAAGATATTTAACCTCCCAGAGGCTGTAGAATTTTTTTAAGTTGTCAATATTTGCAATGTAAATTAGAGAAGCAAAAAGTTGAAACATATAAATGCTTTTTAGTTTTCTAAAATTAGAAAAAAGGTTTTTTGTGTGTTTTTTTAGTTTTTGAGTTTGTTTTCCTAATCTTATGCTGTTTTCTTTTTCTTTATTCCACTGAATATAAAGAATGGAATGTGCATGAGGGAGTTATTCAGATCAGCAAAAAAATTAACTTAAACTCATTTATTTCTCATTCGTATAATAGTAGCTTTACGTGAATTTTGTTTAATAAATTCCTTCAATAAGCCTAAATACAATAAAAATTAGGAAACACAAATTGGAGATGGAACTTTCATCATTACAACTATTGTTAAAAAAATGACATCTAAGTTGAAGACTATATATTGATGCATTCGATTATCACAGTCATAATAGAGGTAGACATATGTTTGGTCACTTTCAACTGTGAAATGAAATATTTCTTCAGTAACTTAAAAAAAATACCTAAAAAATCTATTAGTGACTCAGTTAAGATGTCTACAAATGCATATATTTAAACAGGTTTTTAATGTGTATAAGGCAATGCCTTATTTAACATGTTTGAAAATTCAACATTCATGCAAAGCTCTGTAGGTGTTAACAGTTTAGTTGATATTTTTAGTTCAGTTGGCCAATGTGTATCCTCTTCTAGGTTCTTCCAATGGGAAACATTTTTTAAAATATTTAAACATAACTACATTTAGTTGTTTATTATTTGTGGAATATATATAGTATATATTATATATATTACATATGTAAAATATATACACTAGAGTATACAATTTAGTATATTTTTGTCAATATTAAAATATTTATAGACAGAACAGAAAGCATAATAAAATCAAATGCACTCCCACTATTATATAAACTTGATAAGAATAAGGACTTTTTAATTTTGTTTACAACTGTATCTCCAACAACAACAACAAAAAGGCCTGAAATAGAGGAAGTCTTTAGTAGGTATTTGTTGGAAAAAAAAAAAAAAAGCATGGCATTCTCCTTTTTATAGAATATTGAAAGCCTGATAGGCTGTTCTTAGTACTGGCATATGATTACCCTTTTCTAGAAATCCCATGGGACATAGAAAAAAGCATACGTTTCAAATTCCAATATATCGGAGTTGAATTCAGATACCAATGTTTATAATAATTCTATGACTATGGACAAGATATTTACACTTTTAAGCCCAAGTTATCTCATTTATAAAATCAGAATAGTTCACTTACTCTTAGGATGTTGAATTAAATGAATAATGAATATAAACTGTCTAGAGTAGTGCCTGCATAAAATAAATGCTCAAATCCTGTTGTCATTCCTTTAATTCTAGAAGCGCCATGACTACCTCATTATAATGTCATACCCCGTCTCTTGTTTTTGCTCATCTCTAGGTATCTCTAAACCATTCTATTCTCCTTTGATCTGGTCTGCAACAACCCTAGAAATTGATCCACTGAACTAATGCCTAATTAAAGTACTACAATCAGAGAGTAAATTAATACATAAAGGGCAATTGCTTAGTATTAAAGGGAATTCTTGAAGATTTAAAAGTCTAACCGCAATAGAACAAAGATGTAATGATAAACTTTTAGATATAGTATCAAAACAAAGAGCAAGATAATTTTAACTAGAAGCATGACCTTCCAACTACCACAATATCATTTAATAAAATTCCCTGTGCCCAGTTATGAACCTGTGATTAGAATAAATGTTCTCAAATTTTCTGGGCTGAAAAGTTAATTTTGTTCTTACTTAAATCTTGACAATGAACTTGAGACATATACGTATCTGAGCGGATAAGAAGGTTAATTCATGTAGCAGTACTGGCAGGCTTCTTGTTCTTTAGAACCTTAAATACATTATGGAGCAAAAGAAAGCTAGAAATAAATGTATGCCAATGATACCTAATGTTAGAAAGTTCTAGTTGTGGCTTTGAGACTAACTGAAAATTATGACTACTGGTTGGGGAACCTAGTAATATCACAATGTGACTTTTCATTGGATCCACTGTCTTGTATTAAATACTAGATGTTCTGTGGAGCAGACCAAAGATTTCCAGGGGACACTAGAAATGATATGTGAGAATCCAGTTTGAAAAGCTCAAAATCATCTTACAAAAATAAAAATTATATCAATTCATGAGTTGTTCTCATGAAGAGAATTTTGGAATCAGCATATTGTAAATCTTTGCTAATGACTGACCATGACTACATAAAAGATATTTCAATAATGGTGAAATTAGAATAATAAGACCATCTATTTTACAGAGTTAGTCTGAGTGTCAATTAAGTTAATTAAATTAAATAACACTGACCATAGTGTCTCCACCATTCCAGGCTGTCTCAATCTTAAAAGCATTATATGATTCATTTCTAAGTTCTATTATGTAAGACTGGATTTATGTCAAGAATTTTAACTTGCTTCTTGTAGTTAGGAGGCCTTTACTGGTCTCTTGGAACCTTGAGGAATCTCCTATTCCCAAGGAATGTGAGATCTCCAGTGGGAAAATAAAAGGAAGGAATGTTAGTAGCATAAAAATAATCAATAGCTCACCAAAATCACCAACTGTCTGTACCTTTTAGTAATTAAATGTGTATTGACTGCCCACATTGTCTGAGATTCTCCAGAAGTCTCTGAGAACATAAAGATAAATAAGAAAAACAGTGTTCTCTTCAAGAAGGACACATGTAGTTTTTGGAAACAGCTATAAAAAATGTGTTATAAGAGCTGTAAAAAAGGAATATATAGAATGCTTTTTGAGAACTCAGTAGAGAATATCAACTTCTGCTCAAGAAGAAGGATAGGACCAGAGGATACTTCAAGGTTTCAAAGAGGACGGATAAATGTTTTTACAAAGACTAAGAAATGAGTTTACTGGGGTTTGATTTATTCAGGAAAGTTCAAGTAAAACAGTGTTGTTATAGTGTAGGATATATTGGGGGAAAATGGCAAACGATAGGACTAGAAAGATGGCCAAGGCTCAGACATTTGAGGATCTCCCGTGCCAAGCTAGAGAATTAGCCTTATAGTATCCTCAATCATAAAGAGCATTAAACAATTATGAGCAGAGGAAAAATATAATGGTATTGGGATTTTATAAAAAGCATCCTCAGCAATATGAAAACAACATGTAAGTAGGCAAGACAGGGAGCAAGAAAAATAGTTGAAGGAAAATCGTTGCATCAATTCGGTCCAGAGGTGATAGGGTTTGAATCAAAGCAGTGAGAGTTAATATGGAAGAAGTCCACTGGGAAATATAATCTTTGGGGTAGGAAACAATATGTTCCCCTAAAATTCAGGGTTTTATTAAAGGACGGAGGAGGAAAGGAGTACTGGAGCAGGGAAGTAGTGTTCTCTGCCACTGTCAATAAGAACTAATCAATGACATCAAACAATTTTCTGTGAACTCCTCCCACAATTCTGGCCTCTCCTAAGCTGATGGTCTGGCCCAATGTGACAACATTTACATTGGAGTGTTACATGACAGTAATTCCAATGTTTTTAAACTTGGGGTTTGAAAGTTTGTCTTGGCAAATTTCCCTCAGTTTGGGTTTGGTTTGTTTGGCTAGAAAGTGGCATATTCAGACAAGCTTAAATCCCAACCGTAGCAAACACAATCTTAGGCTTTTCGGATTCCATAGTTCAACACACCAGTGATCCTAGGTAGACAGGCCGGGATTACACATGTGATGTGCTGGCGAGATGTGTGAGTTAGGTCATGAATACAGCTTCATTGGCTGCTTGGCAGAGGGGTAAGATGAAAACTACGTCTGGAGTCTGGGAACTTGTTTCAGGCCTGACTGCCACTTGTTCATTTTTATCCCCTTGGGGCAAATACACCAAGTGTAAGTTTTTGGATAAATTATAAAATAGTTCAATTTTAGAGAAGCTAAAATTATAAACAATCACTTTCTCATTTCCATCTCAGTAGCTAGAAAACTTTCACAGGCAAAGCATATTTCTGTTTTGTGTCCAATTCTCTGCTTGTCTTCTTGTCTTAAGTAAAACACCCCTGTTGATAATTTAAAATATAATTTCTGGATATTTATATGTACATAGCATTACTGACTTAAATGAAACTATTACTGGCATTTGATAATTTAATGAATCTTTATTTTTCCTGGAACTGAGCACATTGATGTTGTAGAGGAAATGACTATAAATGTTTCATTAAAAGAAAATCCGGTAATCAAATATAATCTAGAATTAAGAGAAGAGCGTATGGTTTAGTGTACTGGAGGTACATAATGTCTTTTAGCAGAAAGTAATCTATTATAAAAGAAATAACCAGCAGTTGCCACCTTGACAACTGTTTGGTCCAGGAATGTCTACTTCTGACATACGGGTGCTAAGAGTTAAGCTACTCTTGTCTCTGAGCTTGTAGAGGAACTCTTTCAGGAGCTGGGAAGAAGATTAGTCCTTTCATTCCCTGGCTTGTGAGAAATAAATAAAACAATGTATATAAAAGCACGTTAGCTGTTTAAAGTAAAATACAAGTATTTATTATTATTTTTCTCATCACAGGATGAGAAGCTCCAGGAAACTGTTTCTTGAGACATAGTTGGTCATCTATACATAGAATATGGGATTTTGACTGGTAGATATTACAAATGGGTAACCTTATTTCAATTGCCCAAGGTGAGACATTCATTTCACTGAGGAGAATGGATAATGGCACCATAAAACATCCTTGCAAATGGGTCTAGTGAGAAATATTAAAACTTAAAAAGGACATGGAAAATTACCTATTGCAGCATAAGATAGTTGCTTTACAAATTGTCATGGAGGATATTGATCCAACCAAGAATGGCAAGAAAAATACATGGAAGTTGCATATATATTTTTTATCTCTTGTGGAGAGAGAGAGAGAGAGAGAGAGAGAGAGAGAGAGAGAGGAGAGAGAGAGAGAGAGAGAGAAAAGATTAGCATTGACATATAAAATAACCCTAGATTACAAATGTGATTTACTCACAGAACAATGTTTATGTTAGGATGATTTAACTATGCTTTTAATGCTAGAAGGTATGATATTCGTTTGATAGATCTACTATTTGTATACAAATTTATATAAACTGAAATTGATCAATCCTCTGAAAAGATACCAAGTTATTTTTTCCCAAAGTTCTTCACATACTTCAAAGATACAATTCAAATATTAATGTTACATTTTTTCTAGCAGTAATAGTTTTTTTTTTGAGAAATAACTCAAGAAATGTGCTGATTTCTTTATAAACATCTCATTTTATTCACTCAAAGGAACATTTAAAGTAGTTATTATTTTTGCCCTCAGTTAACAGCGTCAACTGAGTCTTAGACACAGTTAAATAAGAATCTTAGGTCACATAGCCAGTAAATGCAGAACCAGAACTGAACATAGGTCTGTCTGGTATCTAAACCTCTAATCTTAAGAACTGTACAATAATGAAGCTAATAGCTTATCATCATCTCAAAGAAGGACTTTCAAGTTATCAGTGGAGAAGGGCCAAGTTTTGTTTTAATTTTTAAAATTTCCAGCTCATGAAGGACTCATATTTTAATAAAATGTAATATAATGTTACAGCAATTTTGAATTGCTATAAAAGTTTCTAAATACTTCATTTTCTACACTTACTGTAATTCTATCATAAACTGTTCACAAACTGGTTTCAATCTCCATTCAAGAACATGATCTTAAATTCCAATGTGAGATTTCTTAGATCTCACTTTCTAGAAGTTTCTGGTGTCATGAATTCAAGTTACAGAAACAGTTTCCTCTAGAAATGTGATTATTTTTATCCTTTGCAATAAATGATATAAAATGTCTAATAACAATTTGAGAGTACTAGGAAGTTTTATTATCATGGCTCCAATAATAGCCCTGCCAAAGAAATTCTCTCAGTTACATTAGCTTTATGGATTGTGTATTGTAAAACAAGATAGTTTATTAAAAAATTTTCATTTTTACTTAGATATGTTTTTCATCATTATCCAAAATTTTATGGAGCGGTTTTAGGGTTTATGGTACTATTGCCAATGAGAATAAGAATTCAGTGCATTATGCTGCAGTTGTATTTCTTTACAGATTCTTAGAATTTACTTTTCCTTCAGATAACTTGAGCAGAATCTAAAGTTCGATATGGACTTTCTTCACATCATGGACAGTAGAGCAAACTGGGCATCTCTTTAAAAGTACCTACTAATATTTCTAGCAAGTCTAAATTTAAACAAGTCCAGACCACACTCTCTGGGTTTCTCTTTTGAAGAGAAACTGTGCTCCTCTCTTTAACCAAATATGTTGGCTAAGAGGGTATCATTTATTTAACTGTATGAGAGACGGCAATCTCATATGGTCAGAGGAGGCATGCAGGTAAATTAAATGAGTGCAGACTTCTAGATGTAAAACAGAAGAGCCTGGTGGAGCCTTGGCTGAATGGAGAGAGCACTTACCCCACAGGAAGGCATTCACATTCATTATGGTAAATCTCTCTATGAGGCAAAGGAAACAAGTATCTAGGCAGATATGGCTAATGACATTTCTACTTTTAACCCCTGTTTACACCTGCAGCATAAATTTCCAGAGCTCCAAAATACAATCAAATCTAATTCTAAACCATTCAGTTTTATCTAATATGAAAACACTTTTAATTTTCTAATTTTCAAGCTATTTATTTCCCCCACACAAATAAAATCCTCTTAGCTTTCAGGAGAAGAGAGAAAAAGTGAAATAAAAAGCAGAATGTGAAAGACATTTCAGATTAAGTTGCAGAGGTAGAGCTGGGGAGCTCCTGGTCCAAAGAGGTTGGGACTTTGTTTTTTTTTTGTGGGGAGTGAGGTAGGATGGGTTAGATAGAGGTTAATATCTAACGAAGTTAATAACGAATGCTGAACTCAGCTGAAGAAATGCTCTTTTTCATGGTTATATTTAATGTATTCATACTAGGTGTGAAACCCTAAGCTAGGCAATTTCCATGAGTATATCATTTATTATTTTCAACAACTTTCTGAATGTTACTCTTAATTTCTCATGAAATGAACTGTGTCTTCCTTCACTAGAAATGTTTAAGCATATTTAAATTCTTTTGTACATCTTTATTTACCATATTTATATGGATAATTTATAACTCTAATAATAATGATAATAATAGTAAATATTGAGAATGAAAGAGATTTTGTAAATTTTAAATGTTCCTATTTGCCTAGATAATGACATTTTTTGTTTGTTTCTCTAATTTTGAGATTCTCCAATGCAGGGGCATGTCTTCCTTTTCTTTGAAGCCCATGAGAACATAAATTTTGTGAAGGCAAGAATTTTCCTGTCTAGTTCACTCATGTATCCCTTACGCATGGAGCATCATTTGTCTAACCGTAAGATCTCAATAAATATTTCCAAATGAGTGAGTGAATGAATTGTTCTTCATTCTACAGGTGAGGAAAGGAAAGATTTAGTCATATGATTAGGGTTATACGACTCAGTCTGAATAAAAACCATTGATCTTAACAATGATCTTAATTTCTGTACAAAGAAGAACCATTAATCAGGATTAATTACTGTACGATTCTGGACTCACATAGATGATCCTGCAGCGATGAGGAAGCTAAACTGCTGTATCGGGGTTGCAGGGTTTGGTGGACACTGAGCCCAGGAATGAGACACTGTAATAACAGAAGGGGGGGGGGTGTCGAATTCAAGAGACTCTCTGAGACAAACTGACAGATAGAAATAAGAGAAAGGTAGTCACAAATAATTTTAAATGTTCTAGGATTGGAGATAAACCTCTAGGGGACTGTACAGCAATTTCTTTCTCATCTCTGACCAAAGACCAGTTCCTTATTTTATAGTTTTACCTTCTATAACAGAAATGCCAACTGAGAAAGGAAAAAAGAGAGAGAGACACATCTCTGCCTGGCCACCCTGGAATTCCTTGACTTGCCAAAGCCTGATCTTCCTCATGTCCAGTTTGAGGTTTGGCAAGAAGAGAGAAAACAAGCAAATAGTCCATCTTAGGGTTATGCAGAGTAGCAGCCCTTACTCATCATCCAAATCTAGTTCTGAAGGCGAATACAGGTATTACTCTCAGAAGAATTTTTTTCCAACTAGGCTTATCCACTTCACCTCTGAGGGCTCTTTCTATGTTCTCGGTGCTTGTCTTTCAGTTTGTGCTGTCCTAAAACGTATCATCTTTCATTTGATAACAGTTGTTTTAGTGCTATTATCTTATAATGCATATTGGAGATATGTTTTAATTTTGAGTAGATCAGAAGCAATTAAGGAGAAAATATCATATATTTTATCTATCTATCTATCATCTATCTATGTATCTATCATCTATCATCTATCTATCATCTATGTTTTCAATCTCTTACAATTTGTAGTATAATTATCATATGTTGTATAGCTGATCATTGAATAATATAATTTTATTCAATATTGTTTTTTTATAACATTGATGAAATGCTGTAGAAATTTGATTCTTGTTTACATCAATTAGCCTATAGTAAAACTCATTTTATTATATGTTGTTTCACTGCAGGTCTAAGAACTTATGGATAACATTAAGTGAAGAATCACTGTATATATTCAAATAATGTTGATACAGCAGTAACAACTTCTCAATTGAATAAATTTCCTCCAAGTCTATAATGATAGATAGATATGTAGATAAACATAGAGATATGAGAGAGTCGGGGAGAGAGAGACTGATTTATGACATAGATAAATGGACAGGTGGATGACACAGCCTGGCTTGATCATTTCTAGTGAATAATGTGTACCTGGAGGACAATTACCCACTTCTGAGGGGGTGAACTGTCTATTTTTAAAGCAGTAGAGTATCATTGTTGAAAAAATAAAGCTAGCTTATTCTTGTTTCTTAAAAAACGAATTTGTCTCCTAAGTGTGGGAGTTTATTCCCCGGGGCTAGTTTACTCAGTTGGAGTTTTAGACAAATAGTAAACATCTATTACTTGATGTAGGGCCCTAGATAAGATATGGTTCCAATTTTCTCAGAACCTACATTCTGAAATTCATGAAGATCTAATAAAAAATAATAAATATTCAAGAGTCAAACTAATAGTATAACAGGACTCTCACAGGACTTTGGAAGATCTTTTTCTCTCCCTCCAACAATTTTCTTTTGCTGAAGTACTGACTTAATGTCACAGGATCAGGGCTCCATTACATTGGAATACAATATGTAATGAACCTTAATGCCAGGTATAGCCTTTATCACAAAGCCTTATGGAGACTGAATTATAGGAGAATTTATTTTAGAGATAATATAAGCTTGAAAGCATGAGTGTTTGCTAAGAACATTATAATTCTAAGCTCAGTGATTCTTTATGCCAATTAATGATTTCAGGGTAATTTATTAGGGCATTTCAAGTTCGCAGAAAGTTTTAAAAACACAGAAACTGTTTACCACACTGTCATCTCAAAAGCAATAGAAAGGAAAGCAAAAGGAAATGCTTTAACCACCTTCATTAAGAAGTTTATTGAACTGCTCATTTCAGCAGCAGGATATAAACAGAGAGAATAGCCATTAGAAATAAATATTAAAAGCCCATCTCCATAGGCCTATAGGAGAGAACAGAGAGCTAACAACATTTGATATAGCTTGGGAGACTATTCCTCAGCTGGAAATGCACCAAAGAAAACCTTTCCAAGAAAGAAATCCTTTTCGAGAAAGAAACAAAAATTTTCTAAAAGCCTATTAAAACACTCAGTGTGAAATAATAGAAAAAAATAAAGAATGCATCATAAAATAATATAGCCTATGAAATCAGCAGGTTATAACCGAAAAGAAAAAAATAACACCTCAGTTATCTTAATAAAATAAGAAGTAAAATTAAACACTATAAATAAGATTTCTTACAGTCTTTAAAAAGCAAATGGCTCATAGTGAATCATTTTCTGAGGCTGAACTATTTCAAACAATCCTTCTTTCAATGAAACGCTATTATTCTGCATTATGGCTTGGGGTCTTGATGTCTAGGTGCTGAGCAGTGGCATGGTGGAAAAAACAGCGCTTTGCAAGCAAATGAAATTAGGTTTAACTTTTGGTCCTGTTTTGTATTATACAGTCTTTGATTAGTACTTAATCTCCCTGGTCTCAAATGCGTCATCTGTAAGTGGAGTGATGTCCATTTTGGTTGGTGGTTGAGAGTATGAATTTTAAAATTGAGAAGACACGTGTAGGAATCTTTCATTAAGATCTATGGGTGAGCAAGAGACTCCCTAGAGAAGACTGTTTCCTAATCTGTGAAGAGGATGCTAATATGCACCTCTCATATTTGCCAGAAATGAAGAAGCTAACAGGAAATGTTTGGTTTCTCACCTGGTACATTGTAAGTGCTCAATAAATCTGGGCCAACATAATGTTCGTGATAGTGATAGTGAAAATTAAATGATATGTCTTATATAAAGCTCTTAAAATCTGGCAAATTTTGGGTAAATAGAAATTTTTTTCTCTCATCCATTATTATCAACCAATATGTAATATCCTTAATGGCAAAGACCAGCAGTTATTAAAGTGTCTATTTCTTATAGGTATTTAGTACCTGTTAAATTAATGACTGATTGAATACACACACGCACTCACACACACACACACACACACCTTACAATTGTATAGTGTTTTGGAGTGTGTGATCATTCTTGCATACATTATCTCATTTGAAAAGCATAGCAATCCTATGAAGTAGAAAACCCTGCTATAATTTTCCTAATTTTTCAAAAATGGTTATGATTCAGAAAAATTAACTTGTACTAGATGAATGAGATAGCTGGTTAGTGGACCCAATGTTGTTGTTACTTAATTCAGTGTACTTTCTCTGATTACACACTAACCTCCGGGAAGTTTCAGAATTTTCTACAGAGAGGTTGATGCTCACACTTAAGGAGCAAGTTTCTTATTAGGGACATTCCAAACACTCATGTAAAAATAGTCCTGGGAAACAGGAGATCCCAGAGTTTTACCAGCCTCAGTCAGCTTCCCAGGGATATCTTCTCCAAAGATGCAGATAGAACCAAGCGTGATTCAGTCACTTTGCACAAAACCTGTTTTAAATAGTAGGAGAGCATAAAACAGTGGACTTTAACGTTTCTTTCATCAAAGTTCGGGACCACATCTTACACCTGGCTCCTGAAGTCTACAAATGTTGTGGAGCCAAAAAATGTAGTGGAAAAGAGTGAAAAAACGTGACACAGCAATGGTTCTGTTTAATTAAAAGGAAATGCGTCTATTTACTGAAATCAAACTGAAAAGAGCAGAGGACTCCAGGACAAGGATGTTCTCTCTTCTCTGTCCATCTTCCCCTTCTTATTAACCTTGTTCTTTTCATATTAAGTCAATTTGCAAAATCCTGGCTCCTGACTCTCCACTTCCCTTCCTGTCTCAAGCTCTGTAGATTAATGTAACTGGTGGTCAGATTGGGCAACCAGCGACCACAGGTGGCTCTTGCTTATAAACAAAAATCTATTGTTTATACGGAAGTTATTGAGCAGATCAGTGGGTAGATTAGCTAGAAACCTCTTCACAGGGAAGGTCAGACTCCTGCAAATAGGAAGGGTTCCTTGAAAGCTGTTTCCACTGCTTGAAAAACACCATACTTGCCTGACCGCACATCTCCTAGGATGTAGGTCATCATTCACATTTTATTAAAGGTAACTAATAACTATGTTATGATGACCAGCCCCCTGATATTCTTAAAATAGAAAAGGTCAACAGGGATCACCTGGACCAAAGATCTGGGATTTAGAGATATTTTGTAAGAAAAGATCTTATGTAAGAAAAAAATCTTTAAATTAATTTAGAATGAGGTAATTATTACCCTAAATAATTATGGCACAGTCTGAAGTACTGGGGACATTTTTTAGTTTCCTTGAGAATATTCTTTGAATAGGTAGTACAATTATCCTCAAAGTAGAGATGACAAGAATCTGATTAAAGAAACAGAAAAATTGAGAATACCTTTTCAGATTCAAGCAGTAATCCAGCTGCCTTTGGAGTGGCTTGTAGCATAAAATAAAATATGTGGGCTTCACTGGGTTAAAATGGGCTTTCTTCTGATGATCTGTTCTGTGGCTTTGGGGTTGTCGTTTGTACAAAAACATACGTGCTGTAACTCAAGGTGAGGATTCAGTAAATGGAGGGTCTCCTACTACAGCCCCTCATCTCTGATTAGTTCTTAGGAGCATTACTATTTGACGCTGCAGAATGAAATGTGTCCAGACTATGTGTTTTATTTGATTTTTCATACCCAGTTTATATGGTTGTACAGTCAGTAAGGGGTACGGGCATGCTAGAACCTTTTGCCACTTTCAGCATGCTAGTCATGAACCGAAATAAACTGAACTCAAGGAATCTAACTGTGCTCAGTTCTACTATTCTCCTGTAGGACCTGCTCTATCCTATCAGCATCTACAGTCAAAAGCCAAAGAGAACTTAGGAAACTTAGCTAACCATTTTGTTTGTGTACCCTGATCCAATAAACAGGCTAATTGCTTCGTGTGAACATGAGATGGCATGCAGATTATGATGACAGTTATACTGAAAACTTGAAATATTGAGTTAATTATGGCCATGATAGTAATGCAAAGTGTAAATAGCTAAGCGTTAATCAATAATAATAAAATAGACAGTTTTTATGCCAATAGATTAATAAGGAAGAAAACCGAAAATTTACTTGTACATGAACAAATGGTGTGCATGAAAACCAGAAGGAATATGTGAAAGTAGGAGCTATCACTCTCAGCCATGATCCTGTGGTTTGGTGGAAGGTGGAATTCTGCTGCAGGGCTACCCTAGACTGCCTGACAGAGGATGGCAAGACACTGGCAAAGTAAACGTGCTGAGATCAAAAGACCCCTGGCGATCAAATAAGGAGGCCTTTTGTTAGTGTCTGCCTTGCTAGAGCTGAGGAGTATAAACAAAGATAGTGACCTTCACAAAAGTAGTTCTATCTACCAGGATTTTGCAGAGCCCCGAATAAAACAGTCCTCTGAAATAGAAACTTCTCAAGGGTATTACATCAAAAAACTATCACTAAAATCCCTTCTCACTTGTCTTTCTGTGGTAGCAGGATGTTCTGAAAAGGAAACTCTGAATTCCATATGCAAAAGAGCTGTTGGGTGAGTGTAGAAGAAAATAAGAATCCCAGGCCCAGTATTAACTTATCTGAAATCTTAGTCCGGACTCTCCCTTCCTGCCTCTCTCTGTCCCTCCTTAACTCCTCAAATTGCAAAGGAATTCAGTTAGCTAAGCAGGAGATAATTCCAGCATTCCCAAGCCTGTTTCAGGAGAGGGCAGGGCTTGTCCTAAGGTCTCTGAGCACTTTAGAATATTGATGAATACCTGAGCGTGGAGGTCATCTCTACTCAGAAGGCAGCTGAGCAGGTAGAAGACACACCACCTTTCTTCCAGGACTTGCTGTATTCTGCTTCTCAGCTCCAATATTTCTTACCCCAGACCATGGCAGTTAAATAACAACATTTTTTCCATCTGTGATGCCTATAGAACATTTCTTGACTCCTCAGATTCTGGAAAAAACATTTTTGAGTCTTCTAACCTCTGTGGTCATTATTCTCAAATGTAACACATGGTTAATCATACTGATTCCCTAGATTTATGATTTCAGTAATTTTGATTCAGAGAGTCAGTATATAACCCGGGTATCTGCATTTTCATAAACATTTTAAGTGCCACTGATGCAGGCTGTCTGAGGACCACACTGAGAAACAAAACTGCTCATAATGACTTCCCTCCATAGAGCGCACAGTGAACAGGGGTTAAAAAAAGTAATTTCACATTCAGTTGTCACCTGGCTGACAAACACTATCTCAGCCAGGTGATCAAGGTCAACCTCAACAGTGGTAAGTCACAATGATAATATGTACTCTTGATACGATGTGATAAAAATCACACATCGCTCTGTCTTCTTTTCCCCTAAAACACAAAACCCTAGTGTAATTTGAAAAAAAATAATCAGACAAATTCTAATAGAGGGGAATTCTACAAAATATCTGACCAATACTCATTAAAGCAGTTACGGTCATTAAAAAACAAGAAAAGTCTGAGAAACTGCCATAGTCAAGAAAAGTCCAAGGAGACATGATAACTAAATGCAATATTTTTTTCTCCTAGATGGGATCCCAGAATAGTACAAGGAGATTAGATCAAACTAAGGAAACCAAAATAAAATGTGGGCTTTCGTTAAAAATAGTATAGCAATATTTATTCATTAATTGTAACAAATGTATCATGCTAATATAACATGTTAATAATAGGAGAAATTGGGTGTGAAGTATATGGGAACTCTCTGTCCTCCCTTCTCAATTTCTCTGAATCCATTCTAAAAAATGTAAATCTGAAACTATTCTAAAAAAATAAAGTTATTTAATAAATGGCAAAGCTAATTTTTAAATTGCATAATGGAAAAAAGAATACATTTTAGCATAGTCTGTCTAAACTATTAATAGGAAACTTAAATTCTCCTTCATCCATAGTTTTAAATTTTTAAAACATTTAAGATAGTATTTTAATATTTAAAAATTTCAAGAGAACATTTTAAACATGATAATGTTTAATACGGTGATAATATTCTAATAAGGAGAAATTTGACTTTTACCACATTAGACAATATACTTCCACAGACTCTCTCTTCCAAATATATGTTTTGTTTTTTTTCTATTTTATACTTCCTTTTATTTTTGTTTCCTTAATTCTTTTGTTATAAATTTTTAAAGATAAAATTTGAATCTTTCAACAGTACACATAATAATTTAAGCCTCACTGAGTAGATGTGGATTGTAATTTTATCTCCTAGTTACACAGAGATAATTTAAGTGACAAAAATTACGTTAGCTCATTTAGGAAGCAAAGCATGATCATCACCATAAACCAGAAGGTTTGAGATCTATCAGAACAGTGTAAAAGTTTAATCTTACTATGTTAGGCTAGTTTACAATAAAACTCATTTTGGGTAGGCAGTAGAGACATTGCTTTTAAGGTAGATAACTAAATTTATTACACATACATTTAATGATTCTACTCTCTAGAGCACATTTTAATATTATAAATGTTTTTCTGTTAAAAAAATGTATAAAACCAAATTGAATTATGTTTAATGTAGAATGAAGGAAACATGTAACAATTTATTTTTAGAAAAAAATGTTTTATTTTGTGATAAAGTGTTCACATTTTACATATAGAATTAATGCTGTTTCTTTTTCTTTTTTTAATGTACTAAGAGAGAGGAGATTACGATTATTTGCTGATTACTTCCAGATTCTAATATGTAGTCTTAAACTGACTCAATTCCTTGAAGGCATTTCTATTTAGATTCTCATTATCACTTGTAACTCAGTGTTTCTGAAGAAGATTGCACTCAATCAAACTTGCCTTCTCATTTCTAAGAGTATCATTCTTCTTATTCATGATTTCTTTCTCCCATTTTGAAGGTCATATGTTCATTGCAAATGAACTGACATTTGATTTTGTCTTGCATATTTTTTAAAAGCCTTTATATGTCTCTTGAGTTGTGTCAGTCTTTAAAGTCTTAGGCTGCAATACTTTGAAATCATAACTAATTGGGGAGAGGGGACTTTTAAAATTCATTTTGGATCTAGATAACATATCTACTATGCACCAAACTCTAGTTCTCTAAACACTCTTCTGTTAATTTCTGCAATGCTTTCCACCTGGTCATCTGGCCACATATTTCGCTGAAGGTCAACCTGTCCATTTGCTCTCTGGCCTCCATCATTCTCTGTTCAATGACTTTGATCCTTTAATTACCCTAGTTATCTTCTGAATCATCCATCTGTCCTTTTATGCTAGATTATTTCCTTCACCACAATAAATTGCTTTAGCATCTCCAATTTTACAAAATTGTACTCATACACAATATCCTTACATGACTGTCCCATGTCTTTATTCACTTTTCACTGTGCAAATTCTCAAGAGATTCGTAAGCTTCACTGTCTGTATTCCTCATTTCTCATTCCCATTTACAATTCAATTTTTCAATCAGATTTCTTTCATCCCACTTTAGTGAAACTGATCTTGCTAAAGTCATCAGTAACTTCTAAATTGACAAGTTCAAATGAATGCTTGTATATCAAAATATTATAGTTAAGGCGCATTTAACCTATTGACCAATTCTTTTTTCTTGCATTTTTGCTTGACCTGCATTTTTATTTTATTGTATTTTTATTTCCTTTATTTCACTAGTAACCCTAACTTTACTTTAGGGGTTCACCCAACCAGGGTCACCCTTAGATCTGGGTATAAAGTTCATTACCATGAGCTCTGTGCTTAAAGACTACATAGTATTCAACATTCATCTAAAGGGAGACCTGAAACACTAAAATCCACTCTGATGCCTAATTTGATTCAGGCTTCATGGACACTTTTCCATGAGTCTTGCTTTGCACTCTTAAAACAAAAAATGACTGTGTCTAAAAGTCACGAAGGTCTGTGTATTATGCCACTGCCCATGTAGAAATAGATACTACTTCGGAAATGGACAATGAGCTATCATTTCTCAGTTGTGCTGGGTGCTTATTTTCCTGCTTCTCTTTGTTCTAACACATAGTACTAGAAGTGTGTACTAATTAACATGGTATTTTTGTGTTTGTGTGTGTATCTGCATGAGGCAGTTGAAAAACATCTGTAGTTTTTAATTACCTTTATTATTAAAAGGTATGTAGGTTTATTTATGTGAGATGTGATCCTTAAATCTCATATTGACAGATGGATTTTAACTTTTAGAATTGTAAGCACTTCTTTTTTATCAACATTATTTATTTATTTTTGAGTATTTTTAAAGTTTAGTTTATTTAAAGGATTTAATATATTTTGATATTAATTATAATTTATATTTTACCTTTTATTTCTTAAAGAGAATGTTTGGATACCTAGAAAGAAAGATGACACTTAAAATATGATAAAATTATCTTAATTCTTAAAATTTGACATATATTCTAATTTATAATTTTGAGAAAAATATATTTTGAATTTTATATATTTTAAATAGTGACATTAAAAATCATCTCAGCAAAAATCAAAAATTATGATGATAAGTATTTATTAGTAATTTTTCTGAAATGAAGATAAGAAAATTTATTTATATCAATACCTGTATAATAATTTACAAATTGCATGTGTCTCAATCTCATTATTAATTCATACATGCTCAGTAATGATTTGATTTAGTCCTCTTTCATGTCTTGCCAAATTTCAGTTATAAAATTATATTTTTACACATATTTCTTCATATGAAGGTATATTTGTCCAGGTAGGAGAAAATAATATATTTCAGTTAGTAATAATTTGTTAGCTAGATTTATAACTTTGAACCATATGATTTAATCATATGGTTTGATTAAATACAAACCATATTTAATCATATGGTTTGTGGGCCTCTGGTTCTACTCTGGCCTAGAGTAACAAATATGTGGCTACATAAGTTTTAACAGAACAACCCAATGACTAAAAATGTTTAGCACTTGCTCAGTCCCATCACTGACACACTGATAAGATTATGCATGAGTTCCTGTTATCTGGATCACCAACATTTTAAAGGTTTTCTTCAGTCTTTTTTCAATTCTGTGCTCTTAAAAATATTTTCTCCATCAGTTAGTTTCCCTGAGGTAATCCTAATTTTTTTTCTGTTGTTTGCAATCAAAGAATCTGAAGTGATATATCTATCTTGCCTTCAATAATACTAAATGCTTCTAAATTATTTTTTACACCTCACTGGAATTTCTTCCCCATTTTTTTCCTAGCCTTCCCTTGAGAGTTATTTTAAACTTGATTTTGGATTTTTTTCTCTAGTTAATTCTTTCACTTAAAGAGACATTTTCTGGTCCTATGAGTTTAAATGTATTGTAGTGCTAGTGGTTTCTACATTTAAAACCACATCCTGGACCTCTCTTCTGAGCTCTTGATTCACTATAAATGTTTAATATTTTCTGAATGAACATGGCAGTAGTGGTGGACATTGAATGAAATTATGAAATTATTAGTAGCGAAGTAGACTGAAGTGATTGACTACAAGATCTAGATTCTAGATACTGGGTATTGATATCCAATACTAGATGCTGGATGAATGTTATATCAAGATAAGGCTTGCAGGCTGAGAGAATAAGCAGAGACCATGGAAACAGTGATGTGCATGTACAGAGTGAGCAAGGTAGTTAAGAAGGAAGCTGTGGCTCAAGAATAGAATTTCAGATTTTAAAATATTCAATTTTAGGTCAAGATGAATAATTAAATGTCTATATAAAAGTGAGTTGCATATATAAAGTGGATATAAGTGAAATAGCCAGTAAAGGATGATAAGAATTTTGGAAATTAGATGTATTGAAGAACATCTTCCCAGATAAGACACAGGAATATTATGGACTTTGTGTCAACACTTTGGTGCATATAGGTCCATGACTTGAAATTCTGCAAGATGGCAAGAGTCGATCATAGAAAAGACTATATCTGGCAATAAAGAGTAAGAACAATACCAATATCTCCACCTCTTGATGTCAGCATGGTGTTATAGGAGGGGAAATTAGCATAATAGTTAAATAAAAGAAGTGAGAGAAAAAGGGAGGGAGAGGGAACAAGAGAGAAAGAGAATAGTGAGAAAGACAGAGAAAGAGAGAGAGAGAGAGAGAGAGAGAGAGAGAGAGAGAGAGAGAGAAAGAGGAAGAAGAAGAGAAAAGAAGGGAAGGGAAGGGAAGAAAAAAAAGAAAGAATGGAAGCCACTAAATGTTGCTAAAAGAAATAGAGCCCACCTGAATTAAAGTAACATAAGCTGCTTAAGAAATCAGCCCCAAGATGCATGATAACTCAAAGCAATAAGAATTTAATTCTCTCTATTTCTCAGCATGAGCACCTCCAGATCCGTGGTCAGGCTCTGTTTTCCATAATTTTCTGAGGAATCTGGTTGACAGGGTATTTCCTATCTTTAACTTCTAAGATACCAGTAGTTCTATTCAAATGGCTAACAAAGAAAGAGCATCGGTGATAGCTGGAAGTTATTTACAGTTTAAGGAGTTAGGTTTGAAGATGTCACACATTACTTTTGCTGACATTCCATTGGTTATAGCTCATTTTCTTGGCTACAACTAATTGCAAGGGACCATGAAACAGAAAGTTTCAATGTGTGTCTAGTAGCAGAAAGAATCTCACACTTTCTGTCACAGTGAGTATATCTTTACCCGTTAAAGTTCATTAAATTAAATAAAAAATTGGTTAACATACAGGTTTTATCTGTCTTAACATTTTAACATGTTGAAATGCTTAATGATTAATATATAGATTACTTAAAATTTTCTTTATGAGGGTGCTGTACAGCTATATCCTGTATTTGTATGTCTTTGTTATTCTCTCCAACTGGAAATTTGATTCTCAACTCCATTTGACCAAAATAATTTTCTATAAAAATAGTTATTCCCACAGCTCAGTCATAATTTTCATTTAGTCTTTGTAAAGAAAAAAAAATGCATTTGGAAAATAAATATTTCAGGATGAAACACCATGAATAGAAATTGCAATTAAAACAAACATAAAAAAAAGCATTAATCTTGAGCAAATCTTAGGTG
Source organism: Pteropus medius (assembly GCF_902729225.1). Lineage (NCBI taxonomy): Eukaryota > Metazoa > Chordata > Mammalia > Chiroptera > Pteropodidae > Pteropus > Pteropus medius. Next base: position 6,490,319 of record NW_024342475.1, read on the forward strand.
GACATGCAGAATTCAATGTCATTGTCATCACTGGCAATCGCCCTTAAGACACTTGCAAGCTTCAATTATTCATATAAGTCTAAGAACTAACCATGTGAGTCACATTAACTATTTAACTGACTTATTTTTATGAATCATGAGGGATCATTTACTCAAATTTCTTGACATTTTAATAATATGATCTCCCTCCTTTCTATCATATCTGCTTTTTCTTCTCTCTTTTCTTATTCCCTACACATAAGCAAGTTTCTTTACTTACACCTTTACATTAAGCAATCCTATCTCTTTTTTAATCTTAAACTATTATTTCTATTCGATATTTTCCCTATCGATTTATTTCAGACCTGCCATCTTAGATGAACTTTCATCATCTAAAACTAAAAATATTCAATATCATGCTTTTAACCAACACCTCTCCATCATTAATCCTACTCATACACCCCCTAGCTTTTGAAATCTGAGTTGTCTTTGACAAGTTTTTTTTTCCCCATAGTCACCAGTCAAATTCAGTGTTTTTAATTCCACCTTTGCGTTATCTATTTCTCATATTTTACTTTTTACTGCCTTATTGTCCTTGCACGGATAACTGCTACAACCTCTAAATTAACGTTTTAATCTCTAAATCTTTAATCTCTGAATCACTCACATTCATAGTTCACATCTTTTGCAAAATTAACTTAAATCATCCCTTTATTCAATAATCTATAGTAGCTTTTCATTATTCTAATGGCATAAAATTTGAATCATTTTAAAATACTATGCACATTCCATTACAAATTTGTCCAAAAGTTCATCTATTAATGTAAGTCTTCACTTTTATGAAGTTCTTTGTCTTGTGCTTCATTCCTGATACATATCTGCAATTCTGAAGATTAAAAAAATAATAATAATAATTTAAGTGGGTGACTGTCTAGTCTCAGTTATCTGGTCCACACAGGCACCCTCTTAAATGGCATTGTCCTGTTTGGTCCTTGTGAGCTTCCCTTTGGATGACCTTAATCTCATAAGCGATATGGCTCACATTGTCGTTGACAAGCACATTCCCTCCTCCCAATCCTGTGTCCTCTCCAAGTGTGCGGCCCCATTCTCTGTTAATTTACATGATTTTCCTGAGGCTGGAAACATTGGCTGCTTTCCAGGTGTTCTCTAGGATGCCAGTTCCTCAACACCGTACTCAACACCCTTGGCATCCATGACACGATTTTTCAGAGAGCTCTGCAAGGCTGCTGTTTCTCTTCTTCCATTTCCAAACATGGTTATTTTCTCTTTTATATCCCTAACTGTATCTAGATTATATTATACCTCCTCTTGACACAAATCCTGGTTTGGGAGGAGGAGGTGGGGTACAGGAGGAGAACTCGACTCAAAGACTCAAAACTCCTATCAGAAACAACAACAACAACAACAACAACAACAACAACAACAAAACCCTATCGGAGTTCCATATCTGTCTCTTCACAGACTCTCCTCAGCTCTCTAGCCCAAAGGAAGAACACTGACTTATTTCATTGGGGGCTTTGTCTCCACAAATAGCATATTGTATATACATTGTGCTGATAATCTTTTCATATGAACAGGTCATACTTTTAAAACCTTTCTTTCAAATGATGTTTTAAGTTAACTCCTTTTCTTACTGTGTCATTTTTTCCATCAGCTAATAGCCTTGTAAGTTCTAAGGTATTAGCTAAAATGTGTTAGAAGAGCAGAAGAAAGACAAAAGAAATATTGTAAATGAAAAATACCCAGGTTAAAATTTCCAAATAAACTTATTGAAAGGAAGAATGTAATAGATATAGACCCAGAGATATAGATATAAACATATATAGTCTCTGTGATCCTCAGATATCTTGGCATAAGACTTTGATAAAAAGGTTGAATTAGTAAAAAAATATAAAATATAACTTTGTACATATAATGGAATTTTTAACCAACATGGTTCAAAGAATTGTAAAACTAAGTTAACTGAGTGGTTGATCTGCATTCTATTTCTATTTGATAAATAAAGCAGCCATTAAAATATTATGTTTCAAACACTGCTAGGAGTTTGTCATTTAATTTGTTTCATTCACCTGTAAATGTTCACAACCTATCAGTAGGTGATGAAATTTCTATAGCTTAGGTACAAAATGAAAGCTTTCCAAAGTACTATTTTTCCCAGTGCCAGATATTTAAGTCTTAAATGGCCAATTCTAAGGATACTTGAACATTCTTACTGTTTTACAAATACTTTTTAACAAAAACATGTAAAAAAAATGACATCTATTAGCTCCCTGGTTACGTTTCTTTATGATTGTGAACAAAGCAGCTCAGGAAAGGAAGAAAAGGATTGCATTTGAAATCCAAAAAGGCTACAAATAATTAACTAAAAAGGAAAAAGGCCAACAGAAAGAACGAGGAAAAAAAAAATTGTAACTTCGATCAAGTGAGAGGTATAAAGTGCATTCAGAAAATAAAAAACTTGCCTTTCTTCTTTTAATGGTTATTTTATCTTTTAGGTCTAAAAATGCCATTTTAAATTTAACTAAGAAAAAAGTCAAAAGATTTGAGATTAATTTTAGAAGAAAATGGAATTTATGATAAAGATACTTGATTCCATAGTGGTCAACATTAGGAATAAATAAAATTTTGTAAACATAAGTGACATGACCAAAGTTTCTTTTTATAATTACTGAATAATTACTGAGCATCTAGTATGACTCTGATTTAATAATAAATGCTCAATCAATATTCAAATTACATGGTGGAAAAAGCATAGAATTAAGGTCAAATTACTAAATTCTTCAAATCTTATGTTTTATCATTTGTGAAAGGGGATGGTGAAGAGAACAATAGATGAAGAGAATAATAAAAAGGTCTCACTCGGAAACTTGATGCATAAAACACTAAATCAATGCATATAAAAGTGCTTTGTGAACCACTATTCAAAATGAAATGTATTTCACATTCCAATCTAAGACTTTTTCCCCTCTGTTTCAAATTTTGCAAACTTCGAAAATAAAATGAGAGAAAAATATGTAGTATGTGTTGATGTGAATTACTGTTTGACTCAGGTTTTGCCATTTCCACCCACAAAGTTCATTGAAGTCATTTACTTTATTTCTAAAATCTCTGATGTTATATGATATCTATCTACATTGAGTTCAATTGCACTTAGGAAATTATTTCTCTGTGCAACTCCAGAAGAGTGTGGTATCAAGTGAGGCAGGTATTACTGTAAGGCATTGTGACTCAAAAGAGAAAGCTGCTCATTATGTCAATTACATTTATGGGAAGCAGGGGAACCCGGTTTCCCATCCCTCTTGTGAATTCTTTCAGCAAATTAAATTATGGACATGTAGACTTGTTTAATTAATGGAGTGCTTTACAATTTAGAATTTTGAGTCTATGCACGGAGAAATCATCATATCACAGTCTCAGAGATGTTTTCTACTTGTCCTCTCATCATGGATAGCTATCTATAACCCTCAATTTTTGAGAAAGAGATTCTCGCTATTGTCATGTTTATATAAAATATCAACAACCTCTGAGTCTATCATTGTGTATTGTACTTAGATGTTCAATATCTATATTTCATTAGAAGAAAATTGACTATAAAGATTATAGAACATATTCATAGTACAGATTTTTTTCCCAGTGATTTTGACCAACTAATAATTATGATTCTTTTACATGTCAGTGAAAATGAACTAGCTCGTAGCTGCTCATCACCTGTGTTGTATGCTTGAAGCTTATTGGATTAACAAAAATAATTTAAACAATTCTGAAATATTTATGTTATAAATGTACAAAAATTAATTAAGAAAACCTTTATTGAGTTTATGTTTTTTGCAAAGCACTTACTTAGGCATCCTGGTGTATAAAGCTGAGAAGACTTAACCTTAGCAAATCACTGCTGAAAGAGACTGAAACATAAACATAAAGTCCTGCAAATCTAAGTGATCGGTACTTTAACAGAGATCTTTGCAATATGCTATGGGAAATACAGACTCAAAAGTAATTATATCTATCAGAGGAAGTGGTGAACTAGTGGAGACAAGGGCCAGGAAAGACTATAAAGTACAAATAATATTCCAGCTAAAAGAATGACTTAAGCTGAGTTATGGAAGTATAAAAAAATGAATCTTATCTCTGAGAAAACCGACCAGTCTACTTTGGGCTGTGATTAGAAATGGAATGCCAAAGGACATTGCAGTTCCTATACATAGTCTGAAGGCTACGTGTAGGAATTCAAATATTTATGTCATAAGTATTCATTACAATGTTTTAAAGGAGGCAGGAAAAAATCATATTTGTTTTTATAAAATCAGTCATCTTATCTGAATGGAGAGTATTGAAGGAAGAACAGGAAGAACATTCTCATCATGGTGGTGGATCATATGAGTGGGAGTTATTCGAAGTGTCCTGGTGAGAGATGAAGAAAGCCTGGACAATGGTGGTGGGTGTAGAGAAGATGGAGTTGTTGTGCACACCTGTTGTTTATTGCTGGAATCCATTTTCTGTCCTTAGTAACAGCGTCTTTCGAGAGGCCACTACTTCTTTTATGGTCAGCTGTGTGATCTGAGAAAGTTGATTCTGCCCCTTCTCTAACTGGAGGAACAGGTAATCAAGGACAAGCCAATTTTCATGTTTTCTTTATCAAGTCAATATCAAGGGGTCAGAAGTAAATATGTGCAACCAGCATGAATCTCAGAGCACATTAGGAACTGAGACAAAGACATTTACACTTCCTACCAGGTATGAATGAGGACCTAAGCAAGACTGGAAGGTGCTGACTGACCTCTGGGGATCAGGAGAAGCACTAGCCTCAGAATCAAGGCAGAGACACTGAACAAAATGCTCCTTCAGGTAAAGGCATGCAATAGGCACTTGAAAGTAAGTGTCCTAAAATTAAAAAAGAAGTTTGAATCATTTGCATATTGGTAGTTGACTAGTGGTTATGAATGGTGTCGATTAGGAAGACTGGTATTTATTGAAAGAAGATGGAGAAGAGAGAGCAAACAAAAACCCTGGGAAACAATAACATTTAAGAGTAAATTCCATGTCAGGAGTGGATTTTAGAGCATGCTCCGCATCTAATTTATTCCTTTTGTAATTGTATATTTTTTAAAGTTAGCAGATATTATATTTGTAATGAAAATAAATATTTTTTCCAGGTCAGTTAGGAAAGAATGGTGAGAAAGTAGTGTTGGTTGAGGAATATTGATGAGATGAGGGCATGGAGAACACACGTGTAGAGTAACCATACTTTGCAAGCAAAAGTTCGAGTAGGGGTGCGGGGGGATGGTGTATGAAAAATGTGTTAAGGAAGCCAAAGCAAATGAGAGATTACTTCCCGATAAAGAAGTTTTTGTGAATGGCAGTATTTTAATTGTGTTTTGTAGGATAGATAAGATTTCAACATTAATAGATCTGGATAGAGGAAGTTGAAGGAAATTTTTCAGTCCTAAATTCGTTTGCTAATGACCAGACTCCATTCTGAAAATCTCCTGATTGAATGGCCATCAGTGGTTCACATCCTTGTCGAGACTTATCTTTATCAAACGATGTGGAGAGGGGAAGCCACTGCAGACTCTAGTCTCATAAACATGTTTATGGTTTATAAAAACGTTACTTAGATGGATCCAATTATAAGTCAGCAGCTGTTTACTACAGGACGCTAGCTAGCTCTGTCAGTTAGATGCTCTGAAAGTTTTGCTTTCATGTAAAAGGCAATTAGATACCCCGCTTTGATCCTGTAATAAACCCAGTCTAAAAATTTATTCTAAGAACATGATTATACATTTTCTAAAAGGATGTTCATTGAAGGCTTGTTTATAACAGAAAAAACATATAAGAAAAAAAAAATCCCTAAATGGAAACAATAGATGGATTGAATAAATTATGTTATAGCACTATCATGAAATTTATGCAAGTAAATAGAAATAATGTAGACAAACTGTGAAGATGTGAAAAATATTTAAGATATATTGTTTTTTATTCACAAGTTATTCAACTCTCTCTGTATATATGTATGTGTGTGTGTTTACACACATATCACTTATATAAGTACTATGTTTTTATTTTTAAAAAATTATAAAAAACTTGAGATATACAACAAAATGTTGACATTGCTGTTATTTCTGGCTGGATAATTATGACTGCTATTTTTTCTTTTTTCTTATCTATATTCTCTAATTATTCTAAAATGGGCATGTGAAACCTTTATAATAATAATATAAATTATATTTCATAAATTTATTTAGAACAAAACAATAAAAGTTCAGTCCATGATGATGCTATCTTTTCTGACTAAAATAGCAGCATTAAAGAGACTGCTTCTCCTTGCCACTGTACTGGTACAATAGAAAAATAATATGACGTGTTTAATTAACTCTTTCGATTCTTTGGCACTTGGGTCTTTGCATATGTAATGGCAAGCTGGCAGCATCCATATTCCAGAACTAGTGGTGGTGGTGGTCTAGGGCTTACAGAGACTGCATAATACCTCAATGGTTCCTGTGCATGACCTTAATTTTTGTTATAGCTAATCATCTTTCTGGACCTGGGTCCTCAAATATGGTTGGTTCCCCAAGTTACCTGTATGTCTATGATTAATTTCTTTCTGTTTTTGTTAACTGAGTTCATCCCTTTGGTTCCAAACTGTAGTCCTGATTGACAAAGGGTTGGCCCTGTGTGACAAGAATGTAAAGCTTGTGTATTTAGATTTCTTGGGAATGACTAGACATAAGTTCAGAGCTTTGCTAGAACAAGAAACTGCATAGGAATTTTTATGACACATCTTCTAGACTGAAAATAAATGATAGCTAGATTTCTGAAAAATTGGAGCTACAGAGTAACATATTTATTGTCATTTTGGATCTGACTATGCTCAGGGAATCATCTGCTCTGAAGAAACAGTGTTACAGTCTTAGACAATAAAGTGTCTTATAAAACAAATTATAGTTGCAGCATTAGTATTAACTTTATCTTATCTGAAATTATTTAATGTTCATTTTTAGTTTATTCGGAATTTAAAAAATTTTGATCTAGTATTCTTTTCATATTTTTCCAGGAATTTACCATTTCAGAATCTAATTTACTTCACATGGACGTCTGTATCAAGCCAATTATGGTAACTTCCTCATTCAATATATGAGCAAGTGTCCATAAAAAAATGACATCTCTTTTTGGTTAATTTCACTAATATCTGTGAGAATATTAAATAATTTTACATCTTTGTAACTCTTGTAACTCAAATCTGGAATTGTCTTTTTCCATCACCCTTTCTGGTTGCCTATTTATAGTTCAAAGTTACTGAAGGAAAAACTTTAGTATGATTGCTACTGATAGTACTTTTCATAAAAATAATTATCTCGCTATTTCACTTTCTGTTTACTTTTTTTTCAAATGTCAACAATCACCATTTGGCAGACAGAATATTCTCACTCAGAAGATGGATTTTCTCAAAGTTCAACAGATTTTTGCTGAGAAGAAAAGAATAATGAGTTGAAATATGTGATAAAAATTGTCACAAAACATAAATGTAAAATACTTTTCTAAAGATAGTGATTATATTAGCTCCTCTCTATTGCTTAGCTTCAACGGTAGATATATAGACTACAAATACTTATAAATTAAAATAATTATGTTTTGAAGGGCTATTTCCTGAAAGCTGAAAGGTAAATATGAGAGAAAGTTTTGACTAAACATTAGCTTTTACTCTCTAACAGGGCCCCCTACTGAGGCAGTATCAATGCTGGTGTCAACACACACTAGGGCAATAAAACCTAACCACAAAACAAGGTTTCTGAAGGATAGTATTTCAGGCAAATATAGCATTCAACCCGTTCTGTTCACTCTAAATTAGAGCTCATTACTCTTCATGATACATTTGATTGCTCTCAAATCCTCAGGAAATGTACCATGAGAGGAGCAGTGCTATTACTTATGACCAGAAACCAAAGCTTCCTTAGGAATAATTGAGAGACTTCATTCATCCATGGAGTCAGGAGAGGAGAGCACTCGGAAGCTACTGACTTTGAAAGAGCTCAAAAAGAGGTCAGAAAAAGTAAATTATTAGAAGAGAGCAAACAAAACAAAAATACGGTCTAATGTTAGGACTCCTCACTCTTTGAAAGGTGATAGGAGACATGGTTCTCATCTCTCTTTTTCTCAGTTTCCTTCTTTTTTACTCACTAAAACAAGGCACAAACCTTCTCCATCCTAAGAATATGAACAACCAACTACAAAGACTCTTTATTTTCCAAACTGTAGGCTGCTCTGGCCAGATAGCTCTGTTATAGATCACTATCTGTTGCCACAATGCAACAGAAGTGGGGGAAAAATATAAAAAACAGTGTTATGTAGAAGAAGCAGTAGCTTGCTGAGTTCTGATATTTATACCAGATTTTGGATCAAGATGTTAGTTTGGAGATGTCAGTTTTGGCTACAGCATAAGCAACTCTGGTGTCTCATAATGAAAATCTAAGCTTATCCTTAGATTTTCTCAAGCCCAAGTTGTGATTTACCATTAGGCTGGAATTTGACCATCTCTACGGTTTCCAGAAATTAGTGATGAGCTATTAAAAAAAAAAAAACAAGTAGAAATTGTTAAATTTATAGACTCACCATCAGACATAACTGACCAAAATTGCTTTGTAGGTAAATACCCTCCTCACATAGATGTCAAATGCTGACACCACTGGTGGCCCCAGATCTTTCTCCGAGGAAACTTGGGTTTAGTCTTTTATTTGACCTTGGGGATGTGGACCCTCCCTCACTTATTTCTTTGCTTGGAAAACTAATGTCTAAACCATATATTCTTGATTTCCTTTAGGTCTTGTTCTTGAACTCTCTGATCTTCTGCTGAAGGTTTCCCCAGCACCACTGAACTTTGTCTACAAGCTTATATGATACTCTGTTTCCTTTCTGAATCTACACATTCAATTTTTTACAGTTCTGCCTTGTTGCTATTCAAAACCCCATCACTTCATTACTAATCATGTATCTCTCTTTTGGGATACATGTGCATTGTATTAGCACCTTAAAGGAACCCTTCCAATACTTCTTCTCTTACTTAAGGCTCATGATGCCTGGTTCTTTTTGTGGCTTTGAGGTACACAATTTTTACCATATTCTCCACTCAGGGAAACACTTCTTTTGTTCACAACAGTTTTTTTGTTGTTGTTGTTATTGGTGGTGTTGGTGGTGTTGTGTTCAAGCTACTAACTTGTAGCTCAGTGTTGCACGGAAATTTCTGCCTGAGCCTTTTCAATTAGTGTAACAAGAAACTTTACACTCTCATGTTCTGAGTTTCATAATTTAGCTACTATTTCTCAATATTATATGACCTTGGAATTGCTTTTTCCTCTGGCTATCACCCAAAAAGTCCCCGAGACCGGTGTATGTAATCAAAATAACTCAGCCACAATCAAGACTCTTTTTATGTCTGTTGTCTTCACAAAGCCATAAACAAGGCTATTTACAAAGCTGATTCATATCTTACCATTTACTTGATAACATCTATTAATAAATAAAACATGTCACATGTAGTTATTAAAACAGCTTGAATTGTCTTCCCCACGTCCCACAATGTATGAACACATTTTTGAGTATATGCAACAGAGAGCTAAGAATTAGCAAATTTAAGATAATAAAATATTGTGATATTAAATATAATATAAATATTTATAAAATAAAGAGGAAGAAATTAAAACTGCAATCAAGATCAAGGGATAAGGAAATCTTGGAGAACAGAAAGGTGAAAAATGAAGCCGAGCTTTTTTGGTAAATTTTCTTGATTTCTTGTAATTTGGTAGACAGCTTGCTATGATGAGTGCAAATCATTGTGTCTTTCCTAAAGTTGTATTAATCTGCTTGTACAGCCTCACTAATGTTATCCTAAGGCAGATGTCTTTTGTGATTCAATTACATTCAACTTTATAAAAACTCTGCAGAAAATAGAGATACCATGGACAAGAGGGCTCTGTGATTCTCTCCCTTGAGAAATTTCTATTGATCCTCTGGAGAATTTGGTTCTTCAATAATAAGTTATAAGAATTATCTGGGGTCTTGTTAAAATCTAGATTTGCATCACCACTACAAATATTTTAATTTATTATGTCTTGGGCAGGGACTGAAAGGCAGTGCATTTAAGTACCCCAGGTGATTCTGATGCTGGGGGTCATGCTACATCATCTTAGTACAGCCAAAGTACTAATCCCCATATTTAGTCATAGTTTGTAATATGCTTTATTAATATTCTAGACATTCAAGTCTACTGAGTAATCTTCTTGTCATTATTATTTTTAACTGTGTATGTCTACACTATTTAGGACAGTTCTCCCAGTTCCTTTAAATGGAGGTATTGAACAATATTTTCTAAGGAATGTCCCATAAATACTGGTGTTAGGTAGTTGAGAGAGTGCTCTGAAAAAAAAGGAGTTCTGTCCTTGACTACAATTGGCAAGTAATGGATTAAACAAAGTGAAACTGGCTCTTTGCTTGTGGGTCACCTCAGAATATAAATAAGAACATGCTTATAGATTATTAAGAATCTCTAGTAGCAGGTTATTTTATATAGTTCTTTCTAGGACTACATATAATATTTTATATATTATAAAATATTTATATTTGTTTACATATTTATTATAATTATTATAAATATATTTATTAAATCTATATTATATATAATTATTCTACAGAGGAAAGTGAGAAAATAATTTTGCAAAGTACTGCAATAGAATGAAGAGGTTCAGATACAGAAGACACAGTTGATGTCTCTCCTTTTTTCCCCCATTTCATGCTTTATTTCTTTATCTTAAGATGTCATTAGCACTTTTGTAACAAGATTGCCATAAGTGCTACTAGAAAACTTTGGTGGCAGGGAATACATGTAGAGTACCAGATAGTAAATAACTTAGGCTTCAGGGGAAGTCATAGGGAAAGATAAATGAGTGGTGTGACTATATTCCAATAAAATTTTATTTACAAAACCAGATCACAGGCTATGTCTCATCTGGAGGTTGTACTTTACTAACCCCTGATCTAGAGTTGAACAGCCAACATCCTGAGAAAACTGCTTTCTTTTCATTTCTTCATAGTGTTTATTCCCTCACTATAAGAATGAAAATAGAACATAAGCTCAGGTTATTCTCGATTATTTGTTACAAACATGTTTGAAAACAATTCATTTATTCATTCATTCCCCAACAATTTGTTGAGCATCTACTGTGTTCCCAGCACACTGACATTTTTTTTTTTCCTTAATTGATGCTGGTTAGTATTTCTTACTAATTGTAAAAACATTAGCACACTTTATTTAACATCTTGACTGTCAGTTGGAATGATAATAGGTACTTTAAAGAAAGGTTTATATTAGGGATTTTACACTGTCTCCTCATCTTCATTTTGTAGTTAGTTCTCAGTTCTTTGTAACTGGAACATATGAAACATTATTTTTCAGCTTAGTGGAGAGCTTTACACTTGTCAATTGTCCCTTTCTTTTGTTCAATTTGGGCCAATAATTTTAAGGCTTTCCCAGATTTACCTATGTGTGTTATCTTACTCAGAGTTTAAGAAAAAGCTATCTGATACTTCCTAGTATCCTTTACAACATCTTATATAAGGATTAGCCCATAGTAGATCTTCAATAAATATTTGTTAAGTGGATTAGTGCTATATTGTTTCAATAATAAAATCATTTTAAATTTGCAGCATTTTAAATGATATGTGCTCTATAGGCTACTTTAATAAACATAATGCTGTTCTCATTTCTAAAGTGGTGTATTTATTTCTATATATCTTTTGATCTGGTATATTTTGCAAAGGATATGGGAGGAGAAGAAGGCTATAAAATGTTCTCTTGGCAGATCAAGGATAGGAATAAGTTATATATGGATTTTTTTTTTTTCATTGAATCTTTACTAAAGCATATAAAAATGACTTACTATCATTACCTACTCAGAAAGAAATGAGAATTTTCAGTTTTACCCTTTCAGGTAAATATGAGGCATATTAAGGTAAAGAAAAATGATGATTCAGAAGATATGGAATGTAGAGACTTTCTGTGTCTTTCTCTTAAAATCCTTGTTATGGAAGTATTCTTATATTACAATGATTGAATTTTGTTTTCTGTAGAGTTGATCACTTGAACAGCAATTTGTTTTCTGAAAATAGAGTAAAATATATTTAATACTTAATGAAGGTAAGGCTCAATTTCTAAATTTTGCTTGACGGAGGTATATATAGTTTAAAATAAAATTTTAAGGGAGAAATATATAAAAGAACAGAAATTATCTTTGTTGTTATAGAAAAATACATAAATTGATGTTCACTTTTTTTTTTTAAGAGCACAGTCATAAACACTTCTGTGCTCAGATTCTCTCATTATTTCTAAGGAGTTAGGTGTCAAGTCAATCTTTCCCAAATCTCACCCGAGGTTAGGTTTAAGCAGGATTTATTCTTTGTAGAGTGAACATTTTTTGATGGGTTTTAGAAATGCTTAATTTCTTTTTTGTATTTTCACCAGCAATTTGGCAAAAATAACACATTCTTCTCATAATTATACCTATATCTTTGTATTGCCTAAGTGATATTTATTATATTTCTTTCTCAAAAGGAATTTTTTTCCTTAAAATTATTTAGACAATAGGTCAAAATCTAGGAACAATTAAAAAGCCATGCTCAGTTTAATTTCCTACAACAATGCTTGACTTCTCATGAGTTCTTTACTGTATTTACCAAAGAAGACCTAAAAATAGAGGAGCAGTTTCCTGTGGCTTCTTCTTTACTGTCTTACTTTAGAATTAAAGGTGATTGTGCCATAGTCCACAATGACATGTTAAAGGTCGACTTGAATGTGTTTTAAAAACAATTTAAAAATAAAATCTATGTAATACTCTCATTCATTTTTCTAAAATACACCCTTTCCCCCAAATGGTTTTATATATGAGGGTCTACTACTATATGAATTTTCCCATTCAGGTTTCGGGGGGGTAGGTGCTCTGGTGCAGTCTTACAGGAATACATTCAGTACAAATTTTAGAGGGCAAATCAACCAATTTATCAAAGGTTAAAGCGAACATACCTTTATACCATGCAATTCCACCTCTAGGAATTTATCTTACTGAAACATAAACACAAAAGTGGCAAAGATATATGTATAAGGATGTTCATTAAAGCAGTTCAGTAGTAAAAATTGGAAATGAGCTAACTCTTCATGAGTAGAAGGAAGGTTAAATAAATGATGGTGTATCTAAACAATGGACTAGTATACAAGGAAAGATATAAAAAAGTAGTCCACTTACCCCACTCCATCACCAAAAAATAGTCCCATAGAACATTAAGTGGAAAAAGCAATTTAATGAAAAAAAAATAAAGTATGTGTTGCAAACTCAAAATGCTCCCAGAGACCAGTCAGGTAACATCAGGCCAGTTGTGACCAAGGACAGCTGACTCTGGCACATAAGAGAGGAAAGAGCTGTGTGAACTGAACACAGCATCCTCCCAGTGCCTGTTGACTGTTGCCATGCAGGAACTAGTACCCCATTGTTTCAGATATTTAGATTTTTCAAGAGATGGTAGACTAGATTCCGGTGTTGATGTGTGTTTGTGTGTGTTTAATGTTTTCATTTCATTTAAATCCTTCTAAAATACAGTGTTAGCCAAGCAAAACAAGTGTGTAGGCAAATCTTGGCCCAGCCACAATTTTACCCCTGTTGTCTAGACATTGAAAAATTTAGGAAGTTGTGCATTTAATTACGATAATAATAAATTCACCAAGTATACTTAGAAACAGATTGATAGAATGGCATTGTACTTTACACATTTCTACATTGTTTGATCTTGTTTTATCATATACACACTATATATTTTGAGTACTCATACTAGGGGAAAAAATCTATACTTTAAGTTTCATGGTTTAAGGAAAAAAACAGTTTTGAGTACACACACTATCCCTGTCTCTGTGACTTGGGCAATTTATTCCACAGTTTTAGAACTCAATTTCTTCATTGGTAAAAAGAGATAAAAAAGTTTGTCTTACATGTTGGTAAGATTTATGTAAGATGATATTTACAAATACCCCAAATATAGTCCTTGCTTTGCCAATGTTTATTTCTTCCTTATTTTTGTTGTAGGATCAAGCAAAAATGGAGTCACTTATATCAAAGACACAATGGAGAGAGTCACCTCAGGAACCTAAAGGAAACTTAACCTAATGTTTCAAAAATTTATAGCTCTCCTCAGAAATCAGCAGCGTACACTAGCCAACCTCCGAACGTTTTCTGTTCAGCCATCTGTAAACTTTCTTGTTTCTCTGACTCAGGTAGCCTGATCCAAAGAAGAAAGAAGACCACCAGGCAACCAATCAGCAAAAAATCCAATTAACTTCTATACTTATCCCATAAAAATCTCTTAGTGTGTGCTCTTTACATTATGACATGAAGCATGGCCACTGAGGATGGGGCTGTGGGGGAATACAACACAGCATAAGTGAACTTCTGCAACAGAGATGAGAGTGAGGTCCAGAAATGTGGTACTAGCTTCAAAGCATGGACTTGGCCATAAACAGGAAATCCTGGACGGCCCCATGCAGGCCACATTGCAATTTCTTTTGCAGGAGGCTTACATAGAGGGCTGTGATGCTTCTTTAAGAGACTTAAGTAAAAATTTTACTATTTCATAACTTTCACAAAAATATGATGAGTGTGAAAGAACAACTACTTTATTGTGTGTGAGAAAGTACAGATCATATAGTCCAAGTAAACTGATATATCCTGTAATATAATATATATGATAACAGAACATCTCATCATTAGAATTTCACTGGCTGTTGATTGATTGCATTCAGCCATTTTGTTTGTTTTTGTTTTTCTTTTTAAGCCTGATCTTGTGGTGGGGTGCGGGGAGGCAGAGTGGAGTTGGTCCTACCTCCCTATAATTTTGTCCCGAGTTTCTTGCAAAGCCCAATATTCATGCTGTTTCTTTTTCCTTTGAAGTGGATATTGTTGATGTTTTAAGGAGTAACTTTCATAGGTATACTTTTCTAAGTTTCTAAAGCAACATTAGAAATGTGGTGGTAAGGAATTTTCTTATTTTTGCTTATAAGTTAGATCCCAAACCCACCTCTTACTGGGTATGTGGTATCAAGAGGCAAGGCCCTTAATTGATCTGACAACCAGTGTCCTGATCTGAGAACTTGGTGTGAGAATTCCCGCCTTACAAGATTAGTGTAAGAGTTAGAAAAAATACACATAAAAAGTCTCTAGAACATAGTTGTTTCTCAATATAAAGTGGATGTTATTGTGATTGTTGTTGCTATATTATCATAAGACTTGTTTAAACACATTCAATTTCTCTATTGGAAGAATATTATCCTTTTAAATATTACATTAATGTATTTTAAAATGCCAGCTGCTAAATATCTAGAGACTGACAGAGCTACTTATATACATATGATGGCAGAGGTTCATTAGGTTGAGACACTAGTTTGAAAGAGTATGAAGAAATTGAAGTTTAAAAGGAGAAAAAAGAGCCAGAGGAAAGGACTGTGAGCTCATTATATCATCTTAAAAATGACAAAACAATAATAACTTACATTTTGCACCAAGCATAACTCTGGTTTGTGACATTACATAATCATTCTAGCAATCCTATGTCATGGTTTCTATTACATTCATCTTATAGATGAAAAAACAGAGCCACAGTGTTTATTCATGTATGACGGTGAAAAAGAAGAGCACAGTTCTTAATCTCATAAAACATACATTATATCTGAACACAAAGACAATAAACACATAAACTAACATCTAATATGTATGTATGTATGTATGTATGTATGTATGCATGTATGTATCTTATCTATCATCTATCTATCTATCTATCTATCTATCTATCTATCTATCTATCTATCTAACTATTTATCTATCTATCTATAAAAGGAAGAGAAAGAAGGCAGAATAAGGACTCAGAGAGTGAAGAGGCTTCTACCAGAACTAAGTTGGCCATGAATATCTGCCTTTCTGCTAAGGTGATACTTGAGTGAAAGCTGGAGTTATATGAGGGGACAAATTGAGCTGATGCTCGGATGAAGAGCAGTGTGGCAAAGGGAAAGGTGAGTGCAAACATCTGGAAACAGGAGTATGTTTGAAAAGAGCAAGGAGTTCATGTGACTGGAATAGAGAGAGCAAAAGGTGGTAGCAAAGACAGATGAGATCCAAAAGGAGACCTAGAGTCCCATCAGCTACAACCTTGACTTCATGAAAAAAAATTAGGAGTTTCATTTTGAGGCAAGAAATTAAAAAGTTCTGAGCAGACTAGAGACTCAATCTAACTTTAAAAATGGAGCTGGTTCTATATAATACTACAGTGGTAAATACATGTCATATATTTCTCCAAACCCATAAAATATACAAGACCAAGACTGAACCCTAATGTAAAGTATGAACTTTGGGTGTAGATGTTTGTTAATGTGGGTTCATCGATTGTAACAAATTTATCACTCTACTGTGAGATGTTGATAGTGGGGGATGCTGCATATGTGTGTGTGAGGGGGCAGGGTGTATGTGAAAAAATCTCTGTGTTTACACTCAATTTTGGTGTAAACATAAAACTGTTTTAAAAAAATAAAGTCTATTAAAAAATAAAAAACTGAGTCTACGGCCATGCCACCCTGAACGTGCCTGATCTCGTCTGATCTTAGAAGCTAAGCAGGGTGGGGTGTAGTTAGTACTTGGATGGGAGAACACCTGGGAATATATATATATATATATATATATATATATATATATATATATATATATATATATATTGTGTGTGTGTGTGTGTGTGTGTGTGTGTGTGTTTTAATTGAGCACATGAGTTTTATAAGAGAAAGTGAAGTATCAAAAACGATTTCAAGTTTTTTGGCTTGAGTACCTACCTGGAAGAATTGAGATGTTGTTTATCAATGGGGAATCTTTGGGGGAGGATCAGTTCTGGGGAGGAAGATGAAGAGTTTACTTTTGTACATAAGTCTGAGATGAAGTACACTTGAGAATTTAAAGAATTCCACGAGGCCACATAGGTGTGTAAGTAACAGAGCGAAGACCAAGACAGGGTCATTTGAACACAAAGCATGACTTCCTGTAAGGTCCATAACTTGGTCACCTGTCTGCAGCTCTCAGTATCACAGGCACACAATAAATGGTGAGTGGTTGGGAAGAAAAGACTCCATGAGGCCACCTACTGTGTTGGTCTGTTATTGCTTTTTCCCAACATTTAATGTAATGTCTGGCATGCATTCATAGAAATAAAAATACATTAAAGATGAATCTTTAATTCATAGATTTTTAAAAAAAAAACTGAAATAGAAATCCCTTTCACATGAAAAGTTGAGCAAGTTGCTGGAGACAGATATAGTAAGATTCCATTAATACTGGAGAATCTACATAGTTAACTCATGCTTTTAAAAAAATTAATGCAGAAATCTGAGGATATGATTCTTACTGGAGAAAATTAAAACTTTAGTCAAGAAAAAAACTGAATAAAAATCATGCATATTTTGATAAGAAGTTATGGTGGAGGATGGGAAAAATGGGTGAACTATTTTTGTTTTTTTAGTTTAAATTAAAAAAAAACAAGAAATTAAAATTAGGGTTATAAAGATTTAATAATTTGTTAGAGAAAAAGAGTTTACAAGGAAAAATTCTATAAAATAAATCCATGTAGCAAATTGTATGATAAAAAGTAGGACTAAGAAAAGTATGATAAAGGTAATAAAAAGTTACTCTTTTGTTATAGAGAGAGCAAACACACATGTATAACCAAAATTAAGTAAAACACAAAATACCAATGAACAGGCTCAAAACACACGATCGTCTAACACCCTGACCCTCCTGGGGCTGTGCAGATTTGCTCAGCTGGAAGGGCTCCTGCTGCCTGGAGTCCAGAAGATCCTATGTGACCCTTGCAACTGACTTCTCTCTCCATCTAGCGAAAGTGGTTCCAAATCTAGATGGACAAAGTCAGAACACCCAAGACTCAATTGCTGGAACATGAGCCAGGAGACTATAATCCAGATAAATAAGCACAAGAAACTTAGTATCACTGTGTAATAGAAGAGACTTCTGGAAAATAATGTAGACAAGAGATCATTTCCACAACTAGGCTAAAATTGAATGTTATATTATGTGAATGGGCTAGATTCAGTTCACCACTGAGCAAAGAAACAGTCATAACTCAAAAGAAGAAAATGTAATTGATAAATCATTATTTAAAAAGTTTACTATCACTATTAAGCAAAGAAAAAAAAAAGTAGACCATTCATCTATTCATTTATTCATGTTTTTAACACCTGTTTTTTGAAAGCCTTCTATTTGCAGGCATTGGAAATAAAGCAGTAAGCAAAATAGATAGAAAAAAATCTCTGCTTTCATAATAATGCTTATCATTCTCTTGTAGAGGATGATAAAAATTATACAGGATAAATCATGTATAAACCGATATTAGATAATATAAAATGCAAAAGAGAAAAAAAAAGTGGGACGTGTTCAGGGAAGGCCCATTGTGGACGGCAGGGATGGTAGTTCTAAGTCTGACACAAAGAGATGACCTAGTGGAGAAGATGTCCTATTGGCAAAGACCTGCAATTGTGTTTTACAGATTAACGTTGGTGGAAAATGTGACAAACACTGTCAGATTTTCGGTCTGACTGTCTGTGTTTGAATCCATAACCACAGATGAAAAGTAAGGTGGAGAGGACATCTCTCCATTCCTACGGCTGTTCTTCAGAGGAAAGTTTTGAGAAACAGGCAGTGATTGTCTCCTAGGACACATCCTAGATACCTCACAGCTGACAGGGGGAAAAATTGGCCCCAAGGATATGCAATGGAATGACAGATTTGGGTTGCTGCAGCCTTGGATCTTGGCAGACATTGTTTTGTGATCCTAGGGTTCTGCACCAGAGCTGCCCTGGGGCCTTATGTCTCCTGGAAGTATACAGATGTGCAGCGCACCTGCACTGTGACTCTGAGCTGGGGTTCAAGACATTCACGATATTTGGGGTTTGCTTGACAGATGATATAAGCCAGGCACCTTATGGACAAGCCTGGGACAAGGAGTCCTCAGCATCCATGGAGTCCAGGTGTTTCTCATCTCAGGATTCCTTGTCGGCCCCTCCTAACTCCAAAGATCCTGAGAGATCTGGCTTCTGCTTGGAAGAATGGATCGCCGAGATAGCACGTCAGACCTGATTCCAACATTCCCTGAGCTGCTTCTGACACTTAGAGCATCCCAGCTGTTTCTCTCCCTGACCCTCCATCTGGACCCCTACTTACACCACCCATACACCTGAAGCCCCGTTACACACCCTGCAGACTTCCTGGGAAACCCCATGCTGCACCCATCTTGATGGGCCCTGGCCTCACACCACGGGTTCTCATCATGGTGTATGGCATTTTAATGAACACAGCTTCAGGGCGCAGGGCCGAGAACCTGACCCAAATGGGCTCTGTTAAGATGAGGCACTAAAGGCGGAACAGAAGCGAGTCAACATAGCTGTGGGTGCTGACTGAGTTCCACAGGAGCATGACTGAGTTCCAAGGAAGGCAGATCCTAGAGGTAAAACAGGTAAGATTTTATCAAGAGAGTTTGATTTGAGCTGTACTTCGGGTAAAAACAAACAAACAAACAAACAATAACAACAAAAAGACACCTTAGATATCTTGAACTTGAACATGAATGGAACCAGTTTTCAAACATCTACTTTTTAAGATCTATCATATATTTAGTTCTTTGTTTTAAATATACTCTGGTTATCTTATTAGAAATGAAAAATTATTTCTCAATTTAAAGAAGACAAATCAGAGACATGAATAAATTCTGACTGCGGAGGCTGGACTTTTAAACTGGAAGTTCTGTTGAAAAATAATAGGGCTAGACCTTGGAGTGTCTAGAAAGAAGGATATAGATACATTACATATGAGTATGTTTGAAAATACTGATAACAGATAAGCAGACTCATCCTTTTCAGTAATGATTTTCGATCTAAATTTGTTATCAAAATCTCACTGTAGAACTTTTAAGAAATAAACAACTATATGTGGGTACAATCTAAGTCATGAATCTTTTTATAAAAGTTTACCAATAATTTTTTATTATATCGCTATTTCCAATAGGCCTATTGCTTAAAAGAAGAAACATCTGTTTCGCTTCCCATAGCCTTTATGGTTAAGGTGAAGCTTCTTGGGATTGCATCAAGGCCCACTGGGACCCACCCTACCCGCCTGCCTAGTCTTGTCTCTTGCTTCTTTTCTTTTTACTCCTTCCAGTTAAGCTATAACATAGGCAGCTATTGGAATAGAAGTGCTCTCGTCCCTCTTTGCCTAACTTATTACTGCGCCTTTTTAAAATTTAACCCAGGCATAACATCCTCTGAGATGTTGTAAATATCTGTTATTCAATATCCAGTTCTCTTTGCAAGGAAGGACTTCTCTTTGTTATGTTGTCGAATTCGGGCACCACTAGACCATATGACTTACTGTGAACAAGAACTGTGAGTGGGAGTGATATATGTCATTTCCCAGCACAAGCTTAAAGAACCACTGTGTGTTTTTGAGACACTGTGTTTCTTGTTTCTCGTGCCAAGGTTGCTGGCAGGATTTCAGAGAGTGGCTATTACATGAACCCCTACTATCTGAGTCCTGGAGAGAAGCCCATGACCACATGGAACAGAGCCCTCAGGCCCCACTGATAGATATTAGTATGAGCAAGAAATGGAAGTTTTAAACCACTGTCGCTTGAGGGTTTTTGTTACTTCAGTAGAACCTAGTTCATCGTGACTGATACAAAAGTATTTCAAGACTTTCTTAGTCCAGGTTTTGTTTCATATTGAGTATCAAATTGTATCATTGTCTTATATCAGTGGTTAGCAAACATTTTCTGTGAAGGGCCAGATAGTAGATATCTTAGGCTTTGCGGGCCATACAGTCTGTGTTGCCGCTACTCAACTCTGTGTAGCAGACAAGCAGGCTTAGACAAAATATAAACAATGACCGTGACAGTGTTCCAATAAAACTTTATTTATATAAACAGATGCTGGGCTGGATTCATTCTTCAGGCCGTAGTTTGCTGATTGCAAACTATGAGTCTGAAATCAATAGCGAAAGTCCTTTGGTTTGTATTTTAATGATCAATAAAAATTTTCTTCTCATATGTCTATCTTGTCATACATATTCAATCTGAATTTTGAGCCATGTATTTCAATAGGAAAATCAAGATAAATTTGACCCAAAAGTATAAATGTTTATTAAATAATATATGAAGTTAGGAGCGAGTATTCTAAAAATAATAATTCCTAACGAGTAATAAAAGAAATAGAATATATATAAGCACAATTGGAAAAGATAAACACAGCAAATTAATTATTTTACTTACCACACCTCTAAATAACTGATATTAAGAAAACCTATATGATATTGCTGTTTTGTAAATAAATATTCACGATATCATATGATGGAAACTATTACTAATAATGATACACTAGAATTTAAATTACATTTTTTTTTATATGCGAGATCCTAGAACAACGCCAATTTCTGAGGAGACAGGTAACCTGATTCACAACTAACACACACTCATATGTAGATGTGTATGTGATTTGACTGTATTTATGAACTTCGGTGCTGGTCAATATCCCCAAATCTACAAAGCAATCAAGCTCATTCTTCTGTTTGAAAAACAAGCACAAACCATGTGACAGTTTCTCTCTCTCTCTTTCTCTCTCTTTCTCTCTCTCTCTTTGGTTTGTTTTCAGAGGAATGTGTATTTGTGGAAGAACTTCCTAGGTATGAGGCAGGCAAAAACTTTCATCATTTTATTAGAGTAATGAAAAAAACATAAAAGCTTACCAATGCTATGACAGAAAGTGAAAAGAGAGTGTAGTCATACATACCCTGCAAATTTTTCAGCTGAGAGAATGATATATTTCTTTTTTAGTGATTTCTAAATATAAAAGTAAAAAAAAAAAAGTGACGCATCTCTACATCACATAAAATTGCAAATCATGTCATAATATAATATAGCTCATCTTTTCTATAGGGCAGAATGTTTATACCATGTTGCTTTCCCAGGATATTTATAAATGTCTTGAGAGTGACTAATTGTTCTCCAAAATTTTATTTTTAGTTGCCTTCTCTGTATCCACACCTCTAGGAAATGTGAGACTGAAAAAAGTTGAGGCCTGTTGGTGGACTTCCATCTGCTGTTGCCAGTGGTTTCATTTTAAAAATGTGTGTATCTCTAGAAGAAATTATTTAGAAAGAAGTCATATCACTTTCATGTGAATTGATAGCTTTACAAGTTATTTGTCATAGTTTATTTTATATGAGATATACACTTTCAAAAAAAAAAATCCCTTGAAGCAATCTTACAAAAACTGTGCTAGGATATTATATGTATGAGAAGACTCTAAGAAAACAAACCTATGGACTGAAGCTAATGAATTATCTATGGGTCCAAGTTCAGATTTCCTAGGTTTACTTAAGAAGATGAATATATTCAGAGAAATAAATGCCATTATTATTTATTTGTCTGTTAACAAATGGCATTAGCAATAGATTTTATTTTATTGCTTTACCTAGGGTAGCCCAGAATATATTAATAATCAGAAATAATGTAAATTCCGGTAATGTATTTATGAAATATATTGATGCTGTCAGTCTTTATTTATTATACTGTGCCATGAAGTCTAGACAGAATAATAGTACATTCTTTGTAAATGGCATGCATTTCAAAAATCATTGAATTTGCTGTAATGCCAATCCCTGGGTCTCATTCATGAATTTTTTACAGTTGGTTTTGCATTCCATCTGTAGAAAAAAATAATTAGCAATACTTTTCTCCTTTCGATTCAACTAGAATTTTGCCTTTAGTATTAACAAGTAACTTTTAATCTGACCGTTGAGCTATGCCTCTTTTTCTCCCTTGCCTATTCCATACATTCCAATTTATCATGCAAATATTAACAATATCAAGTATTTCTCTTCTAAGAACATATCATAGTGATACAGCTTGTGTCATTATAAAAACATCTATTTTAAAAATTCTAATTCATTGCAGATTCTCATTTAGCTGCTGAATAAAAACAGTACCTCTAACCTTAGAGTTTTATTGTCCGTTAGCTTAACTTTGACCTGATTTTTTTAACCTAAAAGTCATAGCTAAAATACCTAAGTATAAGGAAAAACAGGACTCGCTCTTGACTGATCTGAAAGGACCAACTGACAGAGAATGAGGAATCTATTAAATCTTCAAAGATCTACTTTTATGCAGCCCCGACCTCCTTTGCTCTAGGCAACCAAAATATTCAGAATCAATCATGCATTCGTTCCTCTTACCCGCGCTTCCTCTCTTGTGCCTCCTGAAATGCAGCGTAACGTTTGTTATCGCCGCCCCTGGAACTGATTCGATACATACTACCACTCACCAGAAAACTATATTTAAATTATGGACTCTCCAATAGTTTAAACATGTTTATTTTCCTCTTTCTTAGCTCTTGGTCTTGTCCACAAAAAATTGATTTTTACTGACAGCCATTTATTTTTGAAAAGGTGCTTTTTACAAACTTCATTATCTTTTTTGCGGATGGTCTTATTTTCTTTGTGCTCTGTCTGTCTGTCCCGATATTTTTCTGCATGATAAGAAGTCTACCTGCCGAATGACAGTAAACTTAGTTCCAGTTATGGCAGCTACTCTATTTCAGATTTTCTTTATCATGTTAACTTTCCCAAAGAAAAGACACAACAAGTGTCCATTAAATAGGATTATTCAAATATACAAACAGCATTTTAGCCTTCCATCTCTGGGCAGAAGAATAACTCTCCATAAAGAGAAATCCCATGGGGTTTTTTTGTTTGTTTGTTTGTTTGTTTGTTTTTTGTTATATATGCTCTTGAGAAAGGGTGGTTGCTTTGAATCCTATCTCCATGGCTTACTAGATTTTGAATTTGGGCGGGATACTTACTTTCTATGTCTTCTCTTCACATCCATGAAATAGAGGTATACATATTACTTTCTTCACAGTTTTGATTGAGGTTTAATGAATTAATACATATGAAACTCTTAGTATGGTGTCTGACATGTAGGAGACACTCCATTAATATTGGCCATTCTTATCTTCACATCAATGGCTTGGTCTGAATACATTCAAAGAATCATTTAATATATTTTTCTATCTTGGGTGTTTTGCCTATATCACTGATGGAATAGAATTTTCATTGTATTAACCATTATTTATAATAGAACTGATTCAGTTGTCTAAAGATGTTATTATAGAAGTTGAATGATACCCAAGAAAGGTCTGAGCAACATTATTCAATAGTATTGAAGAACTATAGCATCCTTTTCAGTCAATTTAAACAACCAGGAAACTAAACAACAGTGTTTTTTCCACGGCTGTTTTCCTGGCAAGGCACGTTGTACAGTGCAATTGGTAGAATTGTGTGTGGGGTCTCTGACTAATCTCCATAAAATTAAGTTTAAATGTAAATATATGAATATAACAAAATCTAAAGTTATTTTAATTTTGTATGTGTGTTATGACAGTATTTTGACAAGAATTAAAAATGTTACTTTTATTCCAATAGGCCTTCGCTTACAGAAATGGGAAAATAAACATCCATAGGTCACATGGAATGTTAGAAAACATTTAATATCAGAAAGACTTGCGGAAGCAAAATAAGTAGTTATATAATAAATATTATAGGTTGCATCATGTTTTGAGACCTAAGAATCTAGAAAGAAACACAGTAATACGTTAATGCCAAGAACAAGAAAGCTGTTAGTGGCTTCTCTCTTTTCATCTACCACCTTACTTTGCTACATTTCCACCTGCTATTCATTCAACCCCTCTCACTTTACAAACTAAGAGTCTCTTCAATCTATCCCCACCCATTCCTCTCAAGGATAAGCCTCCGCCATCTTGAGCTTGGACAACTGTGTAATCTCCTCATTGCTGTATAAATTTATTCTTCTTACCTACAACAGTATCAGAGACAGCTTTTAAAACCTGTTATTGGAACATGACCTCCCCCAGGTCCTAAGCCTTGAATGGCTCCCCATTTCTCACTCAGTAAAGTCCCCAGTCCTCAACACTGCATGGCCCAGTTCTGCTTCCTCAGCTTCATCCTTAGTCCCTTCTTATTGTCTGTTCACTCAGGCATATTGGTCTTTAAGTTCTGGAATACATTCCACTCTCTGCAACACTGACTAGTTAACTCCTTCCCAACTTCAAATCTCAGCATGATTTCCATTTGCTGCTGCTGGCCTTTCTTCCCTTCATCAGCTCTCCTCTCACACACACTTGCTCCTTGGCATCACACCAATCTGTGCTTCCTCTTTTGAAATGTTCATCCCATGTGTGATGACTGGTTCTCATTCCCTCATTAGAATGTGAGCTCGGAGCTCAGAGCAGCCTTATGTTTGTCTTGTTGCAGACAATAGGCCCAGAGTCAGCAGAGGATCTGACATCATTTTTAATGTTCATTAAAAAAAATTTAATGTTCAGTGAATGAATACATAAATAAATTTAGAGAAAGTCAAGGTAATTTCTTAATATCTAATTACTATGTTATAAAATGGTTTGTAGAATTAGTTTAAATTTGGACCTAAGTAATGCCAGATCTACTTAATTAAGAGAAATTAAGAAAAACAAATCTTCAATTAGGTTATTTAACAATTGGAGGAGAATGGAATTGAGGAGAAACATTTATCTCCAACGCTGGATGCTGAGTTCAAATGTTGTGCTATTTAGAAATGTCCTTGGACTAATTAGTAACCTCTATTTATTGCCTTCATTTTCTTATCTGTCAGATAGTTTCAGGGATACATTAGTATAAATATGTAAACCACTTAGAGCAACTATTCATCATAAGCATAAAAGGCCTAATGTTCAAACATAGTCATCCAAAAGGAAATTCTCTACTTTTGTTCTTCTTTAAACTGGATGCTTCTCTAACTTTTCCTGTTACAAGCCAAAATATTAAGTAGTTCAGAATTCTAAAATTATGCAAAGTGAAAACAAAACAAAAAAAAGCCCAGTGATCTTTCCTCTGACTAACTTGACAGATTGGTCTGGATATTTTAGATGTTGGGGTCCGTGTCCATATACCTCAGATGCCCTCCAGCCAAGTAAGCTGGCCAAAGGAATTTACATTGATCTCATCAGGCAGAGTGTCCACATCATGTTTTTTGTTTTTGTTTTGTTTTGTTTGTTTTTCTTTCTCCTTTCTTGACACACTGAGTTAAATTGGCAGAAGACTTTCTATCAGAATGGCATTGGGTGACCAGTTGAAGAGGGAAATCAAATCTTTTGTTAAGATGCTTGGTAAACTGCCAATATCTGAGCAGAGGTTTTTCCTGTTATCCTAACAGAAATGTCAATGTATCTTTATTTTCATACATTTTAGTGATAAATTTCTATTCTTCCACATTAAGAACTCAAAATAATTTTTCTTGGGAGGTTGACAGAAGCTTAACAAAAATCACATTGAGTTATGAACACCCAGAAGGCTTTTTTAAAGAACATGCCTTCATCATGTCCTTAAATATGTTTCAAAAAATTAATCAAATTGAATTATTAATTTTTTCCCTTTCACCCACCACAGACTACTTTATAGAGGATTTAATCCATTGGTATGCTACCTAAGGGAAGACATGCTTTCCAAGGTAAATTTGCTCTTGAGAAATAATCAGGTTGCTTTGGATGAATTTTGAAGCCTCTATATTTCAGAGAAATGTAGGATTTAAAGTACAAAATTATAATTGGCTATTCCTGTCAAACTGAAAAAAGACCCTATCTCTGTCTGTAATTAATTTTAGATATACAGCGATTCAAAAATTTTTCATATTTTAAATTAACTGCATATTAGTACATTTCAGTCAATGAGTTTATTTTACTTTTTATTCTCAAAGATGCATTAAGAGAAAAAAGCTTTTAAACAGACTTAATTAACAGCCAGAAATGACGTGATTTATTTTTATGAATTGTACATATGGTTGTAGTTCTTCCTGAGCCATATTTTGAATACATTAAAAATATTTTTTTGCATTATGATGTTCTATAAAATTATTCCCAACAACTCCAAAGAATAAAGCTATTATATCCTTAGAAAGACAAAATGATACTCATTCCTTTGGGAGTTTAACATAAAAGAGGTTTATAAGCTGTAGAAAAAGGGGGCTGAAACTATTTTCTTTCATTTTCTTTTGTGTTTCTAATTAGCTATCATAAAAATGCATAGAAGGGCTGACACAGGAAGTAATAAAAATAAAAATATTGTATATCTTCACTGTACTTCAAATTTATATTGACCCATTTTGCCTTCAGAGTAAATGAGCTAGGGAAAACTATAAATATATATTTATATATGTATTTATTATGTATATATATGTATATGATTTTTGTTAAGCTCCTGTCAACTTTCCAAGAAAAAGAAAAACTGAGCTCTTAATGTGATAGAACAGAAATTTATCACAACAATTTTATGAAAATAGGTATGTATTGACATTTTTGTTAGGACAAAATGTATAAACATTATATATACATAGCATATTAAATCTATAAATATGTATGTACTTTTAGGATTGCTATATTGGAGGCTCATAAAAGGCTCTCTAACTTCTCTGGATTACTGCTACACGTATTTTAAAACCAAACAAAGCTAATTTACTAGTAATGACATTTTAAACGAGGAACATTTGAATGATTTGGAAAAGTGAACTGATACTGAAACTCAACTATTACCATGGTAACGTCAGGGTTCAGAAGTCTTCTCTTGGAGGTAATCATTAGGTACTCTTAAGTAAAGCATAGATGATTTAGTTCTGTTTTTCTCAGGGATGTTAAGTGGAATCTCTTAATAAACTAGAAAATGAAAAGAAGTATATATTACGTCTTGATAAGGTTCAATATCTTTGAAAGCAGATATCATTAATAGTTTATCCAGCTTAAGTCCCTCCACCAATGGATCAACTCGTTACAAGAAAAATGGGGCCTCATTCTCCCATTTCTGGGCTGGTTTATTGTTAGCTTCTTCAAAATGAAGGAAGCTAATTGGTTCTTTTATCCAGTTTTACAAGCCATTACTTATTTATAACTGTTGCTAATAAAAAAAAAAAAAGATATTTTCCTACCCACCCACCCACCCAAAGTACTCCTGCATCAGAAGGTGTATGGAATAAGCATAACGTTTCCCTCGAAGGAGGAGCACGAAGAGACAAAAACACAATACAACAAATCAAAACCATGATGTATTGACAAGGCTTCTGGGACATTTTAGATCTTCACAAGGTCTTCACAAGAAATACTGTCTTTGCTCATGAATTTGAACACTTTGCCTAAAAAGAACAAAATAAACTCAAATCTCTCCTCCTGATTTTTAGGATTCAATTTTTATTTGCTAAGACAACATAAAACTTATCTTATATAACTCACAGACATCAAAAAGAATATCTATTGGTGGTGATGGAAGGGAAGAATGGCTTTAAAAAAAATCTATGCAGAGACTATTCTTGATTGTATAGAATTTCTGGTAGACCTTATCAAGTAAGAGATTCTGAATAACTCTGCAGCTTTCAGAGGAATGACCATATCCCATGTGGCTCTAAGATATGAGCACAACCACAGCTGCAAGTTTCTTGTATATTATCTGCAAGACCATTTTTATTTCTAAGTGAATCACTGCCATCCTGCTCACTAACAGTCTCCAATCCCCGGGCCACTGACCAGTACCTGTCCACTGCCTGTTAGGAACTGGGCTGCTCAGCAGGAGGTGAGTGGCAGGCAAGCAAGCAAAGCTTTATCTGTATTTGCAGCTGCTCCCAGCACTAGCATCACTACCTCAGCTCTACCTCAAATCATCTGGCATTAGAGTCTCACAGGAGCCCCGGTCCCTGGTGCCAAAAAGCTTGGGGACCACTGCTGTACAACAACAAATGTGCTGAGCACACTGTCATGGACCACAAACAAAGATGGTGCTTCACAGAGCTACTCCATGGGATCTAAACAGCTTGAGAGAAGAGCTGGAAATTGGCTAAGTCTGTTACCCTATTAACAATAGAGAGTTGGATTTATCATCCTCAATTCTACAAATGTTTGTTAAGAAATCGCTAAATGTAAGGCAGTTACAAAAACAAACAAACAAACAAACAAAACAAAACAGAAGATGTCTCTATATCTGAAATGAAAGATGGTCATTTCATATGTAAATATGCAAATTTTTATTAAGGATAATTGTGAAAGGTGCTTTAAAATAAAGGCTACAATGAAGCAAAGAAGACTGTTAGTTTTGGAAGTCAAGGAAGGGAAAATGATTTTTTGTTCTGATCAGTCTTAACCTGGTGAAACGCAGTTATCTAAATCTTAACTAGAAATAACAGGGCTGTGCTATTTTCTTTTGCATTATCACACTGGTGATTTAAAAGCAATGAAGTTTAGTTTCTACCCTGGAGCCCTTCAACCATTTCTATCTTGTAGCTTCAGTGAGTAATGCTAATACTTTCTCAGTGAAATAAGAGACTAAGTAATCAGCTAAGTGTGAGTGAGAATGAAGGAAAGAGGTTGGAGACAGGAGAAGAGAGAAAACTTTGGGAATAGTTTTTTAATGAGTGGAAGATCAAATTAAAGGTAAGATTGTTAGGCAGAGCTAAGAGTACAGTTTTGTTTTTCTGAATAGAGGTCTCCAGGGTGACCTGTCAGAATGGTCAAGTATTTTCTGTAGCCATATTTACCTGCTTTGGTCTGCTTTGGGTTCAGGTGGTGCTTGGCCAGGGTCATCCACCAGAGGGAGAAGGGACAAAGAAACTATGGGTGTATCTAAGGAAGAGATTTGTGCAAGAAATGAGCATTTGCCAGGGTGGGGACACCAAAAACAAGATAAGGACAGTGGATTGGAGATACTAAAAGGGTTGAAAACTTGTGGGATATATATTCTAGTTTAAGTGGGATTCAGTGAAGTCAGTGAGAAACCTTCGCCCTTCCCAATACTGTCTGGTCATCTTCCTTCCCCCTTTCCAAAAATGACCATTATGAATTGGTCTACGTAGCACTCTTATGATTGACTAAAAACTCGAGGCTATTTTAAAATTAGGGAGTTTGGTGATAGCAATAGTAAAGTACAATATCATGTGCAGATAATAAGGCGATGCATTGTCTCTAGAGAATTTGAAAACAGTAATATAACCATTGAAAATCTGTTTTTAAAATACAGAAATAGAAAACTTCTCAGGAAAATTTTTTTGCTTGTTTCAAGGGACTATTGCATTCACCTCTCTGTCTTTAATTCACTATTCTAAACATAAGCTAGAGATTATTAGTCTAGGAACAACTAGAATAGTTACTCTTCAATGGAAACCTGTGATGATTCTGAGATTACCGAATAGATCCAACCAAATATTCATAATGTTCAAGACACTCTCAAAGAAGCTAAACCAGAGAGATAAAAGTAGAAATAAAATCTGAACATCTGAGTATCACACTAGGCAATTAATTAGCCCTGAGAATGAATCTTTGAGTAAATGAAATGTTGATACATAGTTAGATGTATGAGTCTGAAATTCTAAGGAAAAGTCAGGGCTGGAGATATAAATTTCAGAGCATCGCTATTAAAGGCATTAAATATAATAAGACTGAATGAAGTTAGTATGAAACTGAGTGAATATAGAAAAAAAGTACAAAGATAAAGCCTTTGGAGTCCTCACATTGTAAGGATATGATATAAAGAGAATATAAAAGGGAAAGAAAACTGAGAAGGGCCAGCCAGTAAGGTGAGAGGAGAACCAAGGCCGGGTGATATCTTGGAATCCAATGAAGGATGTGTTTAGAGGAGAAAGAAGTGGGATAGTTGTTTTTTGTCCTCGTTGCTACTTACAGACCATTTCTCTTCCATAAAAACATGCATCTCTATCCAACTCTACTGACAGCACAGAAGAAAGGAGATATGAAAGGAGATTGATCTTAAGTTTTATTAATGTAGAGATTGTTGAATGCATTTATAGTAGTAGATTAGAAAACAGAGTAGAGCCGAATTTGAATACGATAAATCTAAGAGTAAAACAGGAGGGAAAATAAAGTATGAACAACTCTTATGAGGCCCTTTGCTATTTGAAGATTGAGAACATGAGTTGAAGAGAGAAATGGGGTAAGTTTTTATTTCATAATAAATAATAGCATATTTGTACTCTCATGAGAATGATTTATTAGTGAAGGAAACTATGTTGAGACAGAGGAGAAAGATAATTTCTTGAGCAATGTTCTTGAGTGTTAAAGAAGACAGAAACTAGTGCATGACGTGAGATGAGCCTCAAAGAGGAGCATGGCCAGGCCACCACAGCAAAAGTAGAGAAGGCAGAATGTACAAACTCATGTTCAGCAAGCTGTGGGAGCCTGTAGGAGTATATTCTGACTGCTTCTATTTTCTGACTGAAATAAGGATCAAGGAAACCAGTGCAGAGTGAGAATGGAGGAGGAGGTGTTGGGAGTTTGAGGAGAGAGGAAAAGGCATAAAGAGAAACTTGAGAAAGAGGAAGAGTGAAAGCTTTAGGAAGATACTGTGTGGCTATGCTTGCCAGGCAGCATTAAAGGTCCATTTAGGGTTAGTGATCATGAACTGAAAGTGGGATCTGTCAGCTCTGATGTTTGCTTTTCTCCAGTCACGGTTAGTTCCATAAGTGGTTGTACAAGTATAGTCCGGAGAAAACAGAAAGTGGGTAAAATCCAGACAGGAATGTGGTATTGCAAGTAACTGCAATGGAGAGAATGTAAAATAGATGTTGAGAATGCATAGAAGACATTATTTATATCTATTGGTCATGGAAATTATTCTGAATAAAAGGAATGAGGAGGAGAGGCAGAGAGTAAAATGACAGTAGAATTAATAGGTTGCAGGATCCTGTATGGTCAAAGGATTGTGAGGACCAGGATTCTGTTGGTGGTTTGAAGAGAAGAATGTTTGATCCTTGGTCATGACCATATGTAGAAAATGGCTGTAAGAGGAATGGTGAATTGCATGAGGACAAATTCATCGAAGAAAAAGATTCTCTAGGACTAAGAGTCCAGGTTTTTGGAAGGATCATCTGCACAAAAATTAAAGTTACTAAGAATAATGGTGAGAGGGAAGAAGACCTGATAGTTGGTAAATGACAGCAACAAGGAATAGGAGGGAGAGTCTAGCATTATATCCTAAGCTGAACTTGTGGGGATGGGAAATTGTATGAAAAGGGGATGAGAAATGAAGAGATCATGTATCTTATCGCCAGGCTCAGGAGTATGCCTGTGGGAGGAAAACAGCCAACACGGAGAGGGCCATAGAGAAAGCAGGCTCTAAACTTCTGTTCTCACTGCTGTGATCCCCAGTTCAAAGTTCTGAAAGATGAAACATGAAAGGCATTCTGTACTTTTTTTTTTAGGATAAAATATATCATATTACAATTCTCTTGTAGTACTTAATTAGTATTTGGCCAACATGAAATTACCTGGCTCAAAAATAATTCTGTGAAAGCCAGTATATGAAACAATGGTTCTGCCCACTTTCCTCTTCCCTTTGTCCTTCTGATGGGACTTTTTGCATGTGAAATGTTTACCTTGGCTAACTTTTGAGTAATAGTAACTGGGCCTAGGCAAAGTTGAAAGCCGATGCTTTTCAAAATGCTGAAGTTATTATGGAACATAAAGCAATCACAATTAACTGGACTTTCTTTTCTTGAATAGTGACCATACTTAGCCAGAACCCAAATAGCCACTTAACTGGTATTGTTTTTGCATAGTACTCTCTTAGAAGAAAGAGATAATTATTACTTCACCCAACACACACACACACACACACACACACACACACGTACACGTACATATCATACCATACACACACTCATATAAATAATTAAATAATAAACGCAAAACAAAGAAAAACAGGACCATTTAATTATACAGCTTTGAGTCTACTGAATCATACAATGAATCTTGAAATTCAGATGGAAGTTCAGAAACTTAATCTTCAAAAACAAATTAAACTATAATCACTAAATTGTAGTTGTTTAAGCAGGAAAGTGAGAGCAAATTAACCCAAATAAGTAAAGATAGAAATTAAAAAAATCAAATTTTATTAAACCAGAGTCCCCAAAGCAATCTATTTCTTTAGCATTATTGTGATTTGATGCCAGATGCTGCATAAAAAATAAACCCAGAAGTTGAACTGTGATAAGTTTTAGTGAAGAATATTACATTAATTACTATCTTCCTTTATTTTCATATATTTAAAATTCTTTGAAGAATTATAACTTATACTAGGAAATGGAATACCTGTTCTGCTCTAGACTTTTAGAAAAAAGAATATTTATTCAGTAGTCCTTGACTGACAAAAGAAGTATATAACAGGAAGGTCAAAAGTTTGTGTGCATGGTGAAGTTGGACACTTATATTTGATGATATAGAAGCTAAACAGGTTTGCAGCTCTGATCCTAACCTAGCGTATTCTTCCTTATATGCAGACTGCATTGAATGTGAACTCTGGGCACTCTTCCAGCAACAAGTGAGTCAGGAAGCTATGTCTGTTCACTTTTATGTTTATCTAGCACGCATCCTTTGCTTTTCTTAATTGTAGCTTAGTAGTAAACCTAAGTGACTACATCATCAAACCCAAATAAGCCTTTTGTTGTTTCCCTGATTTCACTTGCAAAGCAAATTAAATACATATACACACCTTTTGTATACATTAGTAGGCTTTGAACATTTTGCTGGCATTGCCTGGTGGTTGCTTCAGGTGTCCTTGAAAATTATGATGGTAGCAGGGTGACTGAAGGAGCACGTTTCTCCCCTTATGGCTCTGAATGATGACATTTTCTCTACAGAATGAGGCTGGAGAATAGATACTTTCTCTTTTATAGCAGACAGAAATTGGATCTTAATTTTCCTCTTTAGATCTTATTCTCTCTCTAATAAAATTGATGTTATAAACACATTTATTGGAATACTTGATACCATTCATTTACACTCTTTATTATGGCATGATCTCATGGAATCTCACTAAAATGCTCAGCCAGTTGCCATTGGGTACTCTTTCTCTGCTGAAACATAATAACACATATTTATGAACTCAGAATTTTTGTCTTGTATTCATGCTATTGACTTCTATATTATACCATAAGCAAAATAACTGGGGTTGCTCCTTTTTAATTAACTCTTATAATGGTAACAGTTGTATCTAATATATTAAAGACCACATAACATTTTCTCTTATAAAACAGTAAGGTTACTTTCTATTTTAACATAGATGTGAACATTTTCAGCCTACTCAGTTTCATTGAAATGTTAATATGGCCTTTTCTTGTAATAGTTTTTCTTATATCATTCCTTTTGTCTTTCATCCAAACAAACCAAGATCCAGACATTATGATATTTTTCAGACAACACTGAATTTCCCTGCAAAATTGCATGCAGTGAAATTCTCCTTGCAGTAGAAATTATTTAAAGTTTCAGAGAAAAATCTCACACTGCTTAATTCTAGGTAAGTACAGGAAAAAATCTTGACATTGATATTTTATTATTAGTTAAAACAACTTACATCAACAGAAAATAATCTTGTTTCCCATCTTTGTTTCCCAATTCATTATAACAGACCAAAAAAGAATAAATATATAAAAAATAATCATCTGCAGAAAGACATTGTTTTATTGGGTGATTTTCCAAAAAATCCTTGGAAATATGTGATACTAAAAAGTCTATGACCTAAGTCTATCATTTCATAAGTCTATTAGTAAGAATTGGCATTCCTAAAGGTAATTCCAAATTTGCTAATAAATAGATGCATACTTGTCAATAAATTCAAATTCTCAGATTATTAAATGTATTTAATATCCTTAAAGTAGAACAAATAAACTGTGTTTCTTCAGTAGCTACTTATATGTTTTTGCTGATGTGAATACTTTAGAGGACAAAAGTAAGATTGTGTATAGACAATCTTTTTTTATTTTTTAATAAAAATGCTTTTCCACCATTTTCGACAGGCTATGATTCCTTTTTTATGTTTATTTATTTGGTGGTAGATGTCAATTTAATTGTTGCCAATTCTTTTCTTTGAAGAGCTACAAGATAAAGCTGTTCTTTAGTTTTCTCATTAGCAAATGGTATCTCATGGGTCCTTAGCAAGGTACTGAAGTGAATTTTAGAGACACTTGTCATTATTCTTTTGCTGCTGTCCTTAAAATAAAATCACTTTCAAATTTGCAAACACTTTTTATCTAATGGGATATATATACATTATTTAATCTAGGGTGTAGTGAATAATTAACTATAAAAATATGGTTTCAGACATTTTTTTTAAAATTCAATTTGGAATAATTTAAAAAATATCACCTATATAAGAAGGAGCTTTTCAAAAGATAATGGTACAAGATGGACTAACAGGGAGTTGTTTTGCCCAATCACTGCAAACAATTAAGAAAATAAACAAAATATATAACACAATGTGTTGTAAGACACTTTACATTAAGGAGTAAAAGACATTGATCCTTCAGAGATAAAAAATAAACAATTTGAGTGCTACGAGTTTCCCAGCTTACAATCTCAAAGAAGTATTCAGGTCATGCCACATGGAGAAAAAACCCAGCCAGAATATAGTGGGAATTTAGTTGTAGGGAAGAACAAGATGACTAAACTTCTCAGGACAGTGTTCTAGATAGGTAGTTAGAAAGATAGATAATAGATAGATAGATAGATAGATAGATAGATAGATAGATAGATAGATAGATAAGTAGGTAGATAGATATAGATAGGTAGGTAGATGATAGATAGATAGATAGATAGATAGATAGATAGATAGATAGATAGATAGATAGATAGATGATAGAACTCTTGAGATTTCCTGAGAGTCCTTTTTGGTATTCAGCTGAGTACTGATCAACAATTGCATGAGCAGAAACTGTCAAAAGCAAGAGAAAGAATCATCTGAAAAAATTAGAGATAAAATATCCAGCACTCACATAGAAGAAGGAATAGTGCTTATGGTATTGAGCTAGACTGGAAAACCTCATTATATACTGCATTAAGTACTTAAAAAGTTCTTACCTCACTGCAATAAATAATTTATCCTGCACTGAGCACTTTTTCAAATCCACCTAACAAATTATAAAGGCAAGATCCAAACTGTTTTAAGGTATCTCTAAGTAGTTTAACTAAATTTAAGACAAATATCAAGAGCACCTAATAGAATAGAATATATTTATCATCCACTCTAGGAAACATTCACAATGTCTGGAATCTAATAAAAAATTATCAGGCATGCAGAAAAGCGGGTAAATATAACCCATAATAAAATCTATCAATTTAAACTCAACCTAAAACTGACAGATGATAGAAGTAATAGTCAAAGACATTGAAACAGTTATTAAAACTATATTCCCTGTGTTAACAAATTAAATAGAAATATGGAAGAAGTAAAAAAGACCCAAATTAAACATTTGGAGTTAAAAACTACAATGATTGAGATAAAAATTTTATTACATGTTGAATAGCCATTTACAATGCAGAATAGTCATTGCACCAAAGAAAAGAGAACCTAAAAATAATGCGATAGAAGCCATCCAAAATGAAACCAGCAAATAAAATGTAATTTTTAAAAGTACAAGGAATATCAATGAACTATGAAACAACTTTCAGTGGCCTAATATGTGTGCAACAGGAGTTTCTGAAGTATCAGAAAAGGAGGAAGAGGGCTCTGAAAAAAAGTTTGATGAAATAATTGTAATTTTTTAAAAAAATTTGATGACTACTATAAACCTATAGATCGAAGATGTTGAAGAATTCAAAACAAAACAAAACAAAAATCTAAACACATCTGAATCAACTCACTAAAAAATAATGACCAATAAAAAAATTAAATTAAGCCAGAAGAGAAAAAAAAGACAGATTATATAGAGTAACTAAGATAAGAATAACAGCAGATTTTCATTGGGATTTATGGAAGGGAAAAGAGCATGGAACCACTTTTTAAAGAACCGAAAGAACAACACCTGTCAAACTAGAATTCTATATCCAGCAAGATTTGTTTTTTAAAAATGGAAGTAAAATAAAGATTTTTTTTAGACATACAAAAGCTCAGAAAATTTATTATCACAAGGCTCACAATATACAAAATATTAAAAGAAGTTTTCAGGTAGAAGAAAAATAAAACCAGATGAAAATCTAGATCTACATGAAGGTATTAAGTACAATAGAAATGATAAATGCATGGTGGCATTAGCACAAAGTTTTGGAGGGAAGGAAAGGTAGTCTATTACAGTAAACTCTTATACTATAGATAAAATAATGTAATATCTCCTGAAAGTAGACAGTGATAAGTTAATATTGCATATTATAAACCTTAAGGTAATCAACCAAAATCACATAACAAATGTATATCTGTTAAGTTTACAAATTAGATAAAATGCAATTGTAGAATTATATACAATTATTCTAAATTAAGGCAAAAAGGAGTAAAAGCTAACAAAACACACAAGACAGAAAACAAAGAAGCAGATAAGAAAAAGTTCAACAAGAGCATATGAATAAAATTATTAAATGTAAACGGTCTAAATACTCTGATTAAAAAGGAAAGATTGTCAGATAAGCAAGACCCAACTACATCTTGCCTATAATATATACCCTGTATATATGAAAGCAAAAAGAGATTAAAAAAAAACAAAAAAAAACAAATATACCACACTAACATTAATAAAAATAAATCTGGAGTGGCATGTTAATATTAAAAGAAAGTAGATTTCAGAGAAAAGAATATAGCCAAGGATAAAAGAATTTATTTCATAATAATGAAAGTCTGAATTCGTCAAAAGGACATAATATTTTAAGTGTTTATGCACCTAATAACAGAGCTTTAAAATACATTAAATAAGGACATTAGTATGATGGAAGGCTAGGAAGCTACATGCTCTTTCTCCCATAGGAACACTGAGTTAACAATGGTATATGGAACAGAATACCTCTGTGACAACTCTAAAGACCAGTAGAAAAGCTATCGGCAACAAAACCAAAAGGAGACAAATGAAAATATATTGAACTTAAAAACCTTTATGCATCAAAGAACAAAATCAACAGAGTATTAGGGCAACCTATGGGAAAAAATATTTAAAAATGATAGGTAAGAAGCTAAACTAGAAAACATATCTGGAATATATGAAGAGTTCCTAAAACTCAACAATAAAAAATATAAATAATCTAATTTTAAAAATGAGGAAAAATCTTGAAGAGACACGTTTTTAAAGAAAATGACCAATAATTTTATGAAAAGATGCTCAATATAATCAGAGAAATGCAAATTAAAACCACAATAGATTATCACCTCACACCTATTATGGTGGCTGTTATAAAAATAAACAATGATAACAATGACAACTGTGACAATAAAAAAAATAACAAATTTGGGTGAGGACATGGGTAAATTGGAACTCTTGTACATGTTGATGAAATTGTAAAATGTTTCAACTGCTATGAAAAACTGTATAGAGATTTCTCAAAATTTTTTAAAAAATATGAGTACCATATGATACAGCAATTTCCCTTCTGGTCATATACTCAAAGTAATTGTAAACAAGATCTTGAAGAGATATTTGTACACTCTTTTTCAGAGGAGCACTATTCACAATAGCCAAAAATTTCAGCAACATAAATGTTTGTTGATGGATGAATGGATAAACAAAATGTGGTCTAGACTTAAAATGGAATATTATTTAGTCTTAAAATAAAAGGAAATTCTGTCACATGGTGCAACATATATGAATCTTGAGAACATTTTGCTAAGTGAAATAAGCCAGTCACAAAAGGACATATACTGTATGATTCCATTTATATGAGGTATTTAAAGTAATCAAAACTAAAGAAACAAAGAGAAAAATCATTACCAGAAGCTAAGGGGAAGAGGGAAGGGAGTTGCTGTTTAATAGATTTAGAATTTTATGTTTGCAAGATAAAAAAGTTGTGGTTTTGTTTCCTACCATTGTGACTATATTTAACGCTGTTGAACTATATACTTTAAAAAAGGTTAAGATGGTAAATTTTATGTTATATTTTTTAACCGTAATAAAGAAAATACATTAAGTACAAAATGATAGTACTGAAAAAAGAAATAGAATTCCATAATTATGATTTGATATTTTAATATTCTCCTCAAAAACTGATAAAAGAAACTGAAACGCAGTGATGATGTAGAAGACTTAAACGACTTTATCAATCATAGTAACCTAATTGACACTTACAGACCACTCTTCTTAACACTTGCAGAATTCACATTAATCTCAAGTTCCCATGTAACAATTCTAGGATATTCAGAATAATAAAATAACTTAATACATTTAACATGATTCTTATCATCTAAAGTGTGTTGTTTGATGACTATAAAATTAAATTAGAAATAAATAACAGAAAGCTCCCTGAAAATTTCCCAATTATTTGGAAGTAAATAACATTTTTCCATGTATAAAATGAAAAATAAAAATAAAAATTAGAAAGTATTTTGAACTGAATAAAAATGTAACATCTCAGGGTAAGTGGGATGCTACTAAAGTAGTACTTCAGGTAGAATGTATAGTGTTTACTCTCTAGATCAGAAAAAAATAAGGACTCAAATTAGTAATTTTACCTTTTAACTTAAGGAACTAGAAAAAAAGATATGCAAATTAATCATAACAAATAGAAGAAAAAATAATGAAAATCTGAATAAGGAAGAAAACAAAAAAAGAGAAAACCAATATGGTAAAGCTAGTTCTTTGAGAAAATCAATAAAATTGATAAATATCTAGCCAGAATGATTTGGAAAGATTAGTAGAACCAAATTACCAAAAAATGGGAGTGATATCATCACTACAGACACTATAGATATTAAGAGATAAAAAAGAAATGATGTGAACAACTGTATGCCAAGAAACTTGATAACTTAGAAAAAATGGGCAAATTTTTTGAAAAACATAAACTACAAACATTCACTCAAAGAAAAGTGCTTTCCAATATAATTAAAACCTATCCAAAATGAAAAATTCTATCCCAGACGCCTTCACTAGTGATTTCTACCACATTTAAGGAATAAATTTTGTCCAAACTTTTTATCCATTCTTTCAAACCTTTTACAGAAAATTTAAGAGAAACACATTCCAACACATTCTATGAGATGAGTCTTACCTTGATATCATAACCAAAGATATTGCCAGAAATGAAACAAGAATAATATTCCTTAAAAGCAAAGTTGCAAAAATTCTGAATGAAATTTTAGCAAATTCAACCAAACATTATACAAAACAGATAATATATAATTAACAAGAGGCATTAATTCTAGGAATTGAAGTTCACTTTAATACTTAAAAATTAACCTAGACAATTTTTCATGCTAATAAAATGAATATATTCTTGATACTCTTAGCAAAGTTAACAATGTCTCGATCTGATAAATGTCATCTAAAACAAGAACAATCCTACAGTTAACATTATACTCAGTGGGGAAAGACTGATATTTTCTTACTAAAATGAGAAACAAAATAAGGATTCCACTTTCACCACATCTATTCATCATTTTTACTGGAGTTTTCACTCAGTAAAATCAAGGAAAAAACCTAAAGATTAGAAAAAAAGTGTATGTAACTGTCTTTATTCATCACAAATTTAGACTTTTGAGGGGGAGGGTAGAAACTGATAAACGTTCTGAAATTAAATGCAAATGCAAAGGATCAAAATAATCAAAAAACTTGGATAAAGAACAAGGTTGGAGAACAAACACTCTTTAATTGCAAAACTTCTTATAAAGCTATGATAATGAAGACGGCGATGTGTTGATATAAACATAGACAAATAGATCAGTGTAACAGCATAGATGTTCTGGAAATGGACACAACACATATAGACAACTGATTTTCTACAATTTCACAGGTAATTGAGTTGATTACATTCCAAATAAATTATGTTGGAATAAATGGATATTTATATGTAAAAACATAATCTATCTTACCCCATGTAAAATAGTATACCAAAATTTATCATAAATTTGTATGTAAAACCAAAAACTATAAAACTTCTAAAAAATGCTTTGTGATTTTGGATGAGATGCAGTTGCCTTAGATACTACACCAAACATATGATGAAAAATAAATTGAAAAATTGGAATTTATCAAACATAAAACTTCTGCTCTTCAAAAGATACTAAATGAAAGAAAAGATTAGCCACCGGTTGTGAAAAAT
The DNA here is from genome assembly GCF_902729225.1 of Pteropus medius. NCBI lineage: Eukaryota > Metazoa > Chordata > Mammalia > Chiroptera > Pteropodidae > Pteropus > Pteropus medius. Next base: position 6,531,543 of record NW_024342475.1, read on the forward strand.
TTAAAAACAAGCAAATGATTTGAATAAATTCTTTACCAAAAAGATAAATGGGGAGCAATAAATACATTAAAAGGTGCTGAAAATGATAACTACAATAGGATACAGCTATATACTTATTTTAACAGATAAATTTCAAAATACTGTTCATAGCAATTTGGTCCAGAATATGAAACTCTCATATACTGCTGGTATGAATTTAAAGTCAGAAAGGCACTTTAGGAAACAATTTGACAGTTGCTTCAAGTTCTAGGTATTTCCCCACAGGAAATGAAAGCATATGTCCATACAAAGTATTATAAAGAAATGTTCAAAACAGTTTTATTTGTAATAGCCCAAATTTGGGAAAAAAATATACAGGCATTAATCATCAGATAAATGGATATATAAATTGTAACATATCCATGCCATGCAATACTAAGTAATAAAAATAAATTAACTATTTATATAAGCAACAATGTGGATGAATCTGAAAATAATCATTCTGAATGAAACCAGCAAGACCCTCCCCCTCCCTCAAAAATGCTCTCTTTAGTTCCATTTATATAAAATTTCAGAAAATGTAAACTAATATTTAGGGTCAATAAACAGACCAGTGTTTGCCTTAGATGGAGGAATGGGATCAGAAAGGTACTAGGGGGAGGGTTTACTATGGGGCATGAGGAAACTTTTAGGGGTGATAGAAATATTTATTATTTTAATTGGAGTGATAATTGTAAAAGATTAAGCATGTCAAAACTTATTAAATAGTTCACTTAAAACATCTGAAATGTATTATATATTAATTATTCCTCAATAAAGCAGTTAACTAAAAAAATAAGTTTAAGTACTTTTATGGTAGAATTTGGGACCATGGCTTCATAAACAATTACCAGAATTATGGCTTAAAACCCTCATTTGTTATATAATAGGATGAAAAGAGATAATGGTAATTGCTACAAAAGGTATACCAATGGAGAATTCATAATTCTTTCTATATAACCATAACTTAAGAGTTAACAATAGAATTTTTGATTTAAGATTAATAACTAAATGCTGTTCTAAAGACTATTATTCATTAATTCATTTATGCACACATCGAATAATTATGTGCTTGCTTTCTGAAAGAATCTACATGAAAATATTATGTATCGTGTATGAAAAAAATCAAACAAATTTTGTCTTCATGCCCTCATACAGAAAAGGGGCCTCAAGATAAGGACAATCAAGTAAATTATTTAAAATAATTAGATTAAATGATATTTGTAAAATACATATTACAGAGCTTGGTAAATAGCATGTACTTAATAATAGTAACAGATCATTAATAAATAAGAGAGAGTGATAAGTCATATGAAAAGGATAAATAAAATATCACAGGAATTTAAAGACAGAAGAAATTTTTTTGGCTGTATGTGTGTGTGTGTGTGTGTGTGTGTGTGATTAGATTATATGTGGGGGAAATGTCAGTATTCAGAATGCTCCATGAATTGGATGACTTTGAGAGCTGATCGAAGGCTGCCTGCAGCATAGAGTTATAGGTCATACTAAGATGAAGCTGGATAGATGGGAAGAAGAGAAAAAAAATTAGGTCTGAATTCCTTGTTTGTCTTTAGATGTTATTGATTTCTCCTTTCTCTTTAACGTAAACTTTTTCAATAAAGACAGAATAAATTAAAAATGAATAATTAAATCATCAGTCTTATGGTATATATCCCTAAAATGGAGAGTTAGAAGTTAATTACATATGAGGAGATAGCCACTTGTTTAAAAATCAAAAAGAAAAACCAACAAAAACAAGTACGGGATCACATAAAAAATTCTCCACACCAGGTTTTCTCCTAGCCTCACACCTTCTTTCTTTCCTCGGTAATTCCTCTTATTATGCTGACCCCAATACATGATGCACTCCATTCAGTATAGTTTTTAGCTCTAAACTGTATATTACAGGAAGAAATTCACATTTCTCTGGGAATTTGGTCCAGGAGTTTGGATTAGATGTAAAACTGCTTTTTTACCAGTAAATATTTATAGATATGCTATTGTGTGCAAAGCACTGTCCAAGGCACTGGATGCAAAATGCCAAAATATTGTAAAATATTCCCCCATCAAAGGAGATGACAATACACAAATATGGATAATGGAGATATCAGACCTACATACTTCAAAGCAGTAAAATACAATAGAAGAAGAAAAACGTGTTGAGTATAAAAGAGGCATATCTCAAGGTTCTGCAACTTTTGCATCTCCCTAGATGCACTTTCTAGATTGTACACAGATGTATGACTCTATGAGGTACTTGAGGGATGTTATTTCATGCTTATTTTTAGAAACCTGTTTAAAAATATTCAGTGTTTGAAAATGTTATAAAGTGTTAAACAATAACTGCATATGTTAAATGAATCTTTTCTCAATTGTTCAATGATGTTGGTGGGCACCGTTAAAGCAACTGAGTGGTCCAGTTGATAGGAGATCCCTCCCACTTATGAGACATAGATATAGGTCATGAGAACTGGTTTAATGGAAGTGCCATTTGAACACACTTTCTCTCTGACTTTCTTACTTATTTATTCTGAGGTGGAAACAAGATGTCCAAACATTCCCTTTAGCTCATTCCATCATTTTCATTTAAGCAAAATTTTCTTGTGTTCTTGAAAGCATTTTATTGATCTTAAATTTTGTAATGCTCTCTTTGGTCAAATACACACAGTCAAAGGGTAGTGAGGACTAAATCAAAGGACAACAATGTTACATTCCTTTTAGATTCATCTTCATGTCCATCAGGGTGATATTTCATAGATTTAAATGGTACCATTTAATTTTCTCAATTAAAAGCACCCAGGTACTCTCCTTTACAAAGCCCAACTCCTAAGCATAGCTTGTCTGTCTTTCTATTCCTCTTTCTCACAGTCTTAACTGTAGCCATACGTCATTGCTAACACTTTCAGAAATGTACCAGGTTTGCCCAGGTCTTTGCTCATGCAGATGCCTCACTACAGCATGTTTTTATCTCCTTTGTCCATCTGACTCATCCCCACTCATTCTTCAAGACAAGTCCTCTAGTGTTAGCAAATCTGGAGTTCTCCAGGGTGAGCTAAATGCCCTTTTGGTTTCCTTTTTTTCAGTTTACTTTATTGGCTTCTGTGCCTGGAATACAGCAGGCACTCAATAATTATTTATTGGACTGAAGTAAAATAAATACTGTTTAGATCAATTACAAAACACAGTTTTTAAAAGCTAATAATTCTGTATGATCATCTGTATTATAAATTGTGGTAAAAACCTACTTTGAAAAAATTGATGAACAGATAACCCCAGGTACAGAGTTAAAATAGGCACAGCAAAATAAGAGGTAATATTCTATGTATTTTCAAATTCTCTGGCTTACTAGGGAAGGGAGTTTTCTTTCAACCACCCAAATGGGAAATAATTTATTTCCAGATGCTCAGAAAATACCCTCTCAAGTCCTAAACAATGCATTATCTATAAAAAAGCAGCTTAAAACCATGATGTCGGCTACTAGTATTAGACTGCCTGAGAGCTAACCATGTACCCTTAATCAAGTTATGTAACTTTCCTCACTCTCAAATTTTAAATTGTGATAAAAAAAGAGACGCTGTACCATTGAACCAGAACTCCCTGTTTTCCCTCTTCCTGGCCCCTGGAAACCACTGTTCAACTTTCTGTCTCTCTGATATTGTATAATTTTAAAATAAGATGTTAACTTTTATTTTTATGGAAGCATTAGCTCCATACAACTTTTCAGTAACCTTTCTCAAACCCCTAGAAGTAAATATTAAGTGTCACATAAACAAATTCAGTATTAACAGTGTATAGTGAGAGCAAACTGTAAGGCCAGAGCTATGTGTTCACTCAACTCAAATATGACTTTTTAACCTTATTTCTTAGAGTTGTGTCTTTGCCTTTTATCTTGTAGTATGATGATAAGACATATGTTCGAGGGGTCTGAAAAATTATGACTTCCCATATCTAGCCCTTTATAGGTATGATCATTTGAGTGCTTGACATCATCTGTCTTTCCACTTATCTATCCCAACAATAATAAAATATGGAATGAAAATGGCTCTTTTCGGTAATATAAGAGTAGATATATTTTACATGTCAGTTCTTTGAAAGGAGAAACTCAGAGCTTCAGAAAATATCACTGAAGAGTTAAAAGAGTGTTTAGGAAGAACATTTCTGAGGATTACCTGTTAGCATTACATTTTACTGCTTTAAAGTCATTATAATTTTCATTGCAGGATCTATTAAAAAGGCTTTTACCTGACAGTAATTTTTCTTGTAGTTACAGATCATTGTTAGTATGAAGGGAAGAAAGGAAGACATGAAGGGGAAATGAGACTGTTTACTAAGTGTATCTTCACAGACAAAGGGAGACAAGAATAAGTGCTGAGTACCTTAATGTCTACAGAGTATAAATCATTTAAGAAACAGAAGAATCCTGCTTTAGCTTCTCAGAAGCCTGCTCATTTAAAGTGTGAGTACTTAACATGATTTCGCTTCACACTAATATTTCTTTTTTAGATAACTTTACTTCAAATCTAATCTTAAATTTTATCAACACTCTAGTGTTGATAAAACTTTTATATATTATTTATTTCATCAAGAATATATTCTTTTTGATTTTTATATATGCATTTAAAAAACAATAGCTATAATTATTGAGTACTTTTAAATGCCAGGTAGCACAAAACACTTAACTTTGTATATTTATGTATTATTGATAAATGACAAATCTTTCAATACATGTATTACCATTTATACCTGGAAGAGAGATCTGAAATTATGTAACTTCTCCAAAGTTCCTCTAATATCTCTAAAAGAGGTAAAGTTAATCGCCATCTATCTTACTTTAAAGCCTATGTTTTTCTTCACCATACAACATTGCACATTTATGAACATGGAAATTCTCTACATTTCTTAAATAAATAAAGCATCTAAACTTTACTTTTACAGAACTTACATTCGAGACCCACCATGGACTAAATGACCATATTCAGAAGTGTTCGCATATGTATTTTGGTCTCAAAGGATCTTTAAATTTTCCCAGAGCTTTGTATATCCAGTGAGTATAGTCTGGAGACAGCATGAATGCTGAAATAAGTAGCTAGGGAGCAAGGAGTAGGAACAAGTTTATGACTAAATAATCAAATAAAACATTTGGGTCCGAGGTGTGAAAGGGGAAGAAAACTTCTTCCAGATCCTCAGGTAGGTAGGTGGTCCTTCATACACAGTTATGAGATTTTTTCATGTCATGGGTGGGATAAGCTACACTTTGAAAAAATGCTATATTGGCAGTGAATGTTTTTGATATTAGGAGATTGCCATAGTTTCTGAAATTTTGTCAAGTGTCATTTTAACTAACAAAATTATCCTCTTTCTATGTATTTATCTAAAAGAAAACTTATTGCACAAAATACAGCACAGCTTTGTTTGTAGTCATTAATGTTTGATAGGCAGTTACTGTAATCCATTTGTTTGAATCTCTCATTTATCATTTTTTTAAAAACATTTCCAGAAGAAGCAAACAATATCTTTTCCCAATTATTATGGGAATGCTAATACTCATGTAGCTAAAGCTAGATGGCAGCTTGAGGGAGAAGATCATGTAGATATAACCTGGATAAATAGCCTCTCAATTATCTAGAATTAGTTGTAAAATCTGCTGTTGGCTCCTGTTATGAGAGCTAAGATTTGTATTAGACTAAAATCCTTAATTTGCTTAGCAAGTTATGTATATCTGATGGACTGATTTTTGAAAAAGACTCTAGAATTTCAGTTAAAAATGTTTTTTGAAGTAACTCAATATGGACTAGGGAAGCCAGAGTAAACTACAACACAAAAAATCTGGAAGACAGTCTCCAATTTACATTTTCTGCATATGACCTACTTTACGAGAAAAAAAGTCATAAAATTAGCTTTTATCTAATGGTCTAAAACCTAGTCGTGGAAAGTGTTGCTGATGACAAAGGAAACATTACCTCATGTTGTGGCAGGCAGCCTTGCAGGAACCTAGAGCCGAGCAGCTGGTAACCAAAACTCATCTTGTCAATGTCAACTATAGTCCATCTTCCCAATTTGCCAGAGAAAACACAGCCACACTTTGCTTACAGTGTCTGGTGTCAGAGGGACCACACTCTTGGCTCCCATTTTTTTAGGATTCTGGAAAAAAAGCCAAGGCATACATCCAGTATGCCCACCCTGCCAACTGTGGGACAAAAGGAGATGAAGAATGCTGAAAATTATGAGTCATTGCCTTCAAGTATTCAGAGACCAAAATAAGACAAATAATTTTTAATATAATGATATAAAAGAAAAGAAAAGCCAAAATTATGCCTGTCTGTGTTTCAGTTTTGAATGTGTAGAGATCAGGGGGAAAAAAGTTTGTTTTACCTCTTAAACTTTGGGTAAAAACAAATAAGTTATCCTCAAGACTAATTTACTCAAGAAAGAAAGCAATTCAAAATACAGTATAAGCAAACAGCTAATAAATGCTGCTATAAATAAGATTGAGTGAGGATAAAGATAAAGTAGCATAGGAAATATCAAAAAAGGAATAAAACTAAATTTTTCAGAGCTTAAAAATAGTCATATTAAAAAATATAGTCATATTTTAAAAAGTTCACTGAAGACCTAGTACAATAAATACAAACACCCATGCTTGGAACCATCACTTGAAATCACAGAAAATACCTACAAAGAAAAATCTAGTCATCTACAAAAGATTAAAATCAGACTTCCGTCAAAATTCTTTCTAGAAGGGCACTTCAATGACATTCTTCTCACAAATTCATAACCCAAATCTAATTATGACAAAACATTAGCCAAGGCAAAAACGAGGTATATTTTGCCAAGTACCTGACCAGTTCTCTTCAAAAATATCAAGACTATAAAAAAACAAGGGGAAATTGAGGGATTTTCTCAGATTGGAGGAGACTAATGAGACATAAAGACTAAATGCAGCATGTTATCCTGGATGGGATCCAAGAACAGGAAAAAAAGGGGGTCCATCGGTGAAACAACTAGCAAATTCCAAATATAGTCTTTGTTTTAGCTAATAGTGTTATACCAATGTTAATTTCTTACTTGTAACAAATAGAATACCACTATGTGAGATGATAACATTAGGAAAATTTGATAGAAAGGGCATATAGAAATGTTTTGTATTATCTTTGAAACTGCTTTGTACATCTTAATATTATTGCAATATAAAAAATTTTTAAAAATATTATCATAAACACTGGGTACTCAAAGACAATAGAGTAATGCTTTTAAAATTCTAGAGAAACTGATTTTCAATCTACAGTCACAGTGGTAATCCAATGTGAGGATCTAATCATGATATTTTCATAATAGGAAAAAAATTCTAGAAATTTACCTTCACTAACATTTCTTAGATAATTACATTAGAATGTTCTAGAGCAAAGCAATAATGCAAACTAAGGAAAAGTATGATATGAAATACAGAAAAAAAAACTGGTAACAATTTAAGAAAATATTAAAGGGAAATCCCACAACAATTGCAATATAGGAATCAGTCTGGATCAGAATAGAAGATAAATGCCCTCAAGAGTTAGGACTCTGAAAAAAATGAAAAAAAGAAAGAAATCAAAATATTCTGATAAGATATCTGATTGGATTGAGATTTTATCATATCTCTGATATGATAAAAGGCATTAGTGTAAAAAAAATCAGAAAGACAAAAAGGAAGAAAGGAAGGAAGGAAGGGAAAAAAAGCAATTAGAAATTCTAAGAAACCATAACCACCACACTGTAATCACTATTGGCTGATTTTGAGGAAACTGACATTTAAAGTGGCATTAAAGCATCAATACTCTGACTAGTGAAGCACTGACTACGTGCATAGAGACCACAAAGGAAGGTACTGAACCTAGACTTTAGAAATTAAGAAAAGCTTTCCAACAGAAGTTATGTCTGAGCTGAAATATGAAGACTGACTAGTCCAAAAGATGAATGTGGCAGTGGAGAGGATTTCAATTGGAAGAAACAGCATTTGAGAAGGCCCACGAGTAAAAGAAAATGTGATGTGTTCAAGATACTGAAAGAAATTGAGATAAATAGTAATGAAAATTCTAAATGTGGTGAGGCATTGGGTAAGGGGCAAGAAATCCGATCTGAAAGGTAAGGACTGTATCATGGTATAACATATATTTTAAAATTTTGAACCTATTCTAAGACTAATAACATAATGGTTTAAGCAGAGAGCCAAAGTTATGATATCACTTTTAAAAAGATGACTTTGAATGCAGTGTGGGGAATGGTTGGAATTGAGAAAGAATCAAGGCAGAGAGAAAATTAATTACTATAACAAGACGTAGTTTTTCCTAGATTAAAAATAAGGCCAGTAAGAAAGAGGAGAAGCGAATGGATATAAAAGGCCTTTAGGGGGAAGCATAGGTAAGATTTATTGATTATGTGAACTTGAGGGACAAGAGAGTTAAACAGGGTATTTGGTTTCTGACTTGAGTCACTTTGTAGGTAGAGGTGCCAATCACTCCACTCAGCACAGGCCAGAGGTGGTGCTGAGGTGGCAGGGAAGGGTAAGGGCACAGAAAAGCTAATGACTCCAGTTGTCTATATCTAAGATAGCTAAGATGAGATGTAAATTATGCAGTTAGATATATGATTTAAAGCTCAAACTCAACACATGGCTAGAGATATTTTTGGGTAACATTCAATAAGAATTAGTGATTGAAGACAAGGCAATAAATATTACCTCAATATTCTTTTGAGAGTTGTGTCCTTTCACAACTATCTGATTTTTTTTTAAGTGGGATAAAACAAACAGTAATTGAGAAGTCTCTTTTGACAAAGGTCAGCTATAAATACTGATCCTTTCTCTTTCATTCACAAACCATACATTAAACATCTATTTAGGTGAATGGTAAAGCATAGGTTAAAAATTTAAGGTGTCATCATATATAAGCTGTTTAGGAATTTCCCAATGTAGAAATGCAATGTAGTATGTGAGGAAATAAAGAAAGAAACACAGATAAAGAAAATTTAGGGGAATATTCACATAAAAAATGTTCATACTGATCCACATTTTCTGAGTATAAATAATATTCTGTTACAAATTTAGACATTTTTTGGCGTGGGTCTTCTTTATAGCCACACCTACAGTGATCTTAGTTTAACCTACTAGTCTAGAGTATTTGGTTTACAAAAATGTTTAGATGGCCAAGAGAAAATCCATAAGCCTCAGGAAATTTGGTTCATTAGCTGATGCGCTGCCTAAAAGTTGCATGTTTTGGGGGTTGTGGTGCAAACATGTAGACTGGAGAGCCTGGGGTGGAGGCTGGGGAGGGATAGTTTTCTATGAAACACATCTGTTTATCTCTCTTCAGATGAAATAAGCTTTGGGCAATATTCCTTAAATTTGAATATCTTATCTTTTTGGACCTAAAGATAGTCTTATTTGACTACATCCTATCTAATCTTCTAGGTTATTGCCAGTATCATATGATAATTATTAAACGGCAATATGTTTTGATATTATACATTAAATGAAATAAATAATGAACTTTCTTTAACGTAATACCTTTTACTTACTACCTCATAAGACAACATTTTTTTATGGGGTTTTAGATATGGAAGGAGCCAGTAAAGAAATGAGCAGGATGAAATTATAAGAGCAGGTTAGTCCATCTGGATTTGAGAGTTAGGTAATGCCAAGTGATTAACGTGATGAGAGCAGAATGATATCACCTCAGGAGGCACCATGTTAAAGAGAGCCTGACAGGAGAGAAAAGAGCTGCTTGAGTGGACAAGTCAGAGGATTCAGAAGAAGGTGTGTGAGAGAAGTTGAGGAAAATGGCAGGCTGGCGTCAGTATATGTGGGAGTGAGATTAGGAAGATGAAGAATGGACTGATTTGTAAATAGAGTGGATTTCAAATTAGACTGTGATAAGAAAAAAATATTAAAAGCATTAAAATATATTGGTGGCTCCAGGATTCTATTCATGCCTATTAATTTGACATAAGAAACAATGGATGATGCTCTAGATTTCATGTTTGTTTCAGGGAAAGGGTTATGAAGATAATGATATAAAATGATAAACAGATATAGATAAGAGATTTTTTTTTTTTCTTATAGGAAGCAAATGTGAAGCTGCTAAAAGAGACAAGGTTTGAGTTGTTAAAATCTAAATTAAGTCTATGGTAATAAATCATTTTCATACAGAAGAATATCAAATTATTTCCCAGCCACAAACAAAAAAAAAGGTTTTTAAAAGTAAAATGTGCAAAGACACATAATATAATAAAGATACTACTATATTTACTTTCAATGTGATAATTTTTAGCCACACAGAATCAGAACAACCTCAACTGAGAGCAGGCAAAGAGACATAAGAGAGGATTTAGATTTGAAGCGTAGGATCTAAGAGGCTTTGCCATGGTATTGAAGAAGACTTGTGAACTTTGGAAGGCAAAGTGATTTTGGTACAAGAATTGTATGATAACATAGACATGGAAGTACAGGACTGTGGTAATCAGCTATGAAGTGGTAGGCACAAGAGTGGAGAAAAATGCTTCAACACAAATCCTTGTAAAAGAAAAAATATGGACAATTTAGGATGAGATTAAAAGTGAATAAAGAATGATGACTTCAAAATATACTGCAAGAGCAACAATTTCATAACACAAATAGAAATGGATTGATTTAAAGAAAGCTAGTTATCGGAGAAATACAACAAGTCCAAGTTTCAACACATTGAGTTTTAGGTGATTATCAATTATTAATGAGATTCCACTTGGACGGTTAGACTGATGAGATAAGAACACCAGACATACAAAAGTAAATCCATAAGTACATTCATTGTGCAAATTAATATATAGAGAGTAAAATATGGGGCTCTCATTTGGGGGTAGAAAGACTAATGAAGTCAGTAAGAGGAAGTTAAAAAGAGTTAACAAGATGAACAGGGGAATGTGAGATCCTCGGAGGCCAAAGTAGGTGAGAGTTGTAGGAAATGGACATCATTCAGCTGCAGGAATTGACACAGAGGTCCAAGGATGATGAAGCCCCATAGCTTGAAGCTCAGGTGATCATTAGTCATCTAGCAGCTGTTGAAGGAAATAATAAATGGAAGCATCAGAAATCAATATAACTGGTGGTGAAAGGGAAGAAGCAGATAAGGCTTGTATTTCTGAGAACAAACTCTTAGAAGATATTTCTCTATATTTTTATTTTCAGCCAGAAGTCTTTGAGAACATGCTAGAAAAAAAGATGGATTTTTAAGAGGCAATTAAATGAAGTGGTTGACATTTTTGTCAAGAAAGACTTAGTTTTAGAACATGAAAAAATCCAGCAAAATATTTAGTCTCAGAATAGTGTGGCAAGAAATGTTTGTTCCTGATGAATATGAAGAGACTTTCCAAATTAAAACTTTTTTTTTTGCAATAGCTTATGTTTGTAATATTCTTAAAGCTTAAAAGTATGTCACTGGAACAATATTAATTATTTTATTATTGAATATTTATCAATGAATTATTGAGACCATCAATAATTAGAAAAGAGGTATGTTTCCAATTTAAATTCACACTTTTCAAAGTGGGATTAAGGGAGTCTCGACTATGAGGTCGGTGTAGAGGGCTGTTGTAAATATCGACAAATAAAAAGAGATGGGAAAAAGTAGTTTTAAGATATTCAGTTTATTACTGATATTTCTTATGCCTATTCAAGTAGAGATAGAGAATTATATTCTCCACAGTACACCACCGAAGTGATTCCAGTTCAAAACCATTATTATAGCAGAGCGCTGCCGAAGAGAATTATTGTCAAAAAGTTACAGGGGGATTATCTATTGTTTTTTGGACTTTCTGCCTCCCCTCTTTTTCTCTCCCTTTTTTTTCTTTTCTCTCTCCATGATCCTCTCTAATCTTCCCCAATTCTGGGGACTCACTTCTCTTGAGTTTGCCTCAGAGTCTTTTCATTCATAAGAAAATGCATCTTTTCTCAGAGGAAGAGAGGTAAGCTGTTAGGAAAAAGAACTGTGAACCTTAGCTCTTTCACTTGCTTAGTCATGGCTTCTGCTTCTGCACAGGGGGAAAGTAGAGTTTCCTTCCTTCAGAAAACAGGAGCATAAGTATGCTCCAGGTCAGAGAGCAGACCGTTGTCAAATACAGGCTATTAGCCTGACTTCCCTGTCCTAAGTTCCACTGAAATCTTGTTTCAAGATACAAATACTACATTGCAGAGCTCTTAACAGCTTTGTGAATTTTATATCCCAGAAAAATCGCTGAACAGTGTGAATGGCTATTTGAGATAAAACAAACAAAAAAAGAACCTACTCGAAATATGAATGGGTTTCAGAGAGATTCCATTGTACTTTTACTCTTTCTTTGGAAAAAACAGAGGAGTATGATCTGCTCCAGCCAGGTTGGCTCCTGGGATATCATAATTTATCCATATTCATCCTCATGATAACCCATTGCATTTATCACCAACATGCACAGTGTTTATCACGCTTTTACTCAAGCCCTATGTTATTTTTTCCCATTGGAGTGGCTTTTAAACTCTACAACATTATATATTTGTTAAGCATACTAATGCGTTTTAAAGGGCAACCACAAGCTGGAGAAAGAGTAACTGTTTCTAAGACATGTGGATATCTTTTGAATTAAAGTTTCTTTCAGAGAACTAAAGCTTCTTTCGTGTCTTGGAAAGTTGATTTCCTCTCAAATAGATGAAGTAGTTATATACATATTTTATAAAAACATAAATTCAACAAAATAGGCATAAGGAATCTAACAATTTAAAACATTCCTTCTTTATTCTTTATGCTCACAGAGATCGTGATCTCAAGATTTTGTGATAATAAGAAAACACTTTATTAAGTGTCTGTTATGTACTGGACACTTTGTAAAACCCTGCAATCGTTGTCCAGATTTTATTAAACACAGTCTCTTTCCTATTCAGTACCCGATCTTAAGTTTTTTTCAAGCCACTCTTGTACCCCATGAAATCTGATTCTCACCTGTGTATCATATGTGCATATGTTGTACAAGCGTGTGCATACATATAGTGACATACATCTTTACATTTATATATTTTTTTACCCGGTTGCCTCATAAAAAATTAAAATGGAAGATTAGACTCCATTCACGATTTCACAATGCCTCAATAATAAATCTGTTTTTAACATCTGAAGAATATTTCAGAACTATGACGTGGGACTTAAATTAATTTGAGAGTCATTCTGTTGTATATCTACTATTAAAAAAAAAAAACAGAAGCAATTTATACATCTGCAAAGCTTGCTTAGAAAATGGCCGAAAGAATTTGCATGATTTGGGCACATGAAGCCATTTTAGCACACAAATTCCTTTCATCTCTAAAGGGTGTCAAAGGGATACAAACATGTTTTTTGCAGATGATGTAAATTATTGACTGGCATAAATAGTAACTCTCACTGATGCTTGAGAAATGTGCTTTTTATTAAATAAAGATGGCATCAAAAAATACAGAGGAAAAAATCATATTTTATGAGAGCCGAAAATATGGAATTGGATATACTATTTTTCATTTGTGCCTTGACTTTAATTGTCCACTTAAAGTGGATAGCCTTCGTTGAGACATTTGTTCTCTAAGATGGTAAAATAAATAATTAATAATTAAGAAAACCTGGAAATTATTCAGTAGATCACAATCGATATTAAATGAGATGAACTAAAAGGTAAATATAGATTTTTGCCTACTAAGGAAAACTAGTAGAAGTTTATTTCATTTTGCATTGTATTCGAAAATAAACTTATCAGATTTTCTGTTAAAGGACTATATTAGTCAAAGGTATTATAAATAGTTTCCCTGAGAGTAAAATTTTTGCACCGTAATTTGAACAATCCAGGAACTATAAGCTATAAACCAAAGTGTGAAGTGCATAAGTTAAAAGACTCAGTTTTCATTTGGTTCAATCATTCTTTTACACATGGAAACTAAGTCTAGAAAATTTAAATGGGTAACAAAAGATTACACTCCAGGATTGTGACACAGCCATGACTAACTCAGGTAGTTGTAGTTCTTTTGACCCACCATCTACTAGTCTGTCTACCACATGTTATATTGTCTCTTTAAGATGATAATGTAAATCTTTGAATGATTGGCAATCTATGATACCCAAGTTCTTCGGCTTTAGGGGTATTTACCCTAGGAATCATTTCAGACATAAAGACTAGTCTTGGGCTCAACAACTGAGAGCAAATAGAATAAATATTTCAGATTATATAAATGCAAGAAAGTGTGATGTGATCAAAAAACTTTTTTTTTCTCATTTTAATTTGTTAAAGCTTGTTTAATTGGCTTTGTGAATGACAGAAAATTTAGAAATACTAAATCTGTCATTGTTTCTTGCCTCTTGGTTAACTACAGTTACTCAAACTATTAGACTGTAAAACTTCATGAAGGCAAGTGTCAAGTTCATATGGTTTTGATATCCTACCCCTGGATTTGCACAGAGCCTTGTGCATAAAGAACTGTATTATTTTCTCTCCCTCAATCAATTTTTCTCTCTCTTTCTCTCTCTTTCTCTCTCATATATATATCTGTATATGTAAATCTGTATATGTAAAAACACATACACAGAAATATATATATTCCATATATACATAAATCATATACATATATACACATATATAAAACATATACACAAATAATAAGTAGTTGAATATATGTATAAATGATTAAATAAATTATTTTGTTATGCCTGGGAGTTATAATAAAACCTAAGGACATATACAGAATTATCAAAAAACCCTGGAATGGAGCAAAAATATTTGAAGTAACATTTAAGACCTCTTACGCCCCAATAATTTCTCTCTAAGGTATATCTGTAACAGAAATATGTGCACATGAGCACCACAATAGATGTGCCATATGTTCATGGCAGCATTATTTTGAATAACTCTAAATGGGAAACAGTGCAAATGTCCATCAACAGTAAAATGGATGAATCATAGTATATCTATAGAATAGAATTCTACAAGGTAATAAAGGTGAATGAACTATTGCTATACTCAACAACATAGATGAAACTCAAAAATTTTTTGAGTGGGTAAAGCCAGAAATAAAAGGCTACATTCCATATTAAAGCATTTATTGAAAATTCAGCCACAAGGATAACTATTCTATGACGATAAAAATTAAACTTTTAATTGTAGGAGTTAATGTAACTGGGAAGGGGCCTAAGAGAAATTTCAGGGATGATGATCATACTTCATTTCCTGATCTAGTCCAATGTACACTGATGTATTTACTTCAAAAAATGTATCAGGCTGATTTTACACTTCCTATACATTTATTAAAAAATCGAAGGTCATCCAGTTCATGGTTATGTAATCTCGGACAAGCTACTTTATTTATGTCTTCCTCAACCTCCTCATTTGAAAAATGGGGAAAATAATGCTTACCACTTAAGACTGATGTGAAGAACAGATCAGCAAGTAGAGAATGTGTAAAATCACCTGGAATGAAGTCTAGAGCATGTGTTCCTTATATGATTGTAGTAATAGTTGTTTTTACAAATAATAAACAAAACAGCAACAAAATCCAAGACATTGGGAAAAGAATTGTGATTATCTAACAGGACCATCGAATTCTGTGGATAGTGATTGTCATTAATAACTTCTTATGGCCTGAAATAGCTATGAAACAGTGTTAAATGAACAAGCAATTAGTAAATATATTTCTAAATTTCTCAGAGGTATATTGATTGATATTTTAAATCTGATTCATTCACCCATTCATACATCCAAACATTTATTCATTCAGTCTAAGCATCTTTGAGGGTTCCCCATGTAGTGCGTGATGCACTAATTGTTAGGATTGCCAAGATCAGAAAGATCTTGACACTAAAAAATACGTGAAATCCTGTAAGATAGAACACAAAAAAGCAGATAAAAATGTACTATAAAAAATATTAAAAAGAAAACAAGATAATCTCAGAAATTTTCAGCACTAAATGATATACTTAACTGAGTTAGGGATGTTTATGAAAGAATCAATGTGCTAAGATGTCTTTTTGTTCAAGATTAATTGATCGATTAATTGGTAATTGTGGTATAAAACTCATAAAAATTATCTTAATTATTTTTAAATGCACAGTTCAATAGTGTTAACTATATTCACATTGTTGTGCGACAGATGTCGACAACTTTTTTATTTTGCAAAACTGAAACTCTATGCCAATTGGACAACTTCTCATTTCCCTCTCTCCTGAGGGTCTCTTAACTACCATTCTGCTTTTTGTTTCTATAAATTAGATTACTTTAGATACTGCGTATTTTGTTTTGTGTTTTAATTACGAGTAATGCCAAATTTCTCCATTTCACATTCTAAATTAGTCAGTTATTATTCATAGTTTTTAAGTGTTGGTTTACAAAAAGTTAAATAAATCTAAGATTTCTTGTTCTTTGATTTTTATTTATATTTTTTTTTGGTGGGGGAAGAAATCTGGATATTGAGTAACATTTTAGTGTGAATCAAGAAGGACTTCCATGTTGTCCCCAACATGTCCTTTTGATGTCTCTTTTAGAAACTCAGTGCATCACAGGTTTGACTCATTTTTGACGTCGAGAGGACTAAACCAGAAGAAAGACTCCAACGGACCTCCCCTGCTTCTTGCTCCTATTACACCTTTTCACTGCTTCCTTCTTATCTCACAAATGAAAGCAATGACATTTAAACAACTTTCGCAGGAGAAGTCTCTTTTACCTAAAGCAGAAATTGTACACGTAACCATTATCACATATTTAAAACATGTAAAAAAGTCTCTTAATATTTTTATAAATTCAAATTAATAAAATTAAGTTTCCAAATGTGATCAATATAAATACAGGTTAATGCCAATGATTTTTAATGTGCTAAATTTGATTCAGAATTAATTTGGGAGGTACATGATATAATTCATTATATTTTTAAGAATATTGCTTATATAAAAAAATGTTGAATAAAATTTTGAGGACACCATAAGAGTAGTTGTGAAAGAGTAGTTATGAATGTTTAGAAATGACACACATTTTAAGGGTAGAGTAGAAGTTTATTTATTCAAAGAAAATGGCAATGCAGCTAAAGAAGCAAGAAAAAACAGTGGGTACAAGAACTGTAAATGACTGTTAGACAGATCACTGGCGAATCTAGATTTCTGTCTTGAGAACCCAGCTAGATAGTGGACTAAGAAAATCAAAAAAAAATTTAAAAAAAGGGTAATCTATTTGAGGGAAAATAAAATGTTCAGTTTGTTTGTTTTCTGTTGGAATGCATGTGGAAAATCTAGGTAGGGATTTTTAGAGGCAATTGCATGCATGAGCTTAAAACTTGTAGCAGATATTGAGCATAATACTAGTTCTCAGTCAATGCTGATTGTACATTAGGAAACTTTTAAATATTACTAAAACCCAGGCCCGACTTTAGGCCAATTAAATCCAAATTTTGTGGGTGTGGCCTGGGCATGATTTTATTTATTTTATGTAAAATAAACAAAAAAGCCTCCTCAGGTAATTATAAGGTAGAGCCAGCTTTGGGACCCATGGTTCCTCAATGCTGCACAGTCACCTGTGTACAGGTTGTAGTTGAAATCACAGGAAAGGATAATATCATCCAGGGAGAACATATTACAATTTTATGTTTTCATTTGATGTTCAGATCCGCCCTTGTCACTATTTGGCAAAAGACAAAGGTCAGGAAAGCTTATTGGTACAGTCTACTTGGATCATTGTTCCCAAAATGAACCAATTGTCCCAACCTGAGTGGACTATACCAATAAGCTCTCCTGCCCTCTGTCTTTTGCCAAATCTGCCAACAGGAGACAGTGAGAGAAAATCAGCAGACAGAAAGTGAAAACAGATACTTACTCCCTGAGCTCCTTCTGTACTGGGTCAACAGATCAACTAGTTTGAGTGTAATTCTCTATTGAAGACCACAGCCTCAACAGAGGGACCTCTTTACATATCCCTCTAGGAGGAGAACCTCACATTCAGGCCTTGGGATGGTGAGTTCTTCCTGCTGTTGTTAGCCCCATGGTTCTGAACTATCCTCTGTTGATTTCCCTGAACCCTGCCTACTTCTGTGTATATAGTACCTTTATTAAACTTTCCTGATTAATTAGAAAGCCATGGCAGTGTGCCATCTGTTTCATGCCAAGCCCCTGGCTGATAAGGTAGCATTAGAAGAAGAGTTGTGGGCTGAAGATTAAATATAGGAGAACAATGACCTTCAAAGAATGAGTAAAGGAAGAGAGAAAAGGGACAGGCAAGAGTCATGAGGACGATCAGGAAAGTTGGTGGTGACAGCATCGCAGGGGCTAGAGTTTAAATATAAGGATGGAAACATGTCCGTCATATTGGACAAGTCATGAAAGTTTTCCTGAGAACTTTCATAGCATGCTGACAGCCAAAACCAGATAACCAGTGCATGAATGCGGGTAGAGTGATGAAGACTAGTTACTTGACAAATTAAATGACAGGAGGAGGAAAGAGTCTGGAATTTGTTAAGTAAAAGACTTAGAGTCAATCAGTTTGTTGATATTGCCAAACATTTTAAGTGAAAACTAACTGTGCTCTATCTGCAGTGGTTGTGACAGAATACTACTAATATCATTTAGAGATGCTGCAGGTATGTGTGCAATAAACATAATTTGTGCTCCTAAGGTTTAGACTTTAGCCACTTAAGGAAGAATAGCGAAGAATTAATAATCATGGTCTTGATTTAGAAAATTAGCAATGACATAAAAAATACAGAATATATATATTTATGAAAAGCATCTTATTGTTATTTTGAAATTATTCTTAGATTAAGTCAAATCATTAAAGACCTGCATATCTACCCTTCTAGATATTGCTTTATCTAGAAGGATATTTTAAGATTTTTCAAAAGATAGTAGTCATTAGGTCACAGATTGTCTTCTTCAGATTTAAGAGATTAAATCTGAAATTTATTTTCTTTAGTATTTATAGCAGGCCTCTTTTATTTCCTATCAGCTGTGCTTTTGGTAACTGCTTATATTTTTAGTTCCTCTCTACTGCCAAAAGTTTAGAGTTGAACTTGGAACCCCTTGTTAGGAAAAGCAATGACTGCACAGGCAAATTTTGTGGATTAATTTTGTTTCTGGCTTCTTATTTTCTGTGAAAACATTTCACATGCCATGTTTTTTCTGATTTTTAAAAAACATTTTATTTTCTGTCTTTATTCATAAAGTAAATTTCTTCTATTTTTAGAAAAAGTCTGAATTTAAAGGCATTTAAATAAATAAAACTAATAATATAAAAGGGCTTGAAAACTGTAAAGTACTAGGTGCACATTGTTTGGCTTTGTGTTTTAAAACTCTAGGCTATTTCTATGCTATTTTTTCTCTATGATTACTCTCCAATCAATCACAACTTCAGTCACACCTAAGGTTGCACTTGTACCTCACCAAGTGAAGTGGAGAACTGGCAATTTCCTTGATTTAATTTCATCGATGGAAATAATCAATCTTGATACTTCAGCCTGCTAATTTAACTTTGTCTATATTGATGAAATTAACTGATCCATTGCCAAATCCTTTCCTTTTCTTCTTTTCCTTTAGAGAATTCCAAAAGAAGGAAAGAAGGAAGGAAAGAAGAAAGGAAGGAAAAATGGAAGGAAGGAAGGAAGGAAAGAAGGAAGGAAGGAAGGAAGGAAGGAAGGAAGGAAGGAAGGAAAAAAAGGAAGGAAGGAAGGAAGGAAAGAAGGAAGGAAAAGTAGAAGGAAGGAAGGAGAGAAAAAAATTAATGTTTCTATTTAGCTTATAGATACCATTTAAGATCTTGGCAAAAAAGGGATTTAGAAACATGAAACTGCTAGATTTTTTTTTACTATGGACTATGGATATATGCTACTTAACTGAACTATCACTGTAATATTGCACAGTAGATAAGAGTATAGACTCTGGGAACAGAGCTAAGGGGTCTTACTCCCAGGACTGTGTGTGTGTGTGTGTGTGTGTGTGTGTGTGTGTGTGTGTGTGTGTGTTCCATTGATTCTTCACAATTATTTTCTCCTAACTAAAGAACACATATAAAGTCATATATGTTGGATACCATTGATCCAATTTGAAGTGAGATAAAACTAATATTGAAGTAGGCATGAGGGTTTGTCTGAGCTGAATGGGACCCAGAAGGCTGCCAAGTCATGGAATGTAATCATCATCTATAGGCACATATTGATTCATCACTGTCGAGAAAGACATTTTCAGTAAAGAGATTTCAAAATGAGCCAAAACAAACCCAGACACCCACAGACACTTACAACACACAACAACAACAATAAACAGCTTCTTGTATATTATAAGATAACCTTTCAAGTTATCTCTTTACATTATTTTTGAACTAAGTAGAACTCTGTTATAAATAACTAAAAGCAATTATAATGACATCTGTCCATTGATATGCAAATTAATTTTGTCTCAGAAAAGGACCACTGTTCCTGGATATCTCTCTACCACAGATACCTTCAAGAGAGAAAAAAAAAAAAAGTTTTGTATCTATTTGTAAATTTATTTCAACATTTCTGACTTACCGATGTAGGGATTAAAAATGACTTGTCCTCTACTCTTCTAAGTTCTTGGCTGAGACCCCTTGTAATAAAAGACAGATTAGCAGGAGGAAAACAAATGAAGTTTAATAATGTGTATACCTCTGGTATACATGAGAGAGATCCAGGAAAACTGAATGACTCTGAAATGGCCCTAGGCTGGAGCTGTCATATTAAATACCATCTTCAGCTAAAGACAAAGGACAGAAGCTGAGGTGGTGGTGGTGGGCAGTTAATGGGAGGTTAGCAGTGAAAGCACAATAAATAAGGGCAAGGCTGTGAACACAGATCTAAGTTGTTACCATCTCCATTGATAAGAGTTTGTATAATTTAGTCCTTCTCTTCCCGGTACAGAGACGAAGAGACACCCTTACAAATGGAGATTTTCCTTACAAATGTAAAAAAAAAGGGATGTAAACTTTTTACTGTTTCCCAAGATTCTCCTGTGAAGCAGCCTCTGAAAAATAACCAGTCCAAAATCACCCTTCTGTCAAAGACACATATTTTGGGGAGGCAAATTCTGCTCCTTTTCATCTGTTCGTGTCTTTGGTATTTTGAACTCTGCTTTGAACTGATTGTAGCATCTTACTATTTTCCTCATTAATTAAAAAGTTAGGTAAAATATTTGGTGTATTCTTTTGATATTTGTTTGAGTTTCATAATACTGTCTATTTTAAAAAATTATGTTAACATCAATACTTTTTAAAAAAATAATCCTTCTCTTTGTACTTCTTAAATATTATGTTTTAGAGAGATTTAATAGCATTACAGCACAAGTTTATTTTAACCATCAATTTATATATACCTGTGTTCTTTAGAGCAATCTATTTATGAAGAATAAATGGACCTTATATTCCATTTATATATAGTGATCCCTTTAAAATATAACATTCGATGACAAAAGATGTTCTTTTCATTATTTGTATTTTATAAACCAGTGGCATTAAGGAAATTTTAAAAACTAAAGATAAGATGTTTAGTGGCTCATAGTGGTGAAAAGGAATCTTTAAGGGAGAGAAAAGCTGGACAGGAGAGCATGGCTAGATGAAAGCAGAGCTTCAGTGAACCAACCAATGTTTACTTAAACATGTCAGCATGCAAAGACTAGGCTTTCTGGGTAACTGTAAAAAATTTCCTCCAGAAATGGCTTTCTTATTTAATCAAATGATATACAGTGCATCTTAAACTGGAATATATTCTACTTATACCTGAGATTATAAGAATGTAATGTAATTTTGAACCAAACTAAAAAAAATGCAGAAACTTGCATTGTTTACTTTCTTGTTTGAGTACTTAATTAAAGAATTCTACAGATTTATCAAGAATGATTTAACAACAATTTTATTGTTGGTCTCTCTGTTTTTTTATTTGTTCTTATATATTAGTAGGAAATTCCTATAATGTTGATCCAATCAGATTCAAGGTCTGAATGACAAAGTTTGGAAAAATTCCACTGTGTGATCCACACAGTATAATTTTTTTGTTTTAATTTGATTAGTCGCTTTCAATTTTTTTTTTTTTTTAAAGAGGCAGACAATTTTACATTAAAACCTGGATTTCCAGTCTCTCTTTAAAAATTATTAAATTTTCTAGTGCGGTCCACTTCCTCCCATGGTGATACCGTGTGGAGAGGCTGTCTTTCCAGGACTGAGTGTGATCTCTCTACCCACTGCTTCTTGTGGTGTCCTGAACTCTGAGATTGATCACATGACATTTCTAGTATTGTCGACTTGTGCTGTTGTTTTCTTAGAGTTAGGAGAAAAGTGAAATATTTCTTTTGCCTAGATCTCTTTCCAAAGTGAAAACATAAAAAATAGACTGTATACATAGTATACAAAAAATTTGTATGATGCAAAGTATTATGAACTAACAAAGAAATTCCAATAGAACTTTTTGAATCTAATGAAATGAATAATGCCACAGTGAAATGCTTCTAAACAAGCGGCAATGATGAGTATATTACTCTTCCCCTTCATCGATAAGGCTGCTGCTTGGCCCCTAGTTTGTAATCTCTCACGGAGGACAACACTCTTGATTCTTGAAACCATTGTTATTAGTTTAATTTCATTTGCATTTTACTAGATTGTCAGTTTCTCTTCAACAGGTTAAAGTATGATTTTAAAAAATTAAAAATATTATGCTAGTCTGCTCAGACTGCCAAAGCAAAATACCGCAGACTGGGTGGCTTAAACAACAAAAATATTGTCTCACACTTGTAAAAGCTAAAAGTCTCATATTAAGGTGCCACAAATTCAGTTCTTGGTGAGGATTCTCTTCCTTGCTCTTAGACAATCACCTTTTCCTCTGTGCATACATGACCTCTACTTTTTAAGCATTCAGGGGAGAGGGAGCAAGCTCTTGGTATCTCTTCTTCAAAGGGCACTAGTCCTATTATGGGGGTCCCCTTCATTGCTCCATCTAACCCTCATGACGTCCCAAAGCCTCCATCTTCAAATCTCACTACGCTGTGCAATTATGTGGGGATTGAGGCTTCAGCATATGAATTTGGGGCGGGCACAAACATTCAGTTTATAAATATTGCAATTTAATGCATTCAGAATGTTTGAATAAAGTTTTAAACAGGCTAAATTGCTTCTGTTTTGCCTGCCTCCCCCATAGAGATTACAGCTCTCACATGCAATTAATATAGAATCAAATACTGAACCACCACAAATTTTTTTTTTTTATTTGGCAGAGTAAATGGTAAGTGGTCAGAACCTGCTCTCTATCCCCAGGTTTTGATTCCAAGGATTCAACCAATCATGGATTGAAAACAATATTTTAGATCCATAGTTGGGCATCTGAGGATACAAAAGGCAGACTATACATTGCTCTATGTCATTTTACTTAGGGGTCTTGAGTATCCACAGATCTTGGTATCCATGGGGTGTTCTGTGGATTAAAGATGAATAGTTAAGTTTTGGGGGAGTAAAAAGTTACACAGGGTTTTCAACTGTATGGGGATCAGTGCCCTAAACTCCACTTTGTTCAAGGGTCAACAATAGTTTAAACTGAGCTGTATCTTCAAAAGGTATTTTTTCATGATTTGATTTACTGAACACAGAGTAGAATGATTAACTAAATCTTTTATTACTGCTTAATGGCCCAAATAACTTTTCATAGAATCAGAGTTAAAATATAGAAATAATTTAGTATAAACTCTCAAGAAATTTATAAGTGGCAGCCATTATGATATTTCTTTCACTTTATCAACCAAAGTCACCTTGATTATCTCCTAGGACAGAGATGTCAATAACTCTTAGGCAGTCCATTTCACTAATGCATCTTGTGGTTGTTAAAAAAATCATTTTATATTCATTTGAATTAATTGATCCATGTTCTACTCAATAGAACACAAATCCAAGGTATAACTCTTTATATTTAAAAAAAACAGTAATTATGATTCCTTGAGTTTCCTTTTTCTCCCTGTCCTTTCCTGTGTGACAGAGTATCCAGGCTGCATGCCTTTCTAAGCTCTCTCTTCTGCTTCCTCTGACTTTTGTCCACAAACTCTTCCAGAAGCCCATTGTGGCATAGACTCTATGCCACTATCTATGCATTGTGGCATAGATTCTTCCCATTGAGGTCTGTCCAGCCCAGTCTACACTGTAGCTAATTGTTTTTCTGATATGGACTCTGCAGTTATCTCAATGTTATATAAAAAAAATGCCATTATTGGTTTTCTAAGCTATATTTCTAGGTTCTGAGACATATATATCTCTCCGATTCTATATTTTTAATTGGTTTTTAAAGTTAAAGGATTTTCAAATCGTATACATTTAGAGCCAAAGCTTAATCTGGAGATTAGGATTAATTTCCAGCTTCACTGTGTAATAGGTATGTGGCTTTAAATAAGTTATTTAACTTCCTGGGACCTCTTTTCTTTTCTGTAATCTAGGAATAGTAATGTCATCTTCCTTGTATTATAAGATTTTTGTGGAGATCAAGTAAAAAATAGTCATGAAAGTTCTTTGAAAAGTATACAAAACAAAATATCATTGCTTTATACATGCATCCCTTGAAACCCTCTATTTCCATTCCACTACTGAAGTACCATTGTCTCTTCATGAAAACCAACCTTCTCAAGAAAGCTGTTGTTTTTCTTTCAACATCATTCAATTTTCTGACAGCAACTGGGTGTCCAATGATTCAATTCAATTCTGACACTAAAAACCCAGAATCAGAGAAGACCCCACGGAACAAGGGCTCAGTCACACAAGACTGCCCCCACTTCAGATGCCAGGTGAAAAAGGCGTGACCAGGCTACCCACACTTCTACTCGGCCAACTACAAATTTGATGTTCCCATGATTCTAGTTCAAATTTGATAATTTGCTAGAGTGACTCACAGAACTGAAGAAAACACGGTACTTAACAATTAACATTTTATTACAAAGGACAAAACTCAGGAACAGCCAAGTGAAAGAGATGCAAAGGAATTATGAGGGGAGAGGGACTAAGAGCTTCCCTGTCATCTCTGGCTGTGCTACCTTCTTGACAGATCGATGCATTTGCCAACTCAGAAGCTCTCCAAAAGTTTTGTTCAGACATTTTTATAATCCAGTTTCAAGCCCCTCTCTCCTTCCCAAATGTTGGTGGGTAGGGATGAATGTTCTTACCCTTGAATCCTTTGTTTGGTATTTCTGATGACCAGACCCATCATGAAGCTATAACGTTGACAAGGAAAAAAGAAAAAAAAAATCTATGTAAATATTCCTTGGAGAGGCCACCGTCAGTGTGGCATTTGCACATTGTTGCAGTGTCTGCATGGGTTTTCTCTGGCTTCTCTGGTTTCTTTCCACATCTCAAAGACATGCATGTGAGGTGAATTCGTGTATTTGAGTTGTGCCAGCATGACTGAGTGTGTGTGCTGGTGCGAGTGAGCCCTATGATGGATGAGCATCCCATCCTGGGTTGATGCCTGTTTCGTGCGCTGAGATGCCAGGACAGGCTCAGGCCACCCACGACCCTAAACTGGAATCAACAGTTTGGCAAGAATTCTTTTACTTATTTTATTAATCTTTCTTAAATGTATGTTTAGCTCACATTTATTTCAGTGTTTAATATTAGAAGTGTCTGGATCTTTATTTAAAAGTTTGGTGATGTTTTTGTGACCAGAGATATGCAGTAGGAACTTAACTCTTTATATCCATTAACCTATGGTAAAATTGGTCTCATAATATGTTGTTTCACTAAAGTCACAGTTTCCAAGAACCTGTGGGAGGACTGTTGTTTTGAATAACAAAATACACTCCTATCACTCCAGAAACTCCAAGGGTTTTAGAAGCTTTGTGCCAGAAACCGGATCCTAAGACCCCAAATATATTTTTTATTGTACCAAAATTTTCAGTACACCTTTCTAACATTTTCTATTACTCATGCCTCAGCAGACACACACACAATCTCTTTCTGCCCCTTCACTCCACTAAAATATTTCTTCTGTATTTTTTCTTTCCTTCTCAGAAGCGATTAACCCCTCATCGATTTTGAAGACACTTTCTCTCTTCTGAGACATTAATACCACAATTTTCTTGTTTTCTTTCTACAGTTCTGATTATTACTGCTTTGTTTCCTTGGAGACATATTAATGAGAGAAGATGTTACAGCTGGTTGCAATAAGAATTTGACATACAGAGAGATATATATTTTTTCCAGGAGACACAATTCATTTATATTGCCATAAACAGTAATTATTTGCACACCTATGGAAGGAAACATTTGCATTATTATTAATGCTTATAACTTAAGTTCCACTTTTACAGAATTATAAAACAACCAAAGATATATACTTCTATCGAATCAGATAGTTACCAGGGGTTCTGCTGAAAGGACACCCAGTAATTTCTGCTGCATTTCACTGAAAGGACACCCAGTAATTTCTGCTGCCTATTTCTCGACAGTTTTCCACTCATGACAAAATTAATTTCTAATTATAATTCTTGATCACAAAAAGACAAGTCTCATTAGATTGGAGCTGATTATTTATATAGGAATAGCAGAATTTAAATTAGCCATATGGGCATCCTTTAATTTGCTTTGTAGATATAAATCAATGAATCATTAAGCTGTACTAAGGTCAGGAAATACAGTTATATCTGGGAGTTGTCACATGATTTTTTGCATGGGGCTTTAAAAAACCTGTACTTCGCCTGCATTTTTCATGCATTTTGGTTAAATTTTCAAATTGGCTAAGTTATGTGATGTGCTAGGAAATAAGCTTTGTTTCCCCCTGAGACTGAGACTCCATAAGCCAGGTAACTGGATGCTTTTCCAGGAAAGGCTTTGAGCACTGGCTGCACACAGAAAGTCACCCTTGATACTTAATAGTGGTCTTGTCAGGCCTGATTAAATGAGAATCATTTTCA
This sequence comes from Pteropus medius, assembly GCF_902729225.1. NCBI lineage: Eukaryota > Metazoa > Chordata > Mammalia > Chiroptera > Pteropodidae > Pteropus > Pteropus medius. The sequence goes on from NW_024342475.1 coordinate 6,558,473, forward strand.
AATATGGCACTCCAACTAAGGCCTTAGTGGCATAATCAAATTGATCAATTAAATCCTAGAAAAAGAACAGATTCTTAGAAAGCTATGTGAATATTTACACAGCACTTCTATAAAACATTAAAAGACTCAGTAAAGCTTCTGATTTCTGGGGAGTCCGTAAGAATCAGACACCTTTTAAAAATGTTGCACTTCATCTACAAAAACAGAGTTTATGAAATTGAGGGTTATATTTGCTTCAAAAGGAGAAAAGACTTTGCTATTTATCTTTTAGAACAGTAAAACAACATTCAAAATATTCCAAATAACTTGAATTTCCCTTATCAGTTCACAACTATGTAATTAATTCTTATCCTGTAGGATCCTGCTTTCATGAAGGAAATTCACTTCTAGACCATCAAGTGTCCTGGAAAGTCTGACTCTGTTTACTGCCGCCATCTGAGAATTGTTAATCAACATCATCTCAGATGCCTGTACACAGAGTCCATTCTGGGAGCATCAGTAGTTAGAAGTCCCTGGTACTGACTTGTCCCCAAGGCTCTAAGGTCATCTTTCGTTGAAGACAACTCTGATGTGAGGCTTATATCAGAGTCTTAAGCATCAGTGTAAAAAAGAAACTACCTATAGATGGCAAAAATTAAATGGCTGTGGATAATTTATTATAATAACCAATAATATCATAATGGAGGAGAGGGGAATTCTCTATTGGTGTGCACTATACTACTATTTCTTAAGGGTTTGGTGATGTTCCTCCGAGCTAAGAAGATATCACGGATAGCCAGAGCACTGGCAGTTCTCCAAAATCTTCTCATAATGTCTGAAATATTTATATCGATAATTGTTATATACTAAATTGTGTCTCCTTACAATTCATATGTTTAAGGCCTAACCCCTAATGTGACTGTATTTGCAGACAGGGCTTATAAGGAAGGACATTATTAACATCAAATGAGATTATAAAGACAGGGCCCTAATGCAGTATGACTGGTGCCCTGATAAGAAGGACAACGGGGCTGTGGGTACACACATGCAAAAAGGCCATGTGAGGATACCGTGAAAAGGCAGCGTCCTGCAGCTAAATAGAGAACTCTCACCAGGACCCACCTGCCAGCACCTTGATCTTGGATTTCCAGCCTCCAGAACTATGAGAAAATAAATATCTGCTGTTTAAGTGACCCAGTGTGCAGTAATTTGTTATTATAGATCAAGCAGACTAACACAAAATGGTTTTCCATTCAAACTGTATGTAGTACAGCTGAGGCAAGTTAAGAAATGTGCAATGCATCAAACAAATCTAATTATTACTAGTAACTTTTTTTTAATAGGTGAAAGAACACATCTTTGTGATTTCCCAAGGGCCCTTTAGGAAATGCCAAAAATAATTTTAGGTGTAAAAGGTATACAAAATTTTATTTTATTTTTTCTTAATTCAAGATACAATATTAGAAAGGCAAAATCTAAATAATTGTTATGAAAGACTTGAGCATTCATTTACAATAAGATCATGGGTACCTGAGAAAGAGAATATAGTTAAATAATTAATCAAAATGACAATAAAACATTTTAATATAGACATAGAAGGTAATATAGAATTATAATCATCACTTTATCAGCTAGAAAGCATTTTTTATAGCTTATAAAATAATAAGCAAAATTCTCTAAACGTAAATTTATATTTAGTACTTAAGGTTTAATTAGTCTATCTTAATTAGAAATTATTTTGATTTCTATGATTTTTGAATATCGAAGTCAATTTAGTATTAGCTGAGATGTTAAGTAACCTAAATAAGTTGGCAATTAAATTCAAGCTGGCAGTTAAATTCTGCAATACATTGGTATTCTCACATTGGTATAAGTTTATCACAATACAATTCGATTTAATGAAATGACAATTTTCGTGTCTTAGGCATGAAGAAGTTAATGTTAGTTTTTATTATCAGTTGACAATATAAATTTAGAAATTGCAGTTTAACTCTTTTCAAGATGAGAAAACAAACCAAAATAAAATGAATTGTAGGGTTGAATTATACTTAACAATGATAGGTCAGAGAAAAGATGTAGATTAAGTTTTAAAAAAACAAAATTATTAAATTACTCTGTTTGCCAAAGATTTATTCAATTATATGAACTTAGAGTCTTAAACCGTTACTATTGCACTGTGAGGTATAGGAAAGCAGGCCTGTTTATTGCTACTTATCATTATATTGCTAGAGCACAGCATGTAGTTGGCATACTTTGGGTGGCAAATATGTATTTATTGAGTGAATGAATGGATAAATTGCTATTATATAATATATTTGTAAGCCAGATTCTATCTTCTACTATATTAGAAAATGTATTACTTCCAAATTTGATGTATATCTGTTATGATGTTATCTGACTCCAATAAAATTCATTAAACAATATGAGGCTTAATGTGCCACATCACAAGAAGGTCAGAGGTAGAGAAATTGCAGCGGTTCAGCCTCTGAATCAAGGTAGATGGGGTCACGAATCAAAGTCCCTTACTCAGCTGTGTGAGCACTGTTCTATATTTACAGGCTACTGAAATGCCGTTTAAACTCAGCCGTCTCTATAAGAACATGGGGATGATAATATCACCTTTCACCGAGAGGTTCTTAGAGAAATACTAAATGAACACATTCAAATAATTTTTGAGTACTGTTCAAACACTTCAGCATTACTTATTATTCCAATTTCCTTCAGTATCTTAAATGTTACTCATTTGGGAATATAGAGTGTTAACCGTTTAAAAGACATCACTGACTTTTACTATCACCTTACTTATCTCATCAGCTGCTGGTAACAAAATTATTACTATGGTGGCTTAAATACAGAACATTCATTTATCTTGTGCAAGAACTTCAGGGTTAGTCAGTCAGGGTCAATGATAGCAAGCAACCAGATCCCCTGTAATACCCTGCAATGGCTACAGCAACTCTGGGTAGGAAAACCAAGAGAAGAAGGGGCCTCAGTTTTCTTTGGCTTACACAAAAAGAAGGAAAAATAAAGTTTTTAGCCTTCACAGTTGCTATCGTAGAAGGAAGGGAAGAGAAATTGGGTCTATCAAATCAGAGCGTCTGCCGCACATATCCTGGACTTGCAGATTTGTTTTACCTAGAGCAGATGGCCTTGCCAGTCATTTAGTAGGGTCTGTCACTGGCTCCTCATCTCCGTGACTTGTGGGGAGTTAACTTTGCCTTAATTGTAATTAACATATCATTGAAATCATCATCTTGAAAAGTTTTGTGAAAGTTTTTGAACTGCATAGGCAATTCTTCATTTATTTATTTATTTTTTGAATTCTAAATTTGAAAGCGAATTTTTTTTCTTTTTGAAGGCTGCCAAGAATAAAAGCTATTCTCATTTGTTAAAAATAATAAGAAGTAGTAAGTTAAAATAAGAATACTCTGAACTTATTTTTGAGACCAACTGCCTCTAGAAAAACACTTATTTTAAAGGGAAGGGAAATTTAGTTATTCTTGTAGTTATCGCCTTGTAGGTTCTAGTTATCTTTCTAGTTTTATTTATAATAGAACTTATTAGCTGCAAGAACAACTTTTGAAGTCAATTACTGAATACTTAGGAGTCTTAATCTCTTGACATTCTTGCAAGAGATTGCTTTATAAATTTAAACTATTCTGGAGTACAGATCCTTTTATTGTATCAGTTACACATATGGTTGTATGAAGATCACCATACACTATTTTCATGAGAAATGTGGAACATAATGCTTTAGTAGCTATGTTGTTACATGGACTGGAGGCTATCACTTCCCCTGCTTCTCCACTCTTATTATTTGAATCTATGATACTCCATTCTAAATACCACTATATAGTTTTATTTTTGTGTAATGACACAATGTAAAAGACAGACTCTATAAATATCCAAAAAACTGGACAACACAGTCCAGAGTATTACCTCCGAAGATGAAATGTCATGTTTGAATCAATATGCTTCTGCAAGTAAACTAGAATCATTTGTTTAATATAGACGAGTCTCCTTCATGCCTCAAAACTTTTTATAAAGTTTGATTGAATGCCTATGATTTTCTTCATTAAGAGTGAAATCATGAGAAAAAATGTTTTACATCCCATTCTTTTGTTCTTTTCTTAATAGTTTTTCTCTTTCACTTATATAACTTTCTGGGTTTTTGTTTTCATTTTGACTTCATAAAAATAAACATTTAAATTTAGAGCAGTTTTATATTTATAGAAAAAAAATCACAAAAAGACTATAGAAAGCTTTCATACCTCAACCCAGCTTCCCCTATCATTAACATATTACACCTGTATGGTACATTTATTATAATTAATGAACCAATAGTAATACATTATTTTTAACATTAACGCTTTAAAAATTATTTTAACATTTATAATTAACGTTAAAATATTAAAGTTAATATTTTATTTAGATTTTCCAAAATTTTACTTAATTCTCTCTTTTCTTTTTTTTCCTGTTCCAGGATTCCACATAACGTTTAATCATCTTGTGTCTGTAGATTTCTTTTGGCCTTGCTAGTTTCTGATTTTTTTCTTGCATTTTAATGATCTTGAGAGTTTTGAGTAGTGTTGGTTAATATTTTGTAGAATGTCCCTTTATTGAGATTTCTCTTACATTTTTGCCATTATTAGATTGAACTTGGGGCTTGGGGGAAGGAAGACCACATAGGGAAAGTACTCATTACATCACATCATAGGTAGTCTCAACAACTTTGATGTTAACAGATTACTTGGATTGTCATGTGTTTCCATGGTTACAATTTTTCCCAATCCCATTGTGTGTTTTTTGAAAGGGGATCACGATGAGCACCTATGCTTAAGGAGTAGAGAATTTTGCTCCATATCTTTGAGAATAAAGTATTAATATAATTATTTAGACTTCATCTTAGTGAAAGATTTATTTCCCCCAATTTACAAACTTATTTGATAATTTACTTATATTAATATGGATTTATGGATATTTATTTTAAACTTTGAGATATAATCCAATCCTATTTTATTTATCTTTGCTCAAATTATTCCAGCTTTGGCCATTTAGAATTTTGAGTTGGCCGATGTGTCTTTTTGACATTACTGTAGACTTTAGGAGTGCACTGTTTTACTTTCTGACACTTCAATGTACTCCAGACTCACTTTCTGTATTACTAAACCTAGTCATTTCTCTAAGGTTGCAACAAATGAATGGTATTGTAAATCCTCTATTACATGATTGTTCAAAATAGTTTCACTACCCCCTCCAAAATCTCCTGTGCCTTATCCATTCAACACTCCCTTCTCCCCAGAACACTGTGCAATAACTGATCTGTTACTCTCTTTATATTTTGTCCTTTATGTAAAGTCATAAAAATGAAATCATATAGTATATAGCCTTTTCAGACTGGCTACTTTCATTTAGTAATATTAATTTAAGATTCATCTGTATCTTTTGTGTGTTGATAACACATTCCTTTTTTTAATTACTTAATAATATTCTAGTGCATAGATGTACCACTGTTTATTCATTTACCTATTGAAGAACATCTCAATTGTTTTCAGTTTTGAACAATTATGAATAATGTTTTCATAAGTATATGTTTTCTGAATCTTGTATAGATAACATTTTGAAATAAATTGGTTAAAAATCTAGTAGCATGGTTGCTGGATTGTATGATAAGACTAGATTTTGTTTTCTAAGAAACCAACACACTGTCTTTCAAAGCAGTGTGTTATTTTGAATTCTTATCCACAATGAATGAGATTTGAGAGATCCTGTTACACTGTAGTCTTGTCAGAATTATTTTTTTTAGATATTTAATAAATGCATAGTAGTATTTCATTGTTTTAATTTTTATTGCTGGATAATGAATGATGTTAAATCTTTATCATATGCTTATTTACAATCTGTGTATCTTCTCTGGTGAGATTACTATTCAGATCTTATGGTCATTTTAAAATTATTTTTAGTAAGTTTAAAAAGTTTCTCATATATTTTATATAACATCTTTTATTAGATATGTGTTTTGCAAATATTTTTTCCCTGTTTGTGGCTAATCTTTTTATTCTCTCAGTAATGTCTTTCTCAGAGTGTAAGTTCTTAATTTTAATTAAGTTCAACACATCTGCTTTTCTTTATTGATTGTATTGTTAGTGTTACATTTAAAAACTCATCACCAAATCTAAGGTCATAATGATTTTATCCTATGTTTTTGTCCAGAAATTTTATAGTTTGCTTTTTACATATGTTATGATCTATTTTGAGTTAATTTTTATATGACATCTAGAGTCTAAGGTTTTGTTTTGTTTTTGGCATATGGATGTCCAATTAATCCAGTGTCAGTTGTTGAAAACAACTATCTTTTCTTCTTTGAATCATCTCTTTCCCTTTGTCAAAATCAGTTGACTATATTTGTGTGCACTGATATTTGAGCTCTCTACTCTGTTCCATTGATCTACATTTTTGCCTCAGCCATTGCCATGCTGTCTTGATTATGGTAGCTTTATAGTAAATCTTGAAATTGGGTAATATAGCACTTTGACCTTCTTCCTTTTCTTCTTTTTCTTTCTTTCTCTCCTCTCCTCTATTCCTTGCCTTTCCCCTCTCTTCCCCTTCACTCTTCCCCTTCCCACCTTTTCCTTCTCTTTCTCCTTTTCTTTCTTCTTCTTCTCTTCCTCAGTGTTATACTACTTATTCTAGCTCTTTTGTCATTCATATAATCTTTAGAATTAGTTTGTTAATATATGCAAAATAGTTTGCCAAGGATTTTTATTAGGATTACATTGAATCTATAGATCAAGTTGAAAAGAATTGACATGTTAAAAATATTGAGCCTTCTAATCCATGAACATGGAATATCTCTCCATTTACTTACATCTTCTTTGATTTCTTAAATCAATGTTTTAAAGATTTTATATATATAAATCATACATATTTTCTTTGATTTATATCTTAGTATTTTATTATATGTTTTATAAATAGTGAGGTTTATTTAAAGTTTCAAATATTATCTTTCATAAATCAGAAACAATGGACTTTTTATTTTTATTTTTTTATGTAAAAGTTTTATTTTATTTTATTTTGAAATTTTTCATTTTCAGTTAGAGTTGACACTCAGTATTATTTTATATTAGTTTCAGGTGTACAACATAGTGGTTAGACATTTACATTATTTATGAAGTGATCCTTCTGATTAGTTTAGTACCCATCTGGCACTATACATAAATATCACAATATTATTGATTATATTTTCTCTGCTGTACTTTACATCACTGTGACAAATTTGTAACTGCCAATTTGTACTACTTAACTCCTTCACTTTTTTCACCTAGTCCCCCAATGCCCCTCCTATCTGGCAAGCACCAATTTATTCTCTGTATCTATGAGTCTGTTTTCATTTTGTCTGTTTATATATTTTGTTTTTTTAGATTTGAAATACAAGTGAAATCATATGGTATTTGTCTTTCTCTGTCTGACTTATTTTGCTTAGCATAATACCTTCTAGGTCCATCCATGTCATTGCAAATGGTAGGATTTTATTTTATAGCTTGGTAATACTCCATTGTATATATGTACCACTTCTTTATCCACTCATCTACTGATGAGCACTTAGGTTGCTTCCATATCTTGGCTATTATAAACAGTTTTGCAGTAAACACAGGGGTGCATACACTTTTTCAAATTAGTGTTTTTTGTTTGTTTGTTTTGTTGTTGTTTGTTTTGATAAATTCCCAGAAGTAGAAATACTAGGTCACAAGGTGGTTTTATTTTTAATTTTTTGAGAACCTCCAAACTGTTTTCTATAGTGGCTGTACCAATTTGCAGTCCCACTAACTGCACAAGGGATCTCTTTTTTCCACATCCTCCCCAATACTTGTGTTTTGATTTATTGCCATTCTGACAAGTGTGGGGTGATATCTCATTGTGGTTTTGATTTTCATTTCTCTGATGATTAGTGACGTTGAGCATCTTTTCATGTGTCTATTGGCCATTTGTATGTCCTCTTTGGAGAAATGCTTATTTAAGTCCTCTATCTATTTTTTTTGATTGGATTGTTTATTATTTTGGTGTTGAGTTGTATGAGTTCTTTATAAATTTTGGATGTTAATACCTTATCAGATGTATCATTGGCAAATATCTTCTCTTATTTAGTAGGTTGCCTTTTTGTTTTTTGTTTTTTTGATGGTTTCTTTTGCTATGAAAAAACTTTTTAGTTTGTTATAGTCTCATTTGTTTATTTTTTTTTCTTTTGTATCCCTTGCCCGAGAAGATATATCAGGGAAAAAAAATATTACTAAGAGCGATATCGGGGAGTTTGCTGCCTATGTATTCTTCTAGAAGTTTTATGGTTTTAGGTCTCACATTTATGTCTTTAGTCCATTTTGAGTTTATTCTTGTATATGGTGTAAGAATATGGTCTAGTTTCTTTTCTTTTTTTCTTTTTTTGCATGTGTCTGTCTAATTTTCCCATCATTTATTGAATAGACTGTCTTTACCCCATTGTATATTCTTACCTCCTTTGTCAAAGATTAAATGGCCATAGAGGAGTGAGTTTATTTCTCAGTTCTGTATTCTATTCCATTGTTCTATGAGTCTATTTTTATGCCAGTAGCATGTTTTGATCACTATAGCCTTGTAGTATAGTTTGATATCAGGAAGTGTGATACCTTTAATTTTGTTCTTCTTTCTCAAGATTGCCATGGCTAATTGGGGCTTTTTATGGGTTTATATAAATTTTGGGATTATTTGTTCTAGTTCTGTGAAAAATCTTATTGGTATTTTGATACAGATTGCATTGAATTTATAGAGTGCTTTGGGTAGTATGGACATTTTAATGATGTTAAATCTTCATATCCATGAGAAAGGTATTCCATCCATTTATTTGTATCTTCAGTTTCTTTCTTCAGTGACATAATTTTCTGGGTACAGGTCTTTTACTTTTTTGGTTAAATTTATTCTTAAGCATTTTGTTTTATGTATTTATTTTTTTGATGTAATTTTAAATGGGATTGTTTTCTTAATTTCCTTTTTCTGATAGTTCATCATTGGTGTACAAAAATACAAACAATTGCTGAAAATAATTTTGTATCCTGCTACTTTACGGAATTCACTTATCAGTTCTAACTGTTTATTGGTGGAATCTTTGGGGTTTTCTAGCAATGGACTTTTTAATATCCTACAACTTTGCTATACTCAGTTATTATTCCAGGTCAGCAAATCTCAGCTGTGTCTCTCTAGATAAGGTGGCATCTTATTCTACAATCTAATGCATCCAAGATTTACTGATTTTTGAGTTTGTCTAGCTTTTTCTTGTTGTTAGCACAGGAGTGAGGAAGCCCAAGCTTTTATACATCAGAACAGAAACCAGAAGTTCTCCCATCCTAATTTTTTAAATTTTCTTTTCTTTTGTTTTCCTAGTCATATGTGTTTTATTAGTGTTTATCCTTGAAGTTTAAATCATTAAGCTCTGTGTAATGTAAAATCTGCAGAGGAAGAAGATTAGCTTAATATAAATAATAATTTTGACAATTGTGAAAATATTTGTGAATATCCCAACAAAAATATGGATGGCAATAATTTGGAGACAACTTTTTATTTAAACAATTAAGTTCCCTTTTAATTTTTTTTTTTTTTCCTATGAAGCCTATATGAAGTTCTTTAAACACTAGGAAAAGACTTCCTGTCAACCTCTGAGCTATTTTTCCTTTTAGAGTAGAGATATAGCAGGGAATAAATAGAAGATATATTTGAGAAAAAAAATAAGTCGGTTGTTGGCCACATTTGACCTAGGACACTCAAGCATGCACATACATATACTAAACTGATTAGCACCTTAGTTAAGATCATATAAGGAGGATAAAAAACTATACTGAGAGAATAAGTCTGACAAGCTGCTATTGGTATTCTCTTCTATTTGGCCTGAAACGCCAAATTCTGTTGAAAAGAATAGCCAATTTGCATGCAAGAAGCTTCGTTAAAACACATGTATTTCTACAAAGAATCTATTCCAAGTCACACATGCAATGGGACAGTTAGAATGATTGACTTCAAGATGAGAACACATGGGGTAGATCTTTAAAGCCTGCAAGCCATGCACCATTCTCCCCTTGAAGTTATATTAAGGCTGTTCTGGGCATTTTGCTGCCTTTGCATCCATTTTAGCACTTGTGAGAGAAGGAACATCAAAACATGTGTATGTGGGGCATGAATAACTGTGTGTATGGTGGCGGTGGTGGGGTTATGTTAAAATAAAGCAATACCATTTGATGATTTAATAACTGTAATGGAATTTGCTGTACCCTTCATAATTTGTTGTGAGTGCATGGTTTACCCTATTGTATTTACAGTTATGCTTTTCAGTCCTAATCGTTTTGTTTTTGGATCTACAAAGAAATCACATAGACAAACACACATAATATAAAATTGAACTCTATAGCAGTAGAGCAGCTAACTAGAGCTACTCTAATTTAGTCACCTATTCTAAAGTCATCAGACTATTGCAGTTATAAATCCTATGAGGAACCAAGTTTTTCTTCTTTATACACTATATAAATAAAGCATATCTTAAGACATTGCCGTGATTTATTACATGAATATTTCATAGATTCCATTGCATAAGAGAATTTTTCTACCTCTTCTCCTATTAACCATGAAATGGTATGTCATGCCAGTGCCCGTGCCCTGCAGCAGTGACAGGGAGCATCTGCAAAATGGTAAATGCCTCCTATTACTCAGAGGAATTACTTCAAAGTTGCTTTCATATCTTCACGGCAAAATAATGGACTGGTTAATAGTTTTTCAGGAAGAAGGCAATTGTGGTGTAGTAAAAAGAACTCTGGATCTGAGACCAGAAGACCTGGGTTTAAATGCAGCCTTTGCTATTAGCAGCTATATTATCTGTCACTGCATAACAAGTTATCCCAAAACCTAATGTCTTAAAACAACAAATATTTGTCATCTCTTATAAGTTCTAAGGTCAAGAATTTTGGAATGGCTTTGCTGCTTTATTCTGGCTTGAAGTCTTTCATGAGATTGTAGTGGAACTATCATCTGAAGGCTTGACTGGGTTAGATCATCACCTTCCAGGGTATCTCATTCACAAGGCTGCTGGTAGGAGGAATTAGTTCCTGACTGGCAGCTTCATTGTCCTCACACTTGGAAGCTGGCTTCTCCCAGAATGAAGGATCCAAGAAAGAGAGACAAGAAAGAAAGCAAATGCTTTTTATGACCTATTCTTAGAAGTCACACACCATCATTTGTACATATTTCATTCATAGGAAGTGATTTACTAAAGTGGACTCATACTCTACAGCAGGAGAATTTGTTCCCATCACTGAAGTGAGGAGTGACAATTTGTGGGCATAGTTTAAAACCACCATAGGAGCTGTTTGATCTGGAGTAATTTAACCCCTCTAAATATCAGTTGCTTTCCCAAATGAAAATAACAATACCTACCTAGGTGATTTTTTAAGCTATTAAATAACATAATGTATATGTCATATTTTGTAAATGTCAACTACTGCATGAATATAAGATATGATCATTTAATAGTAATGCATGGTCAGTTTTGTCATGGATTTGATATATGTTGAGGACATTACTTTAGTAACTTTCAAGTTGGGCAGAAATGGGTACTATGTAAGGTTTTCCAGAGAAAAAAAAAAACATGAGAATCCTGACTGTTAAAGAACAAAACACTCAAACTGCTTTACTCATTGAGAACAATCATTTTGTAATGAAAATTTTTAATTCCAAAGAATGAGGGACAGTTAAATACCAGAAATATTTATCTATTTTTTTAGTGGCTTGATCAAATATGTGTTGTTATTTTGCCCCCATGACATGAGGTTGGAGACAGGTAGGCAGTGCAAAGCTAATGCAGTACCTGCAGGTCTACAAAACGCCGGGGGCTCAGGCCTTGTCTTTTTCTGCACAGTTGTTTCTGTCTTATCCTTGTTACTTTATCCCTTGTCCACTTGCAGCAGTGAGCCTGAATTCTAGGCGTCAGAAGAAGGACAAGGGAAAAAGTACTTGCCCTATTTTTTAAAGCTTTTTATTTTGAAATAAATTTAGACTTACGGAAAAGTTGTAAAAATAGTACAGAGACTTCATGGATACCCTTTACCCAGCTTCACTTAATGTTAACTTCATCTATAATAATAGTATATTTATTAAAATCAGAAACTTAGCATTTACTATGAACTAATTAACTAATTGTTATTAGTAACACTATAGCTAATTACTATAACTAATAACTAATACCAGTAACTTATAGTACTATTATTAATAATATGGTAACATTAATTGTAATATAAAATAAATAAAATAGGATAACTTAGAATATATAAAGTATAATAATATAGAATACTATTGACAATATTGTTACTATTTTAATGAATAATACTACTATTTACAGACCTTGTTAAATTCTTTCCAGTTTTACCATCAGTGTCTTTTTTCTGGCTCCAGGTTCCACAGTGCATTTATTACTCATGTTATCCCTGTTTCCTAAAATCTTTAATAGTCCCTCACATTTTTCTTGTCTTTTGTGACATAGATACTTTAAGTCTCATGGTCAGTTACTTTGTAGAATGCCCCTCAATTTGGGTTTATCTGTTTTCACATGGTTAGATGTTATTAATTTTTTGCAAAATAGTGGAGAGTTGATCTGTTTTTCTAGTCACATGGTATCAAGGGATATCTGAGGCATACACCCATGAACCTGGATTATTTAATTTTGATGGTGTCTGCCAGGTTTATATCTCAGGTACCCCTTGATACTGTATGATAAGAAAAGCACAAGTATTTTCGACTTTTGAATTTATGTGTCTTTGGGATATATTTTGAGGCTATGTAAATATCTGTTTTCATCATGCATTTACCCACTAATTTTAGCATGAATGCTTTTGCCTGCAACAACTATTTCTGTAGTGTTGCTTTAATTTGATGGTTGCTATGGGTACATATGAATGAATGGATGAGAAAGTATAGAAACTGGATTCATAGCTTGATGTTGAAATGCAACTATCTAGTTGGCAAATAAAAAAATGTTGGGACAATTTAGTTTAATTGGGAAAACCAAAAAAAAGTGAGCGGTTTGAATTTCTGGTCATAAGGACAGTATTCTTGGGTCCTCTTCTAAGTATAAAAACAACCAAATAAATTTACAGTAGGAAGAATAGACATACTTCCAAAATCCAAAGAAGATATCCAAACAGTGTAGCTGAATTTTTATCTCAGGTCCAGTAGATCTACCAAAGACATGATAGAATTGTTATAGACATGCATTTTTTCAAACTAGAAATAAATGGGAAAATGCGGAGTGGGTATTTAAACTAGCTATGCCATGATGAGTCAGTTCTGCTTTTGTTTTTATGAGAACAGAAAGCTGTGATTCTTCTTTATTCCTTCTAAATCACCATCACATTTTTAAAAAGTCAGATGATTAGGACTTTTCTTACTTGTTGGCAGATGAGTTTGAGAAAAGGTGTTTGTAAATTAAGAATATGTAGCAGCTGTCAAACAGAGTCAGCAATCTACTCTGGGATCCTAAGACAGAGTTTCTGGATAGGCTGCCCATGCAGGCGTTTGTCAGCATTTGAGACACAACCAAGCAGCATCAACAAAGAGTGCTTAAACAAACCAGTCTGGAAGTCAAAGATAGTGTGCAGCAGAGGGTTGGCAGTGTTAATTCTACATGGATTAACACCACAACTATTTCCTAAAATAGAAAAGAGGCAACATAAGTGTATGCCTTGCTTGTATAAACTCTAGATCAGACATTTATCTTTTTCTTTGAACTGGTGAAGGGTTCTCTCATCAGTGAGACTGGTGAGACTAAATGAATAGCTTCTGAATCAATCACAGACTCCAGTTCTGTCCTTAGACCTCAGGAGAGAGGACTGTATGCTGGAATCCAAATGGCAAAGGCAATATGAATTGTGCAATAATTCCCCCTCTGCCATGGAGCAAGAAGTCCAAATATTCAGCGAGCCAAGGGAACATGCCAACAATCAGCCTGCACTGACTTCCACACAGTGCTCCTGGAATTTTTTTGCTCAAAGTCTGGAGCTTATTGGCAAGAGCAAACATACATCTTCTGTGGTTTCCTCTTCTTGAGGTCAGACAATACCATCATCAGTATGTGCAGGTGGGGGATAAAGATGTAGCTTGATCATAGGTCCAAGTTGCATATACTTGATCACAGGGTCCCGCAAGTTGTGGGAGGGGCCAGGGTAGAAAGAGCAGAGAATTGATTACAGGTTTGTTGTGGAGGGTGGGAGGGTAGTATAAGGTAGGAGGTTGCCTGTGTACACTACTATATCCCAGATGTGAGACAGAAAAACTCACTTAACCTAAATTTACTTACAGAGAAACTTCTATTTATCAAAATAAGAGAATAGAATATAACTTATTTAACAGAATGTTTCCTTATTTTTTAATATGATATTTTTGTATGCTCTGCAAAAAAAAAAAAAAGTCTTTCAATTAACCTGTTTTGAATGTGTCATCTGTCTCTTTTTGGACCCTGATTGATACAATTCAGCATTTATAGAAAAGCTAAAAATAAAAAGTGAAATAAGTATACATAAAATGTAAATATTTACAAAATATACATAAAATGTATCACTTTAACCATTTTTTAAAAAGTGTGACATTACTTTCATGACATTGTGCAATCATCACCACTATCTATTTTCAGAACTTTTTTACTGTCTCAAATTACTCTCTCCACTCTCCCGGTCCTGGTAATTTCCTGGTAATTTCTATTTTTTAAGTCTAGGAATTTTCCTATTCTAGGTATCTCATATAAGTGGAGTCACACAGTATGTTTTCCTTTACTATCTGGCTTCTTTCACCTAATTTTTTCAAGTTTCTGCCATGTTGTAATGTGTATCAGAATTTCATTCCTTTTTTGGCTGAGTAACCTTCCATTCCGTGTATATACCACATTGTGTTTATTCATTCATCTGACAATTGACACTTGGGTTATTTCTACTTTTTGGTTATTGTGAACTATGCTTCTTTGAACATTGGTGTACAAGTTCCTTTTTAAAAATCTTTTGGATATATACTTAGGGGTAGAATTGCTGGATTATATGGTAATGGTACATTGAACATTTTGAGGAACTGTCAAACTGATGTTCTCTTGATTTTAACTTAAACTATTTGTATGTCTGGTATGTGAACCCCCATTGCAGCCCTGAGTCCTGCAAATATTAAAGGTGCAGCCAATGGTTCTATAGATACAAAATGTCTGTCCATCCTTATAAATGTTCTCTTACTCTTTTCTCCTTTGTTTCCTGTAAATGAGAAACCTGGGTTTCCATCAGTGTTCAAGTTTGGAAAATTTTGTGTCGTATAAAAAATCTAAATCAAGCTGTTTTGTGGTATTTCATATCTGGCTAAAACCAGGAAGTAATAGGAATATAAAAAGAAAACTTGATCTTCTGAGGTTTTCTGCTTTAATGTAGCTTGGATAAAAATTAAGCCTTTAAAATTTTTTGAGGTTCACATATCAATGCCACCGACTTTTTAAAAATGTTTTACTGGTAGCTTCTTTGGAAAGTAAAGAATTCACTTCCACTCCAAGTTTTTGTAGAAATTCTTTGTCTTAAATAACATAGCTTAAAAAAATGAATCTTTTAAAACCGTGAAGGATGTGAGAAAGAAATGTGAAGAAGGAAGACACGCAGAAATTAAAGGAAAGAATGAGCACGACACTCACAGTGAGACCCAATTCAAACTGTTTGGGTCTAGCTAGATCCTTTCAAATCTTTTGAAGCTCCTACAGCATTCTGATCCCTAACAACCCATATTCTTGAAAAATTAACCAGAAAACTAGCATGAGCTAAATGTCTTTATGTTTGAATTAGAGAACAGGGACAGGGCTTGCTGCCTTCAGGGAAGGCTTTTAATCAGAATGTCTCTTCATCCTGGCTTTTGACCTTTCCTAACATTCAACTGTTTTTTGTTTTTTTTTTTCCACACTGGTCTTGAAAGAGCCTGTGGCTCTCTAAGAAAGAAAGGATGGATATCTTCATCTTGCTTAGCATGGTTTATGTCAAGATTTTGCCTTTGTGAAAGCACCTAAGTGTGCTGGTGACAGACAGGGTGCAACGATGATTTGTAAGTAGTTTTTGCTTTTGTTAAACTTTTATTTTAAAACAACTGGAAGCATATCTGATCACAGCTATTAAAAAAAAAATCCTACCTTTAAATTCATAAGCAATTCTTTGGAAATTATATTTTTGTAAAAGCACATATTTCTCCAACTACTTCCCTTCCTTATTTCTAGCAATGACACAATATATTTTATATCCTCAGGTAAACTTTCTGCTCTCTCCATATGTCTGAGAATATCAAGTAGTATTTTCCAAAGACTATACTGACCTAGCAGCAAATTAGCCTGTTTTTCACATAGTGAAAAATTGAGAAGCCTTAAGGAATTCTACATAACATCCTTAGAACCCAAGAAGCCTTCCTACCTCTCTAATTTCTGTGATCCTCAGCTTGCTCTTTTTTTCTAATATCACGTAGAAGCATTGATATGTACATATGATTAATCCGTAAGTAAATCTTTTATTCTCACTCAGCTTTAATGATCTTGAAAGTAAGACAAGTATTAATTTAAACATTTTAACCTATTATGATCTTATAGTATTTTATTCCTTGTTTTTCAACATGTTTTTATCAGTGACTCCATAAGAGAAAGTATGGGTGGTGGAAAGAAGGAGGGCTTAGAGAAAGGGATACAGAGATTCAAATTGTGCCACTCACTAAATCTTAGAACTAGGGGAGTTATGTACTGGATTTATCATGGATCATTTGAGTGGGTCTATTTTAGAAATAATTATTGAAACAAAAACAAATATTAGTAATTGTTCCAAGATGCTGAATGTAGTTTTCGTTTGAAGTGTGGTGCTTAAGGAATTGACATAACTGAGGAAATTTCAGAGATACACATGCTTAGAAGCAGAAATTATATATCAGACATCGACATCAATTATTTTGAAAAACTCTGCAGCTGAAGGGAACAGTTGTATTTTTTTCGACATAGCACATATTTTAGGAAACTGTTTTGTTCTCAATCTTAACTTTATATTTTCCAAACATTTTTATATTAATTTTTTCAATTCAATGATATTGAAAAACATTTGTTAATCTCTTATTATATACCGGGAATATATAATATAATATATAAATACATGCAGTATATATATACACACATATACATGCATATATACATATACACATATATACATACATACACACAATCACACACATGTATACACACATACATCCTCATGTTGCTCATTGTATGGGATTAAGTGGAATTTTGAAAATCTGATACGGCTGACAAATTAGTAAATTTCTGACATAAAGTTACTTTTAACTGAAAGCACTGTTGAAAATTAGAAAATTTAAACATCATTTGGTGGCATCTTGAAAATCATGACTTCTTTCAAATAGAAGAGGCCTTTGGCCTTGGATAATTTGCAAATAGTTTGTCCTCTTCTCTCCATTCTGTGCTCCCATATTTTATGCAACTAATACATTATGAACTGTAGCACTGTTCCTTATAGAAAAGTGAATTAATAAAAGGCATACATTTTACGTCATATCTACCTTTCTCACCTTGATCACACCACTGCTCCTTTCTTTCACCTTTTCTGGCATCGCTGTTGGTCTTCCACTAGTTCTTTCCACCTCCCCTAAAGTTTCCTAAGTTATAACCTGCTTCTGAACCTCATATTTTGCTTTGCATCTGACCTTTCCTTCCTATTCTAACACATTACTTGGCAAATTTTGAAAATCAATGCTCTTTGCTGTAAACTATTTTTTCTTCAACCTCTTTTATTTTTATTAAATTTAATAAAAATTGCCTCATTTAATATTGTGAATATCCATTATGCTGATCTTTTTTCTCATATAATATCTCTTAAACTAATTTAAGGGTGATTAGTTTTAAAAACCAAGCATAATATGATATTTTCAAATTATTCCTGGCACAATGACAGTATAAATTGACAAGCAGCGTGCAAGTTCAATATACAATTTCACGAACTTGAATTTTATCACAGTGCTTATACTTAAATGGTTTCTTTGGTACCTCATTATAAAATAACAGATATGTACACACACACACACACACACACACACATGCACACACATTCTACACATGGTAGCAGAGGCTAAAACAAATAGACAAGTTTCAAGTATTGTAATGAATGAATAGCCAAAATACATTATTGACCTGATATGTGAATCAAATCATGGTGAATAAGATGGTTGAAAAGAACAATTACAAAGTCCACAACCAATTCAGTTGTCAGAACTTCATGAGAGAGGAAAATATAGCTAAGAATTTAAGATATGTTAAGACTCGAGCTTGTTTAATAATTTAAATCAAAGGCAAAATAGAGGTGGAATCTGAGATAGCTGCTGATAGGCTCACTTCTCTTTCCCTTCTACAGACTGACCTGGCCTCCTGGTGGTGAAAATAGACTGTTTTTTCTGCAATTTACTTTTGAACAAATTGGAGTTTTCTAGGAAAATGCAAATCAATCCTTAGAATTTGAGTTAAATAAATCTAAAAATGCTTATATATAGTGATTTTACGATTTTGCCATTGTGGGGTGCATGCCATGAGATTTTGTGAGTTCTAAGAATTATGTCATGTTGGACAATATCCAAAGCAGACAACACACACACTGAATCAAGCTTACATGGTAGCTTTTCTACTACATATGTATATGTGGATGTGATATAATGTATGAACATTATATAAAAATTCATATTTATATATCTATTTATATCTAGCTAAAAGAGAAGATTCACACATTGATAATGACAAATAAAAGCAAATGCTAATGTTTGGTGGTTTCTATTATGATACTATGAGTTAAACAAAACATGTACAACGCAAACTCCCTTTGTTACAACAATAAGCATGCATAGGGAGAACATGTTGGGGTTTAGAAGGGTCTCTGGTAATAGAAACAGTTAATTTTGTCAAGGACTATATACTTAGGTACAGATTATTAACATTGCTTTGTTTAATATTTATTCAGTGAATGGTACATGTTCACTACACAGGCAATTATAATTCATTATTATAATATAGAATACTTTTACTTAAATTTTTTTTTATAAATGTGGCTAGTATTGTGTATATTTTATGTAATTTGCAGGCTCAGGGAACATGTGTTATAAAAAGATTTTCTGTAGAAGGCATTTATCAATGTCCCACCTTATCTATAGTTATCCTTGGTTATTAAATGTTGTAATAATCAATTTAAGCCATTGCAATTTATATTTTTGCTTTTCTAAGTTTTGGGGAAATTATATTTTAAGATGTTTATAATTATTTTTATATACTTTACAGATATATTAAATAGCATCATGCATGATTTCAGAATAAATCGCTAGAATTTCTTCAAGAACTGGAAGATAATGGGTTCTGATACTCAGGATACATGATTTCGAGTGCAGATTAATGAAAAAGTAGTGTTAATGTATTTATCATTTGATAATCTGGTTATCATATACATGTGCCTCTTTGATGCTACCATTTTTATTAATCAAGATATTACTAGGTTATATTGTGGTAATAAATAACTTTAAATTTTAAGAACTTATAATAAAGTTTTATTTCTGACTTATATTACATATTCATTACCAATTGCCTTCAGCCCTGCTCCACATTACCTTCACTCTAGGACTCTAGTCAACCAAGTATCTTCTTCTCTTCAGAAGGCTGCTGGTAGTCATAGAGAAAAAGAGCATGGTGAGTACAGCTGTGCTGTGTCTCTGAAGTTCTCTTTGGAAGGGTCACATCACTTCTGTGCACATTTCACAGGCCAAAACAAGTGACATGCTAAGCCTGATGTTAATGGTGTCTGAGCAGTAAATATTTGTGAACAATATTACAATCTACCGATATATCATAAAATAATGTTTGAGTCATATACACACATACATATATATGTGTATATATATTTACATATATAATATATACATATATACACATATATCAATAACTGACTCTTACTGTTACTTATACTTTTTGTTTGCATATTTTTTCATAATCTAGTATAAGCTAAAAAGAAAATTCCAAATTGTTTTCTCATATTCAAAAGTAATGTCATAAATTCTACTATTTTAATCAGAGTGTGAAAAAATTTGGCACAGGTTTTAACAAACTAGTAATTTTTGCCTAATTATTTCCTGTCATTGTTTATATTGATCACATTATCTAGAAGGGAAAAAGCTTCCTCAGACCTTCCAAAA